>NC_139972.1:23367119-23967119 GCF_963993115.1 Abramis brama
ATATTTTAATGTTTTTAAAAGAAGTATCTTCTGCTCACCAAGGGTGCATTTATTTGATTAAAAATACAAACAAAAACAGTAATATTGTGAAATATTATTACAATTTAAAACCGCTGTTTTCTATGTGAATATATAGTATGTGTATGTATGTATGTATGTATGTATGTATGTATTTATGTATGTGTATATATACAGACCCTTTCCAAAAAAATTGAATATCATGGAAATGTTTATTTATTTATATAATTCGATTCAAAACGTTAAACTTCCATAGATTATAGATTCATGGCCCACAACTTAAACAATTTCAAGTATTTAGTTGTTTATTTGTACATAATTTGGGCTTCCAGTTCATAAAACCCACGAAAACAGGATTTCAAAAAATTTGACTATTACATGAAATCACACAGTAATTACACAGTGATACCATGGTCATTGAACCAGGTTTTGGTTATTTTGGCAGTGTGGGCAGGTGCAAATCCTGCTTGTTGAAGCGAATGTATAATCCTGTATCTGAGGCAAAATTACTAAATATGCAGCACGAGTTATTTGCAACTCCAAACAATTGGCCAGTGAACCAGCTGATAAAATCTTCCTTTGATTCTATACGTGATTACAACTTGACACTCAAATTAACTGATCACATTTTACTGATCGCAAAAGACACGCGCGTGCACACGCACTGTGAGAGGGAGTGCGGTGTGTCAGTGTTCACGGGCTATGTAAAATAATGACGCAGTTACAAGGTGTGTATAATTTAAACTACTTAGTCAACACTAAAAGTAGCTGCTGTTCGGTTTTCAGACTGCTGCTCTCCTTCTAGTCACCTCTGAACTTGACACTTCTGAACTTCTCTTGATTAAAGCTCCAGGTGATGGGGTTGCCAGATATCACAAAAAAGAGCAAAACAAGCCCCTTAAAAACGCAGTATAATAAGCAGCAGACATGGCAAAATTGTACCGGGTAACACATTTAAACACAACTAGTATTGCTAATATCCTACAAAATTAAAAGGAAGTAACTAATTTATTATGAATAGAATAGTTCAATATAAAATATTCAGATGATAGAAACTGATTGATGAAGTAAAGCAATAACATGAGATTGAAAAAATTATTCAGCAACACTTTATTTAAAGTTCAATTGCACCTATGAGTTGTATTTAATATCAATCAGTTGGGGGCAGTTCATCTAAAAGTTGATGAGTGTGTTTTGTTTACTATATTTAGCTATCAAAATAGTTTACCAAATAAATAATTTACCAAATAAAAGAAAAATCAAACAAGGTACAAGGTTTCATTTCTAAAGTATTTGGGTTTATTTATTATACAAAGCCCTTTTTGTCGATTTTTCGAGAATAACTACATATATATATATAAAATATAGGATAATATGTACAGTGAGGAAAATAAGTATTTGAACACCCTGCTATTTTGCAAGTTCTCCCACTTGGAAATCATGGAGGGGTCTGAAATTGTCATCGTAGGTGCATGTCCCCTGTGAGAGACAATCTAAAAAAAAAATCCAGAAATCACAATATATGATTTTTTAACTATTTCTTTGTATGATACAGCTGCAAATAAGTATTTGAACACCTGTCTATCAGCTAGAATTCTGACCCTCAAAGACCTGTTAGTCTGCCTTTAAAATGTCCACTTCCACTCCATTTATTATCCTAAATTAGATGCACCTGTTTGAGGTCGTTAGCTGCATAAAGACACCTGTCCACCCCATACAATCAGTAAGAATCCAACTACTAACATGGCCAAGACCAAAGAGCTGTCCAAAGACACTAGAGACAAAATTGTACACCTCCACAAGGCTGGAAAGGGCTACGGGGAAATTGCCAAGCAGCTTGGTGAAAAAAGGTCCACTGTTGGAGCAATCATTAGAAAATGGAAGAAGCTAAACATGACTGTCAATCTCCCTCGGACTGGGGCTCCATACAAGATCTCACCTCGTGGGGTCTCAATGATCCTAAGAAAGGTGAGAAATCAGCCCAGAACTACACGGGAGGAGCTGGTCAATGACTTGAAAAGAGCTGGGACCACCGTTTCCAAGGTTACTGTTGGTAATACACTAAGACGTCATGGTTTGAAATCATGCATGGCACGGAAGGTTCCCCTGCTTAAACCAGCACATGTCAAGGCCCGTCTTAAGTTTGCCAATGACCATTTGGATGATCCAGAGGAGTCATGGGAGAAAGTCATGTGGTCAGATGAGACCAAAATAGAACTTTTTGGTCATAATTCCACTAAACGTGTTTGGAGGAAGAAGAATGATGAGTACCATCCCAAGAACACCATCCCTACTGTGAAGCATGGGGGTGGTAGCATCATGCTTTGGGGGTGTTTTTCTGCACATGGGACAGGGCGACTGCACTGTATTAAGGAGAGGATGACCAGGGCCATGTATTGCCTCCTTCCCTCAGTTAGAGCATTGAAGATGGGTCGAGGCTGGGTCTTCCAACATGACAATGACCCGAAGCACACAGCCAGGATAACCAAGGAGTGGCTCTGTAAGAAGCATATCAAGGTTCTGGCGTGGCCTAGCCAGTCTCCAGACCTAAACCCAATAGAGAATCTTTGGAGGGAGCTCAAACTCCGTGTTTCTCAGCAACAGCCCAGAAACCTGACTGATCTAGAGAAGATCTGTGTGGAGGAGTGGGCCAAAATCCCTCCTGCAGTGTGTGCAAACCTGGTGAAAAACTACAGGAAACGTTTGACCTCTGTAATTGCAAACAAAGGCTACTGTACCAAATATTAACATTGATTTTCTCAGGTGTTCAAATACTTATTTGCAGCTGTATCATACAAATAAATAGTTAAAAAATCATACATTGTGATTTCTGGATTTTTTTTTTTAGATTATGTCTCTCACAGTGGACATGCACCTACGATGACAATTTCAGACCCCTCCATGATTTCTAAGTGGGAGAACATGCAAAATAGCAGGGTGTTCAAATACTTATTTTCCTCACTGTATATAATGTATAGTGTATAAGCTATTCAGTCAAGAGCAGTGAGTGATTTCCTTGTCTTTTGTTGTTTGAAGCCCGCGCTTAATCGGCCCAATGTAGGCATCCGACCAGCGGGGAAGGTCTATGCGTGTTACTGTCTTTCTGCGTGTATTAAAGTATTTTTGATTAAATGAAATACATTTTCTCGTATGTATTTTCTCGTTATTCCATCTGACCATGAAAAGGTTTTAATGATATCTGTGCATCATTAAATGTGAGCGAATGTTTGACTATTCCTTTTAACTCTTTACTGCAAATAATGAGTCCGTTAGAATAAAATCAAATGTTTACAATTTATTATGTCAGGTAAATGTCTTCTTGTTTATTAAACTTTTATAAAAATCAATATCACATTTGTTATTTGGAGAAAAACTGCACTCTTGTGATATTTATTACTAAATGGTATAAAGACTAAATCACGCATTGAAAGCGTGCCCACTAAATGCGCACCCGCACTAGTCTAATCTACAAGACTGCATCACGTAGAGTATGCATGCACTCTCTGGGTGTGTGTGAAGGATAGGCTATACAAAAGCGTGCCGCAAAAGCCCTGAAAAGTGAAGCCAAAACGTCTCGATCGCCCCCCGGTGACTAGTCCTAGTATAGGTCATAAGCCCCGCCTCCCCGTGTTATTCAACAGGACCAGACCAACTAAACAATTAAATTACTCTTCAAATATCTTTTTTCCAAAGTTGGTTTCTGTCATTTACTGTAGTTTTTATCACGCTGATGTAAGTTCAAGTGTCTGTTTCAAAAATAAGTTTGTTTTTAGTTAGTTACGTGATGCTATAAAAACGGTGGTGTAACATCATGATTGACAGCTGTGATTGACAGGTTCTCCGAGCGAAGTAGTCACTGAAGCACCAACAGACTTTTTTCGGGATCTTCGGAGGACTGAGGAGATTGTATTTACTTCATTTTAACAAGCCTCTTGTCGTACTGCAATCAACAGACATCAAAATTGGAGCAGAACGGAGGAACGGAGCAGACATAGACTACTTAAAAAAAGTGCAGGGAGAGTGCATTCGGCGAGAGTGAGGGCGGGGTGTTGATTTCACGGCTTTACTTCCTGCTCACTACTGCGCAGGTCTGGTCCCGAGATCGCTACTGTGTAGACTCAAGTCCCAAGATGTCAGCGCCATATCGGGACACTGGCGGCTTCAGTTCTCACCAATGGAAGAGAGCGAAGGGGCATCGTCCATCTTTTTTTACCGTCTATGGGCTATACTCAATGTCAAATCGCACATCGTTAAAACAACAATTATAATATTATCACAGACGATATATATCGCACAGCCCTACCACACAGCATACGCTTATAACTTTTCATTACTTCTAATTTCTATGTATGACAGTTTTATCTAAAAACGTTTTAGACAGATCATAAACTAATGAACACAGAGAATGCGAGCGCTGTGAGCTCATTCTCTGGTGTTCTCAGCGCCATCAAAATAAGTCACAACAACAAGCACGGCTTATGTCACTTCAGAATTTCTACTGGAGGTACAAATGCAACCAGAAAATGTTCCTACACTGTAAAAAAGCCAAGTTACTGAAAGTTCTCCAAATAAACATAAAACAGTCAAATGAACAGAGATATTTTTATTGGAAGTGTTCATGCATCATACTAAGTTGATTCAACAAATTCGTTACTTAAATGATGAAAACGTACAATGTTTTGTTCGTTTTAGTTTTCATTGAAGTCCGCGTTTTTTGTTAGCGCGTGCGCAGTTTGAACCCTGAACGCATGCGCAGTTTGAGACTTCAGCTACTTCGCCGTTAGGTCTCTGTCTGCAGCTGGTGAGAAGCATAGACGGGTGAGAAGTCGGTAGCGGAGTGCTGCCTTCAATTCAGCGTTTCTGCAGAATCACTGGTATGTATTAATAATTTTTATAATCGACTGTATGTTATTTGTCATATATGATGTATTGTGCTCTTCCCAAACTGATGGCCTGATGTAATTCACCAGTGCTGCTGATTTCGCACACTTTTGGGTGCTTTTGCCAATGCTGATGTTATCCTGCCTATTCAATCCAGCGTTTCTAAAGAGTCACTGGTATGTATTAACGACACACTGACGGGAATATTGCTGTTTGTGTTGTTTACTGTAGGCCTATCGCTTGTTTATATAAGGGGTTTGTTACCGCCGGCGCTGTCTGGAAGACTACACTACCAATCACTGCCTAGAACTACAGCAAACTACGGCAGCTCAAATAGCTCAAAATACACAGCACGTTTAGTTTTTTTTTCTCGTGGTGATTCTCCCTGCATTCCAAATGGCATAATGTTATGTATTTTAAAAATAATATTTTTTTATTGTGAATACAATTTTTATTTTAAATTAATTCATTAATGATGTAAGTTAGGGGTGGGCGATATGACCTAAAATTAATATCACAGTATTTTTCATCTTTTGAACGGTGACGGTATAATATCACGGTATAACTTCTTTTTTTTCACCAATAAAGAAATTTTCATTGATTTACTCCTTGATATTTATTCCTTTATAAGCAGTTATATATTACTGTATTCTAAATATAATTAGCCTATGTTTTATCCACAACTTTAAATGCTTTAATTTAGGCTATTTTGTAACAGCGCCACAGTTTAGCGCACCACGTAGAACACTCGGGAACCGCACCTGTGGCTGGCTGCACTGCTGCTTCGTGCTCAGTAAGGAATATAGGTAGTAATCTCTATGTGTCTGTCTGTCCGTTTGCATTTTGATTATTTCGAGAACCGTTCATCCAATCGACTTCACAAGGGAGTGCAGTGTCGCATTTGGTGCAATATAGACAGACACGCGAGACGCGACATGTTCAGAATTAATAGTAAACTACAGAACAGCGCGAGCGGGAAGCGGCGCACCTCACGCGAGCAGGGCGGCTATATTCTCCGAGAACGGACACTGCACTAGTGATATAAAACGCACACAGTCTGTTAATTAAGCAATACTTTTAAGGTAGTCTAATATTTTTCTGACTAACAAATTACTGACACAGTAAAGGGTAGATTTAAATAAAGAAAAACGAAATTTAAATAAAGAAAAACGAAATTTAAATAAAGAAAAAAACGAAATTTAAATACAGAAAAAATGAAATTTAAATAAAGAAAAACGAAATTTAAATAAAGAAAAACGAAATTTAAATAGGCCTAAAGAAAAACTAAATTTAAATAAAGAAAAAACGAAATTTAAATAAAGAAAAACGAAATTTAAATACAGAAAAAATGAAATTTAAATAAAGAAAAACGGAATTTAAATAAAGAAAAACGAAATTTAAATAAAGAAAAAACGAAATTAAGTTTGCCTAAATTAAAAACGAGATTAATTTAGATTGATAATAACGGGTAAAAAGTCTAATACATTTTGTTTATTCTATTTTCCACAATGTCAAAGCAACAGCAGCAATACAAGCTCAGGCATGCACTTCGGTTCATACAAACTCCGCTGTTCTGCGCTCTAGCCAGAGAACACTCTTGTTGCAGGAACACTCAGGCGTCGGTTCTATTTCTAGCATGCACGCGTTTTCCGCGTGGCTCGAGCCGCGCCTGAGACGCGTGTCTCACGCAGGCAGTGTGCAAACTCCAACCTTTTAACATGGGAGCCGAAATAAAAACAGACACCCAACGCAGCTGAGACTCTCACGCCAGCAGCCAGTGTGTCGCCGGCCTTATTCAAGCGCGAATGAGAACCGTTTCGCGGGGGATCCCAGGTGTCAATAAAACAAAAACAAAAACGTTTTTTCGTTGTTGTTTTATAAATGCTCTGACAATTGTTTAATAAATGTTCAATCAAAATGCAAAACATCGCGTCTTTTTTTTATTTTTATTTTTTATTTTTATTTTTTTTAGTCGACTAATCGTTGTGCAGGACAGGACTTTGGTCGACTAAGCATTTCTTTGGTTGACTACAGCCCTAATGTAAATGCAGCCGTTCAAGGAACATAATTGATTTATTACGGTATTGACGGTATTAGAAAATCCATGTCGTGGCGCAATGTCACACCGGTGATGACTATGACACCGGTGTACCGCCCACCCCTAATGTAAGTAATAATTGATGTGCTATATTAGACATTTTTGAAGTAGAAGTCCGTTTTGAAAGTTTAAAACACTGTTAATTACAATTACTAGGTTAGCTGAAAGAAATATTGTTAAAAAAAGGTACAAACTAAGACTTGACTTGGCCTTTAGGGACTTGAACATGTCTGGTATTTATTTTTATAATCAACTGTATGTTTTGTCATATCAAATGAGATGTTTGCTCATTATGTATTTATTCTAGTTGAGGAGTTCAGAGAGAGATGGCCTGCCACCTGCACTTTTTCTAAAGGATGAGGTAAACCATTTAATAGCAACTGTCAATATTAATTATTATTTTAATTATTATTTTGAAAGATTATTATGAATTATTATTTCTTTAGAACATTTTAGGAATACTTATAGTAGTAAAACTTTGTGGTGATTCCAATTGACTCGTTTTTTACAGATCTCCATGGAGTTTTCGTGTATCTGTAACGTCGACCATGAGAATCTACTTTGAATGAACACATATAGAGAGGAAAATAGTCAGTAAGTAACTTTATAATATCAGTTATCAATATCATAAACTTAATTATGACATCAGTCTGTTTTTCATTCAGTTGTCAATTGGGAAACAGTGCATGTTTTGTTGACAAATTTTATGATTTTACATCTTTTTTTAATGCCACTGTATGTAAAAGAGCGATCTGTACATTCTTTAAAAAAATCTTTGTTATGGACCAAGTCATATGGATTTGGAATTACATGAGGAAGAGTAAAAGATGACAGAATTATCATTTTTGGGTGTGCTGTACCTTTAACTCCCAAAGCAGTAGAGATCCCTATGTTAAATTATTAAGAGTTAAGGTCATAGTGCATCTGCAGATTTAAAAAAAATAAAAAAAAATAAAATAAATATATATATATTTATATATATATATATATATATATATATATATATATATATATATATATATATATATATATATATATATATATATATATTGTTTTCCTTTCTTTTTAGGTGAGTGACATTACCACATGTCAGAAAACAACAGATCTTGAGGGATTGCCACTTTTCCAGCATGAATACTCTACAAGTTTACTCAGGATGCATCTGGTAAATTACCATTTTCATTTCTTGGTCATTTTTTAAACTATTTATGTTTTACATGTATTCAGGTTATTTACACAACAACATCAATAATAATAATGTTGTTATTATTTTTAAATTTACACTTCTATTAATACCCCTATCTCATGAATTATTCTCCCAGGATACTGATCCTTTAGACCACGGCACCAAAGATGTAGAGATCGGAATCCTTACTGTGGCCGAAGATGCCGCTGTTACATCATTACCAACTCTGACCAACTAATACTGGAAGAGGCCATTGTTCTTGAAGACATTACAGATCTACCAGCAGTATACGCTTGTTCGGACTCATGAATGCACTGAATATGGATTATCCAAAAGAACTGAAGTATACTTTCAAAGTAATTCAGAAGATTTTCATGGATCTTGGAGGTACCTTCTCTGCAAGACAAAGCCATTTTGCAAATGTCATGGGAAAATTTGTGTGACATTCCTCCACTGGACACTGGTTCTTTTATAGTTAATGACTTAAAAAAACAAAAAACAATACTGCTCTGTCAATGTATTGATTAATGTTATAAATTCTGTCATCATTTACTCACCCTCATGTTGTTCGAAACATGAATGAGTTTATTTCTTCTGCTGAACACAAAAGATGATATTGTGAAGAATGTTACTACCAAATATTTGATAGTAGCCATTGACTGCTGCAGTATGTTAAGGCTACCGTCAACTGTTTAGTTACCAGCATTCTTCAGAATATCTTCTTTTTAATTTCAATTTCAATTTAAGGGTAAATCAATGATGACTGACTTTTCATTTTTGGGTGAACTGAACCTTCAGGATAATGTTCTTTAACATGCATTGGTAAGTACCATGCACTGAGTTAACAAATTCAAGACTTACTACGATAATGTCATTGTTGTGCATCGGACACAAACTGTTTAAAAAAAGAAAGAAAAAGTTATCTGACTCGTGTTATGGTCTGTCTCTTATTTAATTAAACTATTTAAATAATATATAATAAATCAATATAGGCCTATAAGATAATAGGCCCATTTGTTTTCAGCCAACTAAAAATACTTTGTTCTGTTATTCATTAGCTAAACATGACTATTTATGTTGAAGCAACTTAGATTTTAACGTAATCTTTTGAGTTGCGTGGACTTCAGTCCCTGTTTGTGGAGTTCACTCAAAAAAGAGCTTGCGATAAGTTGCCTTATTTTTTTAAGTTGACCCAACTTTTTTTTTTACAGTGTAGGGGAACCATTAGTTCTAAGGTTCCTAGAACTTCCTAGAACTATCCGGTGCGAAAGCCCCTATTCAGTGCCTGTATATTGCATCACTTAAAGGGACAGTTCAAAGAAAAATAACAGTTCTGTCATTTTTCTCACCCTCATGTCATTTCAAACCTGTATGACTATTTCTTCTATGATCCAAAAGGAAGATATTTTGAAAAAAAGTCTCATTGTTAGAATGAAAGTCAATGGGGTCCAACGTTGTTTGGACAACAATGTTTTTCAAAATATCCTCTTTTGTTTTCTACAGAAGAAAGTCGTCCAAGAAGTAGTTTGGGTGAACTATCCCTTTAAGTGGAAAAGTTTGACAAAAAAAAAAAAAAAAAAATTGCATCTGTCCTCCAATAATAACACACCTCCGCCTCTTGCAAGGGTGTTGGTTTAAGAACTCAAATAAAAGGCATCATTTCACTCTGGCATTCACACCAACATCCTTCCAGAGAACTAAAAGACATCCATGAGTGACAAACGGTAAATGTGACTATTTTATATAAACAAGCTATATTTTCAAGGTGATACAGTAATATAGTTTCAAATCCAGTAATATTGGCTAAATTTGGATGTGTCTTAGTTATTAAATACTACTATTTAGTGTAAAACATTTAAAAATCATATCAATTATAATTTTTTGTTGTTTTCCACATTTTAATAGAGAGAGCTGAATATGGCTTCCAAAATTCAAATTCTACTACTGCTAGTGGCTGTTATGAGTACAAGCTATGGTCTTACCAATGTCACCGCCACCACCAACGGCCCAACCAACGGCCCAACCAGCGGCCCAACCAGCGGCCCAACCAACGGCACAACCAGCGGCCCAACCAGCGGCCCAACCAACGGCCCAACCAGCGGCCCAACCAGCGGCCCAACCAGCGGCCCAACCAACGGCACAACCAACGGCCCAACCAGCGGCCCAACCAGCGGCCCAACCAGCGGCCCAACCAGCGGCCCAACCAGCGGCCCAACCAACGGCCCAACCAGCGGCCCAACCAGCGGCCCAACCAACGGCCCAACCAACGGCCCAACCAGCGGCCCAACCAACGGCCCAACCAGCGGCCCAACCAGCGGCCCAACCAGCGGCCCAACCAGCGGCCCAACCAGCGGCCCAACCAACGGCCCAACCAAAGGCCCAACCAACGGCCCAACCAAAGGCCCAACCAACGGCCCAACCAGCGGCCCAACCAGCGGCCCAACCAGCGGCCCAACCAGCGGCCCAACCAACGGCCCAACCAACGGCCCAACCAAAGGCCCAACCAGCGGCCCAACCAGCGGCCCAACCAGCGGCCCAACCAGCGGCCCAACCAGCGGCCCAACCAGCGGCCCAACCAACGGCCCAACCAACGGCCCAACCAACGGCCCAACCAACGGCCCAACCAACGGCCCAACCAGCGGCCCAACCAGCGGCCCAACCAACGGCCCAACCAGCGGCCCAACCAGCGGCCCAACCAGCGGCCCAACCAGCGGCCCAACCAGCGGCCCAACCAACGGCACAACCAACGGCCCAACCAACGGCACAACCAACGGCCCAACCAATGGCACAACCAACGGCACAAACAACGGCACAAACAACGGCCCAACCAATGGCACAAACAACGGCTCAACCAATGGCACAAACAACGGCTCAACCAACGGCACAAACAACGGCCCGAACAACGGCTCGAACAACGGCACGAACAACGGCACAACCAGCAGCACAAGCACTGCAACAAAACCCAGCACTTTTATTGCAGCATTTCTTTCACCTATGGGGAGTGTGGGACTGCCTGGACTTCTAATCTACATTGTCACCTACACTGCATTTCTTAAACTCTTCCACCAGTGCTGATAATCAACACCAGGAGTTGAAATTACCTATGTTTGTCAAACAGCTAAAACCTAGATGTTTTGCAGATAAGTACTGCTCCGATAAATACTTCCACACAACACAAAATCTAGAAACACATGTAGGATTATATAAAGAAGTAAATAAAGAATAAAAACTTTAGTTGGCACTTGTAAAAATTACCTTGAGCATTCAGAATGGTTAAGGATGGGTGTATATGTAATCATTAAGAGATGTATGTGTCATTCATATATAACAATGTATATAATGTCATAAAGACATACTACATAGTGACATCAATAAACAAATAATGAAAGTTGCTTTTCTGCTATTCTGTGTACTTATGCAAAGCTTATTAAAGACTGTTTGATTCTTCAAATATGCACATATGACTTGTGTAATCCTTAAAGAAAGAGAACAAACATGACAAACAGGATAAAGAAGAATACAGGAGGAGTGAAACATTAAAAGAGCATAAATCAAAAATAAAGCTATTACCTGCGGGCAATGTAGTAAAATACAGGATTGCCATTCTTAGATGTTCCAGCTTGGTAAAAGATGTTGAGGGTCTTTAAAGCTTTAAATTCCTCCTTCTCATGGACTTGATGCCTGAAAAACAAGAAAAAAAACACAATGTTTTTGTCTCATTATAAATTGGAGCTGCTAATTTATTGAAAGCACAATGTTTTGAAATTTTTAGACAACTATGCATTTATATACTGTATTTTCTATGTATTTATTTTTTTAAAAGCCACAACAGAATATAAGATGCAGCCGGCCAAAACACAAGTTGCATCACTGTGCAAGTCAGATTTTATTATTAAGTTAAAAAATCATGTAAAAATACAGGTAAATAAAGCAAATACACTATTAATATGTATTTTAATCCCCCTCACTCCACAAAAAAAAGCATTCAAATTTAACAGTATAAGTATAAAATAGACCCCAATTAGTGCCATTCATAATAAACAACATTATAAAACCAAGCCTAAACAAATTTAAAGTGAAACTGAATTACAGGCGTGTGGGAAATGCGCTTTACAAATAATATTAATGTGCTTTACCTAACAAAAACAAACTGTAAAAGTTGATTATGAGGACAGATAAAACTGAAACTCACAAGAAAAATCATTTCTGTAATCTGTACGAAAGCAGACCAGTTTTTTCTATTTCGCAAACAACTAACTTGAGTTGACCGACATTTACCACCAATTTAACAAATTCGAAAAAGTAATAAATGATAAATTATATTTTGATAAGTAAAATTACATTTGATCAACAGCCTTTTTTAAATCCATATATTATTTATAAATAAACAATATATGGAAAAATACAAACAAATATATAGAGATGAATAGATACTGTAATTTCCAGACAGAGAAAATGTCAGAATCACACCAGCAAAAACATGCTGTTAACTGGAAAGCTCAGTTTATATGACAATCTTTACTCTGGCTATATCTGGGTAAAAACTGAAGAGAAAAGAAACACTAGCTTTTGGCAAAAGCAAGAACAGTCACCTTGTCATAAACTCCTCAAACTTTGAGCTGGTGAGGTTGAGGCTGGACCAGTGCGTGTCAGCAACTGGCTTATGTTCAGGGGGACCCAGGTACGCCAGGAGGGTGGCCATCTTGTCAAATGGTCTACGACCCACTGCCTTGTGGTCCCTATGGTTTAAAGTTTGATTACAACATTTGTATCTGTATTAAGACATTACATATTTTTCCATATTCAAAACTATTTTACATTTACTGTGGAAACAGGACAAAGATTGTATCTAGATGGGTTAGTTACTAAAAAAAAACGGATGAAGGATACAGTCCTTGTGTACCTTGTAACTTGACATGACCTTCTTTGCATATCTAGAAGCTATCTTACCTGTTGCTGGAAAGGTATTGGCCAATTCTTTCCTGGTTGTTCCATAACAGACGGTGCAGGGCAAGCACGTTGCCGTCACTGATAAAAGACAAACTATGGTTCACGGAGTCACTCGGTGGAGAATCAGATGCAATATCCAAGAAGAACCTGCCAAAAATAATTGCCATTTTGAAGCCCAAGGGTCAAGAAGTTTTTGAGAAGCAAATGAGTTTAAAACATTGCGTTTCAAGACCAAATAAAATCACAACTGGAGTTATGACTTTAGTACGTATCTTCAGGTTTTAAGGCCACATATACAGTGAGGAAAATAAGTATTTGAACACCCTGCTATTTTGCAAGTTCTCCCACTTGGAAATCATGGAGGGGTCTGAAATTGTCATCGTAGGTGCATGTCCACTGTGAGAGACATAATCTAAAAAAAAAAAAATCCAGAAATCACAATATATGATGTTTTAACTATTTATTTGTATGATACAGCTGCAAATAAGTATTTGAACACCTGTCTATCAGCTAGAATTCTGACCCTCAAAGACCTGTTAGTCTGCCTTTAAAATGTCCACCTCCACTCCATTTATTATCCTAAATTAGATGCACCTGTTTGAGGTCGTTAGCTGCATAAAGACACCTGTCTACCCCATACAATCAGTAAGAATCCAACTACTAACATGGCCAAGACCAAAGAGCTGTCCAAAGACACTAGAGACAAAATTGTACACCTCCACAAGGCTGGAAAGGGCTACGGGGAAATTGCCAAGCAGCTTGGTGAAAAAAGGTCCACTGTTGGAGCAATCATTAGAAAATGGAAGAAGCTAAACATGACTGTCAATCTCCCTCGGACTGGGGCTCCATGCAAGATCTCACCTCGTGGGGTCTCAATGATCCTAAGAAAGGTGAGAAATCAGCCCAGAACTACACGGGAGGAGCTGGTCAATGACCTGGAAAGAGCTGGGACCACCGTTTCCAAGGTTACTGTTGGTAATACACTAAGACGTCATGGTTTGAAATCATGCATGGCACGGAAGGTTCCCCTGCTTAAACCAGCACATGTCAAGGCCCGTCTTAAGTTTGCCAATGACCATTTGGATGATCCAGAGGAGTCATGGGAGAAAGTCATGTGGTCAGATGAGACCAAAATAGAACTTTTTGGTCATAATTCCACTAAACGTGTTTGGAGGAAGAATGATGAGTACCATCCCAAGAACACCATCCCTACTGTGAAGCATGGGGGTGGTAGCATCATGCTTTGGGGGTGTTTTTCTGCACATGGGACAGGGCGACTGCACTGTATTAAGGAGAGGATGACCGGGGCCATGTATTGCGAGATTTTGGGGAACAACCTCCTTCCCTCAGTTAGAGCATTGAAGATGGGTCGAGGCTGGGTCTTCCAACATGACAATGACCCGAAGCACACAGCCAGGATAACCAAGGAGTGGCTTTGTAAGAAGCATATCAAGGTTCTGGCGTGGCCTAGCCAGTCTCCAGACCTAAACCCAATAGAGAATCTTTGGATGGAGCTCAAACTCCATGTTTCTCAGCGACAGCCCAGAAACCTGACTGATCTAGAGAAGATCTGTGTGGAGGAGTGGGCCAAAATCCCTCCTGCAGTGTGTGCAAACCTGGTGAGGAAACGTTTGACCTCTGTAATTGCAAACAAAGGCTACTGTACCAAATATTAACATTGATTTTCTCAGGTGTTCAAATACTTATTTGCAGCTGTATCATACAAATAAATAGTTAAAAAATCATACATTGTGATTTCTGGATTTTTTTTTTTAGATTATGTCTCTCACAGTGGACATGCACCTACGATGACAATTTCAGACCCCTCCATGATTTCCGAGTGGGAGAACTGGCAAAATAGCAGGGTGTTCAAATACTTATTTTCCTCACTGTATGCTTGCATACCCCTAAATTTGGCAAAAGTTACTTTCAGCAAATATGCATATTTAAAATGTAAAGTTTTTCTCTTCCAGGTTAAAGTATCAAAAGTATTATTGAACATCTAGCACAAATATAGTCCAATTAAGTGCTCTCTGAAAATACAGTTACAACACATGCCTCTAACTAGCTACTAAAAGCATATATTGGTTCATTACAACGACAATTTTAATTGTGTAAATTATAGTGTTCAGAAGCTTTTTTAAACCATAAAGAGATAAAGAAAAAACGGGTAGTTACGATACATATTGTGAGAAACAATCAAACCTTCTGGCTGCATCAAAGTTGCTTTTCACAAAATCATTAAAGGGCCGCATATGCTCTTCTTTTGTAAAGAGGACATGATTAGCAATGCTCTGGAGAATCTGGAGAAAAAAAAGAAAAAAAAATACTGTGGCTGAAATATATGCAGAAATACAAATTTTGCTATTAACTGAGTGTGGTATAAATCAACATTTAATCTTGCCAGTTAGTCATCAGATGATGAAAATGAAAGATCTGTATGAATCTGGCATAACTTTACTCACACTTACCTTAGACATGAGTTTGAGGCCACGCTCGATGCGAGGTGGGGGTTTCTTGTCTAGGATGCCCGCCTCATACGGTGATACGATAGCTGGGTTGATGAAGCGCAAGAACATGGCACTTCCTACTGCACCAATACTGTTCTGAGGAAACCGCTGGCTGACCACCTGCACAAACGCATGGAGGAAAGCAAGAGGAAACCCAGTTGAGTGCCGGAAGGATGAATCATAGATAAATGACAGGCACAAGTCAAATTCTTTTTGATATATTGTTGATAATTTAATACATCATGATAATTTTTATTTAAAAACAACAAATAGAAAAGAAAACGAATCTTTTCAATCGGTTTACAAATCAGGAAAGGATATAATGAAGAACAAAATGTGTGAATGAAAGAAGGGAAAAATAATTTATATGTCAGGTAAAACAGGCTCTATAAGAAAGAAAACAGTGTCATGAGACTTGACACTAAACAGTGTTTGTACAGTCAAACTAATAATCAGACGTCAGACTTGTACATGTACATAGACAGTACTAATAAACATCACTACACATTAAACAATCCCTTACGAACCAAAATAAATGTTTGCAGAACAATGCGTGACAGAGGATACACACCCTTATATACAAAACCCACCGCACCTATAATACATATCCTTTGTAGAGGCCTGAATTATTACTACTAGGGCTGGGTATCGTTCAAAAATTTTCAATATCGATACAGATACCTTGACTTCGATACCAGTTCCTGAACGATACTTTTTGCGCTACCGATTTGATGAAATCCATTTTAACAAGATTACGTTTTATTTTTTCAGTTTGTTGACTTTTTTTTCGAGACTCAATGACTCATATAGGCCACTGGTGGGCAGAATATATGCCCCGAGTCGCGCCCAAGCGCACACATAAAGTTAGCCTAATGATATTATGAATGTGTCTGGAAAAAATAGCAAGGAGACATTTTAATTGTTTATTAATAAACTAGCGTTTTCTGAGTCAGTGTTGGCTGCAAAGATGAAGTTAATGTTGCTGACTCGTCGTCATCACTGTATAGTGAATGCGCGCTCACCTATAGAGAGAAATGCACCTTACATTTGGACTACATAATCCGAGAGTATTTGTTTTCGATACGAATTGGTTAGTTTCTATATGCCTATTTCTCATGTCTGAGAGGTAAGTAGCCTGCTGAGTTTCGGTTCATTTATGTGACGCGCTCCAGTTCTTCTTGCAGTCGAAGACAGAGCAACTTTCTGCTCTAAAGTTTATTCCGTGCACTGTCAAGTGCTTCATCAGATTTGCCGTGTTGCCGGTCGTGGCAGCAATTATTTTTGTCGCAAATATTGCATCACACGCTGTGGACATTGAGTCTGATGAAATGTAGCCACACTTTTGATCTTTTCCAGATCTTTTACATCTATGGGGGTTGGGATGCTTACACACTACAGCCTCAGGTGAGAGGTCACTGGGAGTAACCGGCGTAAACTAGTGTTTTTCCTTGATGCCTCGCCACAGCCAATCATGCTGCGTGCTTATTGGCTCACTGACATTGACAAGATTAACCCTTTAGTTATCGAAATTTGGTACCAAACGACAAGACATGAATCTCAAAGGTAGCGAGGCAATTCGGTGTCTAAAAAGTAACGAACTCCATACCCAGCCCTAATTACATTACATACTGAGACCTAATAATTATACTGAGACTTAAAATAGGCTACGAAGGGTCTCAGCTTATGATAATATTTTCTAAGTCAATCACTGATCAGAAGAAACCTCTCATGTGTAAATTTGCAAAATCTAATTATCATCAAGGGAATAAACTTATTCTTTGTGTATCATTTTAAGATAATCAACAAACTGACAATTATTGAATGTGTAATTGGTAATTTTAAAATCATGTAAACACATTTTCCTTGTGCTTTTTAAAAATATATATTTTTATGGTAATCAGTGTTTTATTGTTCTTTATTGTAAAAAGCATATTATTAAGCAATAAAAAAAGACCATTAAAATGCAACATGCTTTATAACATCATGGTCATGTGGTGAAGGTCCCAGCAAATGCCAAAGAGAAAGGAAATGAGAAAAATACAAACAGACAGAAAATTAAAAGGTGGGAATTAGACATTTTACACCATTACATACATTATTATACATGCATATGCACCAATGGTTTCTCAAAGTGAAAACATGCACAACCATTGACTTGAAGACTACCCATAGAGCACATGACAGAAGCCAGAGTAGCGCCAACATGTTCATCAGATCGTATTTATCGCATGCAAATCACTTAACACCTTCATTAAAAGTTTTCCAAGAAAGACAAGATTCTTCCAGAAGACCAAATACAGATTCATAATGTTTTCTTATTTAAAGTATGTACGCTCTGAGAAGGTAGACCAAGTCAGTACCAGGCTCCAGGACTGCATATATGTAGATATTGCAGTCTTCATGTTAGAATAGACCTTAAACCCTCACAAAGAAACAGTCTTCTGCTTTACCGCAAGACATAGAAAAGCTGAACTGATCCCACCTACCCGCCATCACTGACCCAGTCCACAACGAAAAAAAAAAAAGAAAAAAAAAAGGTTGGTCCAAAGCAGTACAATTATTTTGTTTATCTCTGCGTTTTCCCCACTATGTTGAGTTGAAAATGGACGTGTCTTCGTAAGAAAACCATGTTTACACAGGTGTTTCTGAACATGTTCTGGCGAAAAACAACTCAAAACCATGAAAAAAAAAAACATAATATATAAAATAATATATTGAAAAGCAACACGTTGCATTTATGGTATGAAGAAACCCAAACTAATAATAAATGGCAGCTAAAGAAAAAATTAAATGCTAAAACACTTACGGATTTTTTGTTTTCCTTTTTTTCTTTAACAGTGGCTTTATTCAGAAGGGAGTGGCAAGTAGCCTACAGGGCAGAGATGAGCACAGAGAGGTCACAGCAGCTACACAACTGTACTCAGCACAGCCACAGTGCATACAGACACAATGAAGGAGCAGACAACACAACCACTGCCTTCCTAACAGCTGATCTACCAACAGTTTCATTCATTTCAGGGATTAAGAAACACCGGCTGATGCTTTCCAAGCAGAACGTAAAGCAAAGGCTGCAAAGATACTACAGTGGAGAAGGGAGAGCGAGCTTTCGGCCCAAGCAAACAAAGTATGAATACATAAAGAGCGTGAAGATATTAGCGGAAATGAAAGACCAGAATAGGTGTCAATGAGGATATAAGTGGCCCGTGCAGAAGATAAAAGGAAGTGTGTAGCAGGACTGATGGATGTAGCTCATTTGGTACGGCGAGTTATCGATATTTTCATTCTGTTATCCCAGAAAGGAAAGACTGTATGTTTTAAATGTGTGTATCTACTAAACGGAAACCTTTAGGAGCTCACTAGCATAGAGATGACCTCCAACTAGCTATCTAGATGCCACAAAACTATCATTTTGATTTAATGGGGACTTACTGAGCCAAACATCACAACCGGATCCTCGTGATTACAAACAAGACAAGAAAGGCCATGAAAGGAAACGCCAAGAAAGGAAAAGAAACTACATGTAATTAGAAAAGAGGAAAAGAGAAGGTGTTTTCGTCATTCAATGTTGTGGATCACCGCCCACAAGATGGTGCCCTTGACAGAGTATCTGAGATGTGGCACTTTCGCAGGAAAACTTGACATGTTACACTAGCTACACCAGCTACATAAACACCTCCCTCAATTTTCATAATGGAAAAACCCCTAAAAATATTTATTTTTGTACACTAAAGTAGAAGCAACTTAAAATGTGGGCTGGATACATTGTTAAGAGTATATCAATGTAGAAATGTTAACTTCAATGCCAAAGTCATCTGTGTGAAGTGTGATATATCTATATGGTTTATTACAGCTGGGAGAATTGTGATTTGTACCTGCTCATGACATTTAAACTATCACAATGCATCTGCAAGCAATGTTAAAATATGTTTGCTTACCAAAATGAATCTGAATGGTCTGTTGTTGCATGTAGAGCATGGCAAATGATTCCTTTTATGCCATTTGAAATCATTCTCTGATACATTAAACTTTAATGCAGATACTGGAAGTAGAATCATCCACCATAATGATTTAACAGTAAACTTTTTTTGCACTTTGAATGCCACAGTCCCACACTTCTTTAAAATATGTCAAAAAAACTTACCAACCCCAAACTTTTTGAATGGCAGTGTATCTGAGGAAAACAATCTAATAAAAAACAACAAAAAAACTTTCTGATATATTCGTTCACAGGCAGGCAGAGGTGAGCAGTAGTGCAAGAGGGGATAAGAGCAGTTTCTCTTGTTAGAAGTGACTGGAAGACTGATCAGTGGATGCCCAAGCATGAAAGACAGCCTCAATGCAGTCATTCAGAGGATGCAGTAACAGTGGTAAAAAAAGAAAGAAAGTAAAGCAGACTGGCATTAGGCAGTGAGCATACCTGATACAGACAGTGGCACACACTGCGCAGCTGTGGAGGAAACTCGCTTGAAGAGTTGATGATGGCCAGAAAGAAGCGGTCTGTGATTTGCAGCAGGTTCTTCTGGTTCTCCTCTAGGTTCTCCGCTGGTTCGAGCCTAAAGAGAAGACAGTTAAAAGTTAAAAAATTTGGAAGAATGACGACGATAAAAACCCCTCTGCACTTTGAAGAGTTTTTAAATGTACAGCATGAAGAACTTCATCAAAAGTGAAATGAAAGCATGGCCTGAATAAACCGTGTCAACAATATGAGTTTAACTAGGTAAACATGCCTGGTGGGGTCCACTTCAAAACTGATCTGCTGCCACTCCGGAGTGGTGATGATTCCTTTCAACAGCGGTTCCAGAAGCTTCTGTAGATATGCAGCTCCATACACCTGCAAACAGGATGACAGGCTTTAAGTGCATATACACTATTGTTCAAAAGTTTAGGGCCATTAAGATTTTTTTTTTGTTGCTATTACGCATCTTCTGAAAGAGTACAGAATCTCCTGATCAAAACACAGGCGAAGAAGATATCAGCGATAAAGACAGCAATACCATACGTAAGCATATGCATATGTAAAATATGCATAGGCTGACAAAGAAAATTTTTAAAATAACGTTGTTAAAGGGGTGGTATAATGCCCTTTTCACAAGATGTAAAATATATCTATGATGTCCCCAGAGTGTGTGTGTGAAGTTTTAGCGCAAAATACCCCACAGATATTTTTATATAGCAAGTTAAAGTTGTCACTTTTTGAGGGTTTGCAAAAACGCACCGTTTTGTGTCTGGCCCTTTAAATGCAAATGAGCTGCTGCAGAGGGCGGGGTTTCAAAAGCTCCTGTGTGTTAGCAGCTGCTATTACCTCACGCAGACACACTAAAATGACAGAAACTGTTCTGCCTTTAATGTTAAAACGGAGTCAGACAAAGATGGAGAGACTCAAGAAGAAATGACAACATGTAGAATGCAACAGGACGTCTCTGAATGGTTAGTTGATGAATTTATGTAGCTGATGTGGAGTTAACTGTCTTCAATTAAGATATTCTGTCATGATAAATCTATAAATCGCTCATATAGGAACTGTTGTGAGATGCACACAGAGTGACTTTCTATTGCATGTGAAAAGATGGATGCTAAAGTTTGAGCTGACTCACAAATGTACTCTTATACAACAACTTTTCCTCTTCTCAACATAGACTGCATGTTCCCGGGGGCGGGGTTTATGTAAATTCTAGGGTTAGTGATGTCACTAACCCGGGAGGAATGTCGTGTAGTCCCAACCAGCCGTTTGTTGTAGTCCTTTTCTTTAAAAGCAAATATCTTCCTTTGCTTTGAACTTTGAGTATTGTAACTTTGCAGATGTTGTTTATGCTCAAACAGCAACATTACACACTAACTAAAGTTAGAAAAGTGAAATAATAATCAACCACCCCTTTAATGGACTAAATCTTCTCCATCTATGTTTTGATCATCGTTCTGAATCCAATCCAGACGTAGTCTTTGACAAAAATGCATTTTTGCTCAAAATGGTTTCTTTTATGAAACTTACCCACATTCAAGTGTTGATAACAAATAATGCATGAAGCTAGAATAAAACAGGTTTTATTGTTTATTGATTTATTGCTTTTTTGTTGAAAAGCAAGAGGCCCTTTTCTTTCTTTTTTTTGTTGATATATTGCATATTCAGATATTCATACAACAATGTATTCTGGGGGCCATGAAACTTTTGTGAAAATGATCAAAAATATTGGCAGTGGCTGGCAACTTTCTTCAAAACCACTGGCGGGGAAAAAGAGTTACTAAAAATCGAGCTGTTCATAGTTTGTTCATATTATTTCACAGTGCATTAACTAAATGCTAACAAATACAACATTTGATTTTAACAATGTATTAGAAAATGTTGAAATTAACAGCAATTAAAATTAATGTAGAAGTATTGTTAGCTCATAGTTCATGTTAACTAATGAAACCTTATTATAAAGTGTTACCAATTTGCATTAAATGCATTTAATTGATTAAAAGTGACATTTATAATGTCACAAAAGATTACCATTTCAATTAAATGCTGAAGTTTCACTTTATCAAAGAATCCTGAAAAAAATGCAGCATGGTTTCCACAAAAATATTAGTTGACAACTGTTTTCAGCATTGATGATAATAAGAAATGTTTCTTGAGCACCAAATCAAAATATTAGAATGATTTCTGAAGGATCACGTGACACTGATGCTGAAAATTCAGCTTTGCATCACAGGAATAAATTACATTTACAATTACAAAACCGTTATTTTAAATTGCAATTAATATTTCAAAATATTACATTTGACTGTATTTTTGATCAAGGAAATGCAGACTTAGTGAGCACAAGAAACTTTCAATTACATAAAAAAACCTTCCTGAACCCAAGCATTTGAACAATAGTACAAATCACCATATTATAAGGTCAAATAAATATTTGAGTCTCTCTTTGGAATATTTTGGCAAAGACATTGAAGACTGAAAATGTTCTATGACTGCCACTGTTTCAACGTTACCTTAAAGCAAAAGGTCATAATCTTGCTGGCTAGGCTGTTTCCTCTGAAGAGGGTCTGCATAGAGTCGGCCAGCTCCACCTCTTTTGAGAACATATTCCATAGCAGCTGATACAGCAGATGGCGAGAGTCGAACAGTGTCACCAACACCCTGGCCAGCTCATCCTGAAAACCATCAGAACATTGAGCACAACAGCTCTCCAATGACCAACAATACACCCAATGTCTCTTAGTGAGCAAAACAGTGTTAAAAGCTATTTGACTTTTATCTTTGGCAGAACAAAAGAACATATTCTGAAGATAACTGGGAACCAAACAACAATGGACCATGTTGAATTCCACAGAAGAAAGTCAGTCAAACAGTTTTGGAATGACATGAGGGTGAGTAAATGATAAGGGTGAGTAAATAATTTTTTGGTGAACTATAATTGTTTGGCCATTTCATAATAGCATGGAAAAATACAAAACTACATCGAAAACAATTCACACCAAATTTTAATTATTGTGTACACATTTTCTAAATATTTTTGAATGAATTGTTCAGCACCTAAACCCTAGCTGAGTAAGGAAAAAAAGATGATCAAAATATGATATTTCTAACTCAACATGATAGAGTTTATAAACCTTTAAAACCTTTTCATGCATGTTTTTTGTATAGGCCTGAACTCAATTTAAATGTTCTTATTTTGTCAAAACTGTAAAGTTAAGCAGAGTTGTTAATATCTCTCACCCATTGAGAGCAAGGGACCACATTGGCCAGTGCCATGGCTATAGGCAGTTCGCCCTGATCTCCCATCATGGTGACCAGCTCAACAAGTCTCTCAAAGCGGTCTGCAAGCACCGTCTCTGCGAGTGTGTCAAACTCCGTCCCTTGCTGGAGGATCTTAGTGAGCACCTCCATAAACGTAGCCCGTGTCTGCAGGTCCTTATGGTACCCTAGACCTGTTCAGAGATATCAGAATCCTTTTTTTTCTTCACTCATAACGACACACCAATTACAGTAAGAATCAATGATAATGTAAGTGCTTCTCACCAATGGAGTGCATGAGGCCGCTGTCCACATTGGCGTTGAGCAGGTTAGACATGGCCAGCACCGTGCAGTGCCGCAAAGATGCCAGTCGTCTAGACATGCCACGTTTCCGCCCTGCCACCTGCTGGCCGTCTTCCTCGACCTCGCTGCAGTCATTCAACAGGTTCATGAACAGTGTGAAGTATCTAAAGGAGAAAGAGAAGAGATGACTGGCCAGAAAATGGACCTTAAAGAGGCCATATTAACCCCCCCCCCCCCCCAAAAAAAAACACCTAACTTATTTTTCACATTTTCTACATTGTTGCAGCAGCATAATAGGTCCTCTTTAAAGGACAAAACTAAAGAGTTGAATGAATGATCCTACTTGAGGAAGAGCTGAGATTTGGCCTCCATGAGCTCGACGCCATCACCCTCCTCAGGCTGCAGGGGAAGACCAGCTAACAGTGAAACCACTGCCTCCATACTCGCTTGGTCCAGATCCCTGTACGACATGTTTGAATAAACACAGAATGAGAAAAGAATATGCAATTGGCAAAACCACAGGTTTTAAGAAACTAAACATTTAATAAACGCTATGAAACTGCAAAGGCGATATACCGGGTCAGACATTTGATGTCATCGTCCGCTGCTTGATTGGAGGTTCCCATCACCCAGTCTGTTAGGTACTCCACCATTTTATTTCTGAGAAAAGCAGCAAAGTTAGACATTCCATAACCTCATGATTCACAAACGAAATGATCACAACAAATCAAGATGACAATAATGTTTTTTTTTATGTGACAAAACAAAGATAGTGAGAAAATGCAAATAAGAGATGGATGAAAATAAAACTTATTACAAAAACAAACTGAAAAGAATACTTTTGTTAAGCAATGATGCATTTAAAAAAAAAAAAAGAAATAAAATGGAAATAAAAAAAAAACATTTTTTTCCTTCACAGGAATAAATTAACAGATAACAGTTTATTTTAAATTGTAATAATATTTCACAATATTACTGTTCTTACATTATTTTTGATTATATAAATGCAGCCTTGGTGATCATAAAAATATTTATTTCAAAAACATTGAAAAAATACTATACCATTTTTGGACAGTATAGTGTAAATTTACCTGAATTTCATCTCTTGGCAGAAGGAGAGGTCGTCCCTGCGTTCCATCATCACCTCCACTAGCTGACACAGCTTGGTTTTAATCTGAATGGCATGGACAACATTCCCTAAAATGCGCACATACCTAAGAACGAGAGCGAGAGAGAGAGAAAGAGAGAGAGAGAGAGAGAGAGAGAGAGAGCATTAAGAAAAATCTTCAAATACTCTTTTCATCAAAACACCAACCACCCATGCAAATCCAGAGCTGATATTAAAACTAACAGCTATGAATAAGAGCATATGAAGGGGTAAAGTCTTACCTAACCAGGTTGAGCATCATGGTCTCAATGCTGGCTTGACCGAGATGCTCTGAGCTTCCTTCAGTGTGACTGTCAAGCAAGTTCTTCATGATGGCGATGGTCTGCTCTACAAATAGTGTGTTCATGTCTGTAATGGGAACCTGGAGAAGAAAATAATTGAATTCAATTAAAATCCATTTTTTTTGTGTAAATCGTTCGTAAAGCCGTTCTGACGTAAATGTTCGGACTCGCGAAAATGTTCGTATTTTCAAAATGTTAGTTGGTACGACGGAAATTTACACCTGCTCCCTACCACGTCTAAATGGTGCGTAAAACATTTGAACGTTCTGCGTTCTAATTTAGGTAAACTGATGACATTTGACTGAACAACAATGGAGAAGTTAATCTTGCGGTTTACTGCATTTTTATATTCAGTAATATTCTTCAAAATTAGATAGTAGTAACACATTACTGCCACGGATATTCTGTATCATAGCAACCAAAATATCTGGCTGTTTTCCCAAGAACACCAGGCATTTTTTAGCTGGCTAAAAATGCTTTGGTGGACACATGATAATTGAATAGGCATAGGCATATGGCCAATTAGTCTTTTTAGCATTTATGCAATATACTGGAGCCAAACCTGAGAAGGAAGTTCAGAAGATTCCACAGTGTTCCTGGACACGCAATTTGCGTAGTTGTAACTTATGGCCGGGGATTATGCTAATTATTAATGAGCATGCACGCACGCCCTATTTCCGAATGTTTGGAATTCATTAATATACACACGTTTAACTACCGAATCTGTGTTATACGAAGCATTCATGAATCCGGAAGAGAGTTTTCATGAAGGTCCATTTTATGCGCAAATTACTTCGAATTTGCTCGTATATTTACGAAAGTTTCGTCAATGAGGCCCATTGTTTTAAAGCAGCTTTACAGAAAATGTATGTTTATCTGTGATCAGAGGTGACTGTCCAAGTAATGTCCATATGGCAATGGACAGATAATACAAATCATTTTTGTATTTTGTCAGTTTGATAACATGTATTTATTTAGGCAGAAACAATGAGCTCATTAAAGCAATTATTACAAGTTGTGATAGTAATGATTACAATATTAAGAAAATTTGGCAGTTGTGTTTGATGATTCAGAGATGATGCTGATAATATTACATCAAATGAAAAGTAACAAACATTTTCTGGTTCAATGCATGTCAGAACATTCTAGATTAAATAGATCAGAGTGCTGAGTGGACGGTATTTAAAAAGACTGCATAGTCTGGATTGATTTGACAACAAAGGTTTCCTGCCACCTTGTGTCCAAAACTACGCATGACCGGATTTTAGGGAAGGCATTTGAATGCTGGTTAAGTTTAGTAATTTATTGTATCTATTGTTAGAATAGCCAGTTTACTGAATTAAAAAAAAATTAGCATTTAATTTTAGCGATGTGAAATTTTCACAACAATTAGTGATTTTGCTGTACTGATTTTACATTCATTTAATGTATTTAGTAAATATGATCAAATCAAAGAATATAGTCAGTAAAATCAGTATCAAATAATACAAATACATTTTGCATAAAATTATTTAATACTATAATAAATATTACATTTATTATTTAATTGATAAATCTTTCTTCTTTTTTTACTTTAATGTTAACAATTTCTTTGTAAGACTGATCTTTATATTCTGAGTATGTTCTAACATGGTATCTAATCCCATGTCATAGCTATCATCTCTTACCGGACCCTGGGTGTCAAAAAACCGTCCGATGCTGTTGCGTAGCTTGTTGAAGAGCATGGGGTAGAGAGCTGGACTGAGCTCCAGTCCAACAAGGTCTTTGACGTTGGTGCGAATCTGCATGCCCACCTTCTCATGTGTACAGACCATCAGAGCCAGCAGACGCTCCAGAAACCTGTTAAGAGACGTCTCGCTGTTCACCTCACAAGAGCCCATGGAGATCATGGAGCCCTTGCGTTCGGTCAGGGGGCCCATGGGAGGGCTGTAGGTGCCTAGGCTAGGGGTGCTGCGCTGCTGGAGACAAACCCCTCCAAGGGCACACAAGAAACCTGTCATGTTGATCCACTCCTGAGGACAGAGAGAAAACAGTTAGCAGGGGGGGTGGGGAAACTATATAACTGACTGATCAGTCTAGTTTTAACTACCTGTCCATCTTCCACTTTGTTTTTCGGGTGGTTGAGTATCTGTTTAGTAGCCTGCTCCCATTTTGCGTGTGTGTCTTCCCATGCCTAATATTGAAAAAGATAAAATCTGAGTCAACTAAAGATAAGAGAGAAGTTGAGAAAGAGCTACACTAAAAATAAAAATCTGAAACACGCATATGTAGACACACACAATGATATCCTCACCTCTATGTTTCCAGCTGTTGGGTGCTTTATCCTTCTTAACAGTGCCATCACTCTCTTTTGAAGTGTGTTGCGTCCTGAACGCACAAATGAACAAAGCTTAAGGGCGGTTTTATTTTGCAGTGAGACCAAGAATCCATGCCATGAAATCAAAATTTTTTAAAACAATTGAATGAATCATTTTTCCCATATCAGAATCAAATGCTATATTTGTGGCAATAAATAAAATAAAAATCACACCATAAAATAAATAAATAATGTTTATTTTGCCATATCAGTATTAAAATGCTAAATCATGACCATTTACTTATTTAGCCATATCAGTATGAAACCATGTTCAAAAAATTTATTTAGGTCACATCAGTATCAAATGCTAAAATAAATGAATTTTTATCTTTCAATGATCTTCCGTAGCATTTGATAGAAAATCAGTAAAAAATAAAACCTTTTTTTTCTTTTACAAAACCTTAGATCACAAGGAGTCCATGTTCACCTCAGTGGTACTCGACCTTAGCTGAATTTTGGTGGGAAGATTATAGTGTCCCACAAGTTTAAAGCTGGCAGTCTGATTCCATGTTACAAAGACGGTTAACCACTAACCTGTAGCCATCATATTGCTGACGGAGGCGAGCTCTATGAAGGTGTTGTAGTTGGGCAGGACCGTGTGCACGGGCAGCTCGTCCACACTGCAGCGGATGTCCGCCTCCTCACAGAGATGCCGGAAGCAGGACATGGCCACCAGCACAGCCTCTGCGTCAGGGCTCCACAGGAAGGTGTAGAGACACACCTCCAGCTTGGTCTGAGCCTGCTTGCTGATGGGGATGAGACTGCCCTGTGTGGCACACTCCTGCAGACCAACAGAGCAAATAATGAGCTTATTTCATCTGGGTGGACAATTTTCACAGAATTCAGGATGAATTATTTTTTTTCCCAGGTAGATTTCAGTATCAAATTTTGATTTAAAAACATTATTGATGCAGATTTACTGTTTACAATTTTTTTTACAAAAATAGTCTGCTTCTACAAAAGGTGATAAAAAATATTGTTCAAACATCACATTTTATGCGTAAAGACTTACTAATAATTCTGAACTAAAGAGCACAGAACCACGGGTTAAAAATCAAGAACCTGATATCAGTTCTCTCAGATGAAAACGGTTTACCTTGTTCTTTAAGAGAAACCTGTTCCTGCATATGAGAATCTCCCTGAGCCACTTTAGTATCTCTGTACTGTTGATCATCTGGTGTCCAATCAGCTTCTTACAGATCAGAAATAAGACCTGAGAGCTGAGATGAGAACAAGGAGAATATAGTAAGATAATCTTTAATCTTTCGCCAACTTAACAACTTTAACCAACCTTAACAACATGCCCACCTGATGTCCCAGAAGGTCTCAATGGGTGCGTCAGGGTTCCACAGCTCAATGGTTTCTGGCTGATGTAAGACCAGCAATGCCTGGGGGAGAATGAGCAAATCACTTGTTTTAATAGAAATTCTCAATTATAAGGGTTCAGAGTAGCAGTGTTATTTTAGTATTATTTATATACTAATACAGTATTTATTGGAAATTGAAATTTCTGAATGAGAATGAGTAAGCATTGTTAATTTATATTATACTGACACCGTAACAATACTAATACATTGCATAGTAGTGAGGGACACTATGCATAAAAGATGGAAAGAGGTACAAAAAAGAGGTACAAAGAAACAAACAGTCATACCTCCATGGCTTCCTGGGAATGCTCAGCACTGTGTGTGAGAGGAACCAGCTGGACCAGACCTTTGATGAGCTCAGCTGTGCTGTTCTGGATCTCTTGACCAGGTTTCCCTGGGTTCTGATGGTGTGAAAATGCAATTAGTGAAGTCAAATTTGATCAGAATCATCCTTAAACAACACCTCTGTGCTAAGTTTACATGTAGATGCACTATTTTACTTAAAATAATAATAAAAATAAAGAATAATAAATCCACATGTAAAAACTAATCTGGATAATCCAGGATTTAAACCAATCAGAAAACATTTAGCCTAGAAAACACAAACACTGTTTGACTAGAGCTTCTTATGAGAATTAAAGGAGCAACAGGTCTAAGGTGACGTGCTTAGCTGTGCTGACATTAAAATACTTTCTCCAATCCTAGCGTAATATGCTGAGACATAAGCTGATACAAAAGGTGACTCGTAATAATATTAACAAAATCTAACTGATTATTTAATCCATTTACTGCCCTGTACTCACATGCAGCATTAGTTTGGGGTCAGCGTGAATGAGTTTGACCAGCGCCAGCAGCAGAGAACGCGAATCAAGGTCTGTGGACCTCTCTTTGAACTTTAAACTAGTTGTCATTTTCTCTTTAAATGTCAGACTCTGCAAGAAAAAGACATGCTATTTATACATAATGAACAGTATGGATGATAAAGTGTCTCAGTGTATAGAATTGTCTTACTGGTGTCATCCTCAGAGGTGGATGGGCACTGAGACTCTGAATCACTCGGCCCAGTGTGTCTGCAAACATGGTGCGCAGTTCTCCTGAGTAGCAGTAGATGGCGTCAATCTTCGGCCACCAGTCCAGGTGAGACTAGCAGGAACATGAAATATTAATCATCAATGAACAGCAAAATTGAAGCAATTAAAGCACACTTCTGTAGTGAGACGATGCTGTTCTCACTGAATGCGATTTCATTGTGAAAGTTTTAATAAGGCATTATTACTGATGGTTCCCCTAACATTATTATACCAAAAAAAAGTATACTTTGTTTTTTACGCATAAGTGAGGGTCTACATACCCTCATATATGCAAATTTCGTCACCAGAATAGTATGCGCGTACTGCATGCCTGCTACATGATTTTTGTACCTTGAAAGGCTATGTGTTTGATTGTACACATATGCTAGCATACGTGTACAAAAATAAAATAATTATATATATATATATATATATATATATATATATATATATATATGTATACATGTATACTTAAATATGTATACTTTGGGCTTAAATGGCAATTGAAAATCTGATCACAAATTACATTAATTTTTACATTTACATATTTAAATATTATAATAATAATAATTGACATAATATTTAAAATTACTTTTGCATCGTCTAACCGCAAACTTTTACTCATGCTGTTGGAAATTGTCAACTCTCATTACAAATGAATGACTTTAGAGCACCACAAATCATGGTCAATGTGAATGGCCATAAAGAAATCATACTTACATTAGTGATAATTTTGTGCAGGGAGTTGACCAGGACGAAATGGAAGGTAGGAGGAGAAGTCGAGGCCAGACATACCTAGTAAAGAAATTAATTTATTAAAAAAATATCTCTGTGAAAATATTACAACATAGATGTGGCAATGATTTTACAACAAACCATCGAGAAAATCATGCACCTTGAGTATAGCTGTTACCAAACTCAGTACTTTTAAAGGAACCGTATGTAAGAAATGTATTTCAATTAATCATAAAATGGCCCTGATATGTCACTAGACATTAAGAAATCATGTTCATTCCAAATACTTATATCACTGACAACAGTAGTCCGGCCAGGATATTGTCATTTAAAAGTAAAGTTGCAGCCCTCAACTGATGTTGATGTTGTCATGTTGTGTTTTGGCCTGATGCCCCACCCTCCACCTATCTACCAATCACAAAGTCAGTAGTGTTTCGGCAGCCGGGTTGCCAGCTCTGCTCTAGTTGAAAGCTCCTTGTAGCAGCCTACGTTCCTGCTGGATCCTGCAGCCTATCTGGCAACCTCGAGTCAGGGGGGAGAGGGAGGGGATACACCGCTCTACAGTAATTTGAAAGTGATTGCAGTACCAGTTTTGGCCACAATCTTACATACGGTTCCTTTAATGGCGCCGACCGAACCTACCGAGTACCGATTCACATTAAATCAATCAGTGCCAAATTTCAGTACTTGATAACGCATCTGGGCACGAGAGTAAGACTCTTTAAATACGAATCCTGCATGTTCTGCGTGTCTCTGTGTGAATGAGTGGCGCAGACGCACGGTTTCATTTACCCCACACACACACTGAAGCACGCGTGACGCTCACTGTGTTTTTCAGCCTCTGCAGTCTCACTATATGAAAACATGAATACATTTCCAGACAGAGCCGCTCACACAGTCACAGAAGTTCATCAGCATCACAGTTTCATTTAAGAAAAACTATCGTTATATCATTAACACAAGGAAACTCAAAAGGTCTTCACCACAACCCGTCAAAATAAAAGTTTGGTTTAACTTGATATATTAGGGTTGTACAGTAGAATTTAGATATCTCAATTTAATAATAATACTAACACTAATAAAATAAATTATTATAAAAAATTAATTTAAGGAATAATCACACTTTTTCTTCTGTTGTAATTTTAATAGTATAAAGCTCAGTTGTGCTGCATGTTGTTTGACAAAAAAAAGTTTAATTTCATATAAAAGATAAATTAAATTAATGTTTTATGTCTTCATTTGATTACTAGAAAATTCACAACACAGAATTTGTGAAATGAATTTTTTTTATGACTAAAATGGTTGTTTTTATTAATATTCAAGCATCACAGACAATGGCAGAAAGCGACCAAGGCAGCTCTGGCATAATGTCAATAACACTTCTACAAATGACTTAGTTTCTTTACAGTTATTGAGGTAAACATGCCTAAATTACAGAAAAAAGGTACCGGTAACTGAAATCTGAACGGTACCCAACCCTATTTCCATCCACCTATTTTTATGCCCATTTTGGGATTTCGCATTAAAAATATGCACAGAATTGATCATTCTGAAATGCCTGAGACAAAGTCTGTCATCAAAATGATTTGGTATAATGAACCGTCTCCCAGAACTGTCTTACACGATTGTGCTCCCAAAAACCTGGCATGATGTGGCATCTGAACGCAAGAAAACATGATAGCGTTTATTGCGTTTCGCCTGCATGCTCTGGGGCGCAAGTCATTTATCATATAGGAAAAAAAGAGCCACAGTGGCTTCTCCAATTGCAGCAACTTCTATTTTTATTTTAGATATTTTACGCCAATTGTGTTCTCTTGAACACCTGGGACGGAAATGCTGCGTTATCCAAAAATGTTTTACACGATCTTCCAATTTTGTGCATAAGTTAAATTCACAACTTTGAATGGAAACATATCTACAGAAATTTAACATTTTCAGCTTAAAAATGTTTAGGTTTGTACTGTTAAAATAATTGTTGATTAGCTGAATACGGTGTGATAGTAATAATATTAAATCTTGGGTTAGTGATTGTCTTTTATTTGCTATAGTTACCTTGAAACATGCTGAATGCTATAACATTCAGTAACTGAGCTTACCTTAAAATGCTGGTTGTTACGGGGATTGACACGATAACATGACACAAAGCAGTCGATCATCAAATCCACATCGGCGCTCTGGCAGCCCGCACCCCTCGAAAACGGTTTAGTGGGGTTGAAAAGAAGACCCTGAGAGAAAAGAGAGCAAAGTTACACACAACAAGCAAAACAGAAACGAACATTTAATTTCCTTCAGACTTCAATTGCTCTGTACTTCACTGAGAAAGTGGTCCTTCTCACCTTAAGGTCCATGACGATGGACTGAACTAGGAGAAAGATTACGGAATTGTCCTCCCAGTTGATGTAGGTGCAGGCTTTACAAAGTTTGACACATGCAACGGCCGCACTCTCAGTCAACTGTCTGCTGCCGCTGTGTTGTCCCAGAGCCTTCCGTAGACTTTCAACAAATGACTTCTGTTGAAGACAACAAAACAGCTAGATTTGTCTGCAAAGCATTTGTATACACAAAATATTTGTCTGTCATTGCTTACATTGCTCAACTGCTACATAAAAGACTTTGGGAACAAAAGGAGTAGACTCAAATGATAAAACACTGAGTAGGAATAGCAGTCTGTGTAATTCACTGTGTGAACTCTGACCTTGTTAGCTTTCTCCTCCCCCCCTACTTCTTTGGTGATGCTCTGAGTGATCTCTGGACAGAGGATGAGGAGGATGATCTGTAACGGCCACACAGCAGCCTTTCTCTTTGCGCTCTCTGCAAAACTGTCTACCAGGTCGAACAGTCTTTCTGCACAGTCTGCATACACAGAAACGGACAGTTTAACAGTTTCTGTCACAACTAAACATGGATTTCATCAAGCAAACTAGTAAAGAAGTCAGTCAGGATATGAATTATTGTGCCACTCACCGGCCATGTCAGTCTGGGGTCTCTGATAAAGCATAGTGAACTCATCAGGATAGTGTTCAACCCAGTTCCAGAAGGCCTGATACAAACATATCAGATATATTTACTATTATTACCTTGCATATGAAGAGAATTCTTAAATAAAATAAAATATATATGAATATATCAGTGTTTTAATCCATTGTACTGTTTACAAAAGCACATACCTTTTCCAAACTGCTGATTACTGCAAGCTGGGCTGGCTTTTTCAAAGATTTGAATTTAAGTACTGTTTCTAAAGGGAATATACAGGAAGTTATCAAGCAATACAAGACTATATATGTATTTAAATCACTGCATTTGTGGTTTAATACTTGCACTGTGCCATATTGTGATTCTAATTTTAACTGTGCAGCCCTAAATTACCCATAAAATTAGTCATCCATAATACATTTTCAGAATACTGAGGCGGAACAAAATATATAGCATGCTTTACCTTGTAGCAGTCTCTTTAACTTGGAGCAGTCTACATTGATGTACTGGATAAGCTCAATGTCATGGACATCCACTGTGTCCTCTGTACAAACTGTGAGCTCCTGCAACCTATGTGAAGACATTGGTACATTAACGTTAATAATTTAAGATAACTTTAACTGGTCAATTTGTAGCTAACTATGCAAAACCCAGCCCAACATTCATACAAATCACAAAGACTCATATTGGACTTATAATAGGCTTACAATGTTTACAATAAGCAAGTTTTTTTAGTCATTATGCAGGTATTTTTGGGGCTGATTCACACATTGAAAGCGGTCCTAGAACAAAGCCCTGTGGATCCCCCAGTGTGTTAGAGAGGTACCTGGTGGAGATACGACTGAAGACAGCATTGAAGTTGTTGCAGCTGAGAGAGAAGAGCACGGCAGAGGCGGAGCTGCGCAGCTGAGCGGCGTGCTGCTGGCCCTCACGGTACGAGTGCAGGAAGTGACAGATTTCAGGCAGCAACTGTTTTACCAACATGGCCTCATCCAGCCTCAGGCAGTCCTTGGGTTGCTGATGATGCACACAAACACACAGTATACCTTTTATTTATTTTCTCTTTTTTACTGTGTGCATCTACTGTGTTTTAAATGATAATTCTTATTGTGTACATTATTTTACTGCTGTGGTGTCAAACAAGCATAAAAATAAGGGTTGTCCATAGGTGGCTAAAATTTGTCAAAATAAGAATGACTAAAAGTAGCAAGCAAGCTGAAAACCGGACTAAAACTACAGCGAGTTGAAAGCACTTCAGGATCAGCAGCAAGCAGGAAAGGGGGAAGAGAACAGAAATGAAATCCAATAACAAAGCACCCAACTAACACATTAGTGGATCAATGCACTGCACGGATTCTGGGTCAAGCTGAACACCCTAAATGTGTGACAATAATGGCAGAGGGGAAGTTCTGTGCTTTCAGGGCAAAAAATCATGTCTGCCAAAACGAGTTAATGAAAAAAATTCATAGTTGTCTTGAAGGTTCTTCAATTTTAGTAAAAGAATTGAATCCTGAACAGCAGTAAACTGTATTTTCTCTAAGTATACACATCCCCATCTCAATGACAAAAGGAAATGACAAAAAGAATTTTGTAAAAACAAAACCAAACACACAGGACATAGAACAGCTGTGTAGCATCTGGTTAAGCGAAAATTCATAATCTATACAGGAAAGTCCAGACGATCTCAAGACAAGGAAACACCTGCAAATGTAATAATGTCCCGACAGGGCCGGGTTCAGAGCTCTCTGTCTGGGAGTAAAAGATTTAATTGTTTTACCAGAACTCCCAAAGTTTCTAAGACTAAAAGTTCATGAACAATCAAAAAACATTTCTGGACTTGATAAATAAAAGTATTAAAAAAATTCTTACTAAGCCCAAACAACTGTTCTAGTGTATCTAGCTTTGATTATACCATGGCATGGTTGAAAACTTTATTCTGGCTAGCTGACAGTTGAGATTCCAAGATGTTGATTCATTTTCTATAACCATGCGGCAATGAAGCAGTTCCTGTTTCACCACATTCAGTTTATTTCGTAGAGCTATACAGAGATAGTAAAAGAAAAAGACAGATATTGGTCAAGAAAAACCGATAAAAAGGACGAGATATATAGATATATATCTCGTCCTTTTTATCGTTTTTTCTTGAAAATCGGTTTTCAATTTTTTTATCTTTTTTTTTTTTTTTTATCTATATATTTTTTTTTATCATAATTTCTTTCTTTTTTTACCGAAAATGTATTTCAATATCTGTAAAAATCTATTACAAAATCTATGGAAGTCTTTAAGTTGATACAGGTCAGGGCGTGGACAAGCAATAATAGAACAACTTTGACTGTAAAGCAATTTTGCGTAGCATTCAGATATAAAGTTGAAACCAAAGAGTGGGACAATGCTGTTAAAAGGCAGGACATAGGATAGACAAAACAAGCGAAAGGTTGGACAAAGTTGACTCTGGAATAGGACGAGCTACTCACCCCTGCCAGACACTTCTCCAGTGTGTCCAGGATAATCAGCTGGGAGAGGTAGAGGTTTTTTTCGGCAGCTTCACCGAAGATCCGCTATGAATGAGAAACATAGAGAAATGTGATATTAGCTCTGTTCCAAAATCTAGAGAGCTACCTCTCTTGAATAGAGAAAATATGCACTTAACCTTTTCACAGGCATTTTGTTTTAATAGTTAGACAGATATCGTGATGTAGTATTATAGGATTGTCTAGCAATATATTGATTATTGCAGAATTGCTGTAACGTGATATTATTGGTATCGTGAGCCATGTATCATGTAGGGTTGCCACCCGGCCGGGTAAAATACGGAATCGTCCCGTATTTAAAGGCAAAATGATACGGGTATTGATGATTTTACATAGACCCACACATAGTTGAATAAACAAATAAGGATTTTGCAGTGTGGATAATACTAATAGTAATTATAATGAAATCAATTCCACAAGTAGTAGTAGAGAAAGCTAATTTTCGCGTGATTGCATGTTAGCGTCTTTGTTTCCATAGTGACGAGTCAAGAGAACGTGCGACTTAAAGCAGCATGCCGTGACAGACAAATCCGTGCTTTTAAAGGTATAGGCCTATTGTTTTTTTACTTTTTTTTTTTTACTTTGGATAATCTCTTAATATAATATTCCATACATTGTCAGAGCTTAGTAGACAGGTAACTATTATATTTGTAAATGTTATTAGGCAGATTAATTAATAGATTATAATTAATGTTATTTATTAATTTATTATTAATATTAATCATATATATGCATAATAAATGATGATCCCATCTGTCATGCACAATTTATGGCAATTAAAATAAAAAAAAGTTTAAAAAGTGCTACATTATTTAAATAAAAATGAGACAAATAATTACATAATAATCTAGTCAATTTAAGTAGTAAATAAATGTAAAAAAATTAAAAATATCCCATCCATGCAGAATTGTCAAAAACATGATTACTGGTTCTGTAATCCCTAACATATACTGAAGAGGGTTTTTTTTTTTTTTTTTTAATAAATAAAATAATCAAATGTAAAATAATAATATAAAATGTGTTCTGTTGCAAGCTCACATACTTGATCTCATGTTTTGTCGTGGTTTATTGTTGAGCTGTCAAGTTGTCATGTTGAAATAATCAGTTCCATGACATTGACATTTTTATTTATTTCATTTTATTATTTATTTATTTATTTAGCTTGTGTATGGGTGTCCCTTATTTTGCCTCACTGAAGGTGGAAACCCTAATCGTGTATGGTATTGTATTGTGAGGTACCCTGTGATTCCCACCCCTAGTGGACTTACCATGTTGTTCACATTTTTGAGGATGTTGGTCAGGCCATTGATGACGAGGGCAAATTTGTACTTGGAGATGTTGATCAAACATTCTTTGTTGTGCTCTGTGCTCACTTTGGTGTGGGTGCTTTGCTGTCCTGTTTTAATAGGGAGCTGTGAATGAGAGACAGACAGAAAAAGAAAGTGATTAAAACCAACAAACTTTCAAAAGCATCCAAAAAATGCTATCATAGCCTCAACTAACGGTCAACTACTTATAGGTTTTTCAATGTGTGATGCTGATATCTAGACCAGAGAGCAGGGCAGCAGAAAATGCTGATTTATACATTAGCACAGAAATTGGGGTTGACAAGATTTTTTTTAAATTTTAAATGAATTATCTTATGCTCACAAAGACTGCACTGATGTGCTCAAAAATCTATTAAAACTAATATTATTACAATTCAAAATAATTACAAATTTGAAAATGTAATTTATTTATTCATTACTTTAGTGTCACATGATCCTTCAGAAATCCTTATAATACGCTGATTTGCTGCTCAAGAAACATTTATTATTATTATCAGTGCTGTTAATACTTTTGTGGAAACTGTAATACATTTTTCAGGATACTTTGATGAATAAAAAGTTCAAAAACATTTATTTGAAATAGAATTTTTTTTTAACATGATAAAGGTTTTAGTCACTTTTGATCAATTTAATGTGTCCTTGCCGAATAAAAGCACTGATTTCTTGTAAAAAAAAAATCATATTTTTCAAAATCTACTAATACAAATGACAATTAAAGTCACTGAAAAAAATCTATCAAAAGCACAAATATAACCATTGTATTTACAGTTTTATGAAAGGAAGTTAAGATGATAGAGGACCCATGGGTCTGGTTAACAGGTGTGAATGTTGGGTTCCTGTGGCTCATGCTTTCAAAGGCTCTGTTACGGCCTTATTGAGAGCACTGGGTGGAGAACAGCTTGTAACATGTGGGACGCACAGACTGCAGAACGAGAGGTCGCAGAGTCTTAAATTTGACACACCCACCCCTGAGAGAACATCCAAGCCCTTAAAGCACCAACCCACCCATCCTGAGTCTAAAGTCTCAAACTTTAGGTGTTAAAACAAAGCGCCTCCAGCTCTCCAGACTTCCGTCCTGTGCCGCACACCTGCGGGCCAGCACATCTGCTCTTGTTCTCTCCAACACACACAAGCAGTTAAAGTCTGTGCAGTGGGAGTGTTGAAAGCACACATGGTCTGGCCGTCTTAATGAAGCGTATGTGGAGTGAGGGGGCGGGGGCCTCTCCCCCCTCTAAGCGTTCCCTGATGAGGAATTGGTCTTCGCTGTTTCCGAGTACTATGGCTCTTCTCTGGATCAAAAGAACTTTGACTGTGCTAGAATTTATACAGCTTGCGAACAACTCACAAACGCCAACTAACTGCTCTGATATATTGATGTGTTTTCTTGGCAAAACAAGTTTGAACCAGGTTTGCAACATGTCCCAGCCCTGTCCTGCCCTCTTCTCACCATCATTTCAAATCTTTCCTCTACTTTGTATCCAATGATGAGATGAAAAGGAAAGAAAAAGTTCCCATAAAAATCCATTAAAACATCTGCACACAATTTTTGCGCACAAAAAAAGTATTCTCGACGTTTCATAAAATGAAGGTTGAACCACTGTAGTCACATGGACAATTCTAACCATGTCTTCACTACCTTTCTAGGCCTTGAAAGTGGCAGAAAGCTCTCGGATTTAATCAAAAATATCTTCATTTGTTTTCTGAAGATGAACGAAGGTCCTACGGGTTTGGAATGTCATGAGGGTGAGTAATTAATGACAGAATTTTGTTTTTGAGTGAACTAACCCTTTAAGCAGCACTACAACTGTTTTCAACATTGATAATAATGAGAAATGTTTCGTGAGCATCCAATTAGCATATTAGAATGATATCTGAAGGATCATGTGACACTGAAGACTGGAGTAATGATCCTGAAAATACAGCTTTGATCACAGGAATAAGTTACATTTTAAAATATATTCAAATAAAAATCTTTTTATTTTTATTTTAATCATATTTCATAATATTACTGTTTTACTATATTTTTGATAAAATACATGAAGGCTGGGTGAGCATTTAAGACTTTTTCCAAAAATTGTCTTTCTGACCCCAAACAGCAGTCAAGTAAATTCATCACCAACAAAACCACAGCAAATACACAGTGAATATTCTAATCACACAATAAAGCACAGGAGCACACCACCAACAGTGCCAACTTAACTAGTACACATTTAGCAGACTAGGTGGTAATAGTCTGTTTTCTTAAGCAGCACACTTAGCATCGCCTACAAATGTGTCAAAGTAGTCCAAGCAAGATTAAACCTTTTTCAAATCTGATATTTCAACAAATCGTAGCTGTTAATCTGCTTTAGGTAAGTAGGCCTATATTTGTGGTGCAAGGCAACAAGGAACTATTGGTTGCACTGTTTAGATTCAGATTGTTTTATTTAGTGCCATGTCAGCATTCAAAGCTATTTTCATGGCAAAAATTAAATTACAAAAATACAAATTTCATATAAATATAATAAAAACCAAACAAACAAAAACAGAAAGTCATATTAGGCCATACAAGATTTTTTTAAATTAACATTTGATTTGACAAAACCTTTTCAGGCATAATCTTCCTAAATAAGTCCTTAAGTGAGGTAACTTCATAAAAGAGCATTCTACGTTGCACTGTTTAAGTGGTGTGACAATTGCAATGGCCAGCGTGACAGGCGGCATGTCAGAAAAACTCTGAGAAACCCTAAGGTTCCCTCCTTCTTTCCGGCCCACTACTGTGTGGCCCTAAGAGAAAAGCGCGTGGCTGGAAATGAAAGTCTCAAGACCGGAGAAGAACCCAGCGCACACACTGTCTGTACACGCATAAAATACACGCACTCTTCACAGCACGCATAGCCCAGCCCTATTGACATCCATTTTAACGCAGGATGCCGATGGACAGTGGGCACTTTGTTTCCCAGTAATGGTTTAAAATTCCAGAAAAGTCAGGGACCAATCGCTTCCCTTATGTGCACTTTGGCAGAGCAGGACGTGCTCATGTGTGCTATGGAGAGTGGACGGTATATGAACAGAAAACACAAAGACAATTAAAAATATGATCAGATAAATCGACTTTGATTATTTAAGATTACAGTTTAATGAAACTTTCATGGGCCGCTATTCAAGAAAAATATGACTTTTCACCCGTCACATCAGTTGGAAGGGTCTTCTTGGCTAATCTTTTCAAAACTGCAGGAAAATATATGGACCTATGTTTTACCATTTAGTCTTTTTCCTGGATATTGCCACAATATGACCAAATCTACTCAAATGTTAAAAGGATAGTTCACCCAAATGTAAAAATATTCTCATCATTTATCACCCTCATGTCATTCCAAACCTGTTTGACTTAATTTCTTCTGTGAAACACAAACAAAAGAACACATTCTTAAGAACGTTGGAATCCTAACAACATTGGACCTCATTGACTTTCATTCATTATTTCATTCAAGTCATACAGGTTTGGAACAACAACATGAAGGTTAGGTGAGTACATGATGACAAATATTTATCCCTTTAAAGTCCCTGTGAAATTTTTTGGGGATTTTAATATGAATATGTTATCTAAAGCTAGCTTTAGATAACATATTCATATTAAAATCCCCAAAAAATGTGCTCCAAAACAATGACAAAATTCACATTTAGAAGATAAAAGCATTCAAAGCTTACAGTCTCTCACTTTTTGATTTTGATGACATCACTCTGCAGCTTCTCATCAGTTTTTCTGTCCAATAAAATGCTCTCTAGAATCTAAAGCATCCCGACCCCCATGCTATAAATAGACGCTGAAGCTGTGGCTAAAATCGGTCACATGCTCACACTTTTACTATTTTCTACATGGTGAATGGCACATAGAAAATTCCACATTTCTACACAGGGAATCGGGAACCATTTAGAAAGAGTAAATATGCTTTCCATTGGGGAGAATGAAGTCTGGTTTGACGTTAGTGTCACGCGAACAGTCTGCTCCGGTCCAGAAACATGATAGCAGAGTGGATCTTAAGCCCTGTTTATACTTTCGCTTGGCTCCACAACGCGAGTCTCCGCATACTGCGCGCGCACCTCCCAAACGGACGAGGCGTTTATACTCGACGCGCTCGCCGTTCTACTATTCTGTGAAACGACAGGGGGCGACTCAAGTAATTGTCCTCTTAAAGGGATACTTCACCTCTGGAAAGATGAATGTGTATTTAAAATGTGTCATTTATGTAGAAGAAATGTGAAATTATTTTTGAATTTGGAGCTTTCTAGACTGAGAAAAGACAGAAAATTTTTTTTTGGCTTATGTGGATGAAAGACAACAACTCCCAGAATGCACTTGCTTCGATGCTCTACAAGGCCACTCCCAAGCCACGCCTACCGGTAAGAGCGCGCAGTTATTCAACAAGACTAGGCTACTAGTGAGTCTCCGTGAGAGTCTGCCCGGGATTTCGAGATCGCCCAAAATGTCCGGGATTCGGCTTTTGCGTTTTACAGTCACCATTCATCATGTTTACCGTGGCGAGCAGGACGAGGCTGAGGGGCGCGGGAGAACGGCGCGAGGCCGGTGGCGTGATTACTGATGAGCGTGTGAGACGCACAGGTCTCGTATCTCTCACTGAGGAGCGGGAATTTTCTTAGCAATGATAAAACTCACATCAACCGATCACTTGTTTAGTGTTCATGTAAACGCTACATTCAGATTCACCAATCGGAATGAATTCAGTTAGATTGAAACAAAAGGTGTGCATGTAAACAATGAATGGCGACTGCAGAAAGCAAAAGCCGAATCCCGGACATTTTGGACGATCTCGACGGCCGGACAAGTCCGGGAAAAAGAGGATGGTAAGCCCTACTACTCAGCTTTCTCCACAGAACAAGAGCCTGCTAGCTTAGCTTCCAAAGAAACACGGCTGACACTATGTGTACATTCTGTGAGTGAGATCCCACCCTCTATGGGCGGGTTGAAAACATGCAGAACAGCCCCTACTACTGGCTGTAGTCTTTAGCCACTTGCCAATAAAATCCTCCGATGACGCAAAATGACGATTTTTGCGTCATCGGAGGATTTTTTCCAGACAAAAAATACATAAATCTCTCATCTCAGGGGGATATGAGGGTGGAAAGCACGGTAATTCGAAAATACTACAGGTTTTCTACTAATACAAAGCTTAATGCTAAATGTAGGCAATACAACTAAATTAACGATCTCTTAAATATTTTCTAACTTCACTAAATATTTCATTGTTTCATGGACATTTTATAAAACAAGGACCTTTATTTTTATTAAAATGGCTAGGGTTGGGCGATGTCTCCTAAATTGGCAGTTGACGATGTTTACAGTAAAACATCGAGATGGACGATGATATCGTCGGTTGGGGGTGCTCGGGGGGGGCTCGGAGCGCACGCGCAGCATCCTGTCAGTAGAATTCAGTTCTCTTTCGCGACTTATTGTGCTTTTAATATTTCTTTTCAATAGCACATCCTGCTCTTTTATTTCTCATTCATTCATGTTTTGATATTAACTTTACATAATCGTCAACTGAAATCTGCGCGGATTATCAACAATACGACACATTTATAGGACATAAAGGGTCTCTGCGGCAAAAGTGAAAGTACCAGCGGCCAACGGGTGAAATGTTTCTCTTTGCACAGCAAAGCACCCGTTTCAATAAAAGGATATATTAAAGTTTATATAGCCTACTTTTACATTTTCATTGCTGTTTTAAAATGAATTTCGCCATCACCTTAAACAAGCTGCTCTGCTTGAATCCCAGTGCAGGAGCTGTAACTGTTAGGTTACCACAGAAACGTAAGCGTTTGGTTGATTGCTGTGGTGACTCGTGACACTCGCGAACAGCACTGAACACACACGTCTTAATTTTTTTTATCGTTTGTTGGTAAAGGGTGAGAGACCTTGCGAGCCACACGAGCCATAGGTTCCCAACCACTGGTGTACACACGAAAACGAACTGCCGTGAGACTGGGCTGGTCTGACAGGGCATCACAATGGTGGCTCTCCATCGTGATGTCGGTCAGCCATCACGATGGACGATGATATCGTCCATCGGCACAACCCTAAAAATGGCTTATGTTTGCTATAGGCTCATTTTTCTAAATGTAAGCAACTAATTTAAGACGCACAAACTGGGTGCCGGTGCGGTGAGACGTCCTCGGCCAGATTCGGCTCGAAGTCGTGAGTCTTCGGATGCGGAGCCGCGCGCGCTGTTACAAAAAAAGCCGTGTACACCGCTAAAGGCCTCATTATACTTCTGCGTCGGACCTACGCCGTAGGCAACGTGTTGGTTTTAATTTATACTTCTGCGTCGTTGTCCGCGTTGACGCGCACCAAGGGAGCATGTGAAACCCCGAGGGAGGGGGTTCTGGCAGACCAATCACAGCGCTTGCGTCCGCGTAGAATTGACGCGTTGTTACATTTTTGGAGAGGTGCACGTCAGGGTACGCGCGCTACACACAGCCTACGACGTAGCTACGGCGGCAGTTCGACGCAGAAGTATAAATAGGCCTTAAGCGAAATGGGGTCTTGCGCACCCAACGCACATGTCCGCCCCACACCGCAATGACGTCATTTTTGCCGCGCGCACCTTCACGCTTGTGCGGATGCGACGAGTATAAACCTAGCTTAATGCGCGAGTCGGCGCATACCAGAAAGCGTATCGGACCCATTTGAATTCAGCACAGAATGCTGTATTTTAATAGCCTGGCTAACATCAGACCTCTTTCTCATTGAGACGTGGTCTGGGAACCACATGTTCATTTTCTCGTATTTGAGGCGTGGTTTACGAATGCCCAGAGCCGTTTATTGGGCGCTACGAATGTCTATTAAATGCGGCCTGCACGTAGCTCATAGCCAATCGTTTCAATTATACCAGATGACATATGTAGAGCGACAGAAATTCAACGAGGAAGAAGACGAAATAAACTTGCGTTCTAAACTACTTAGAACACTATCTAAGGCTGCATCGAAAGGTAACTTTGCGTCTGATGCCATGTTGGATCCATAGATATAAACAAACTTCGGTGTGTCGCATAGACGTCGTCATCGTCTTGCTGCTCCCTCCCCGTTCTGTGATTGGTTCCCTTTTTAAGGGGAAAATCTGGTCCATGGTGTCCAGGCTGCCTAGCAGCGTGAATAAAATGGGGAAACCCAGGGGAAACCCAGGCTAGTATTTTAAAGTGATATGGGTGAAATTAAGAGGAGAGACAGTTAGAGGTAAGGAGGAAACTGCGGCTTTACTGAACTCAATGGCTTCTGGACGAGCGGTGATATAAATGAAACGCTATTGGCTATTTTAAAAAAGCGGAGGAGCTGTTTGATATGTCCCGTCCTGTCTGCCTGTTTCAGTGGAAATTACGCTAGTACATTGAATAATGCTGCGTGTTTCAAGGCACTTTAGTGGACCTTTACATATTTTATGACAAAAACAAATGAACAGAAACTACCCAACAACATCACATTGAAATTTTCTCTTAAATTAAATTATCATCCAAGAGAAAAAAATATATCCAAACAAGTGTCATCTTGATTCAGGTAAAAGCTTTTCAAAATCTCTCAAACCGGCATCTATGTAGAACACAATGCCTCATCAACCTCTCATTCCTGAGTCAGAGCTTTCCCCAGAGAGAGGACAGATTAGTTTTCCATGACCATGCAATGGCATCTGTGAGGTCATTGTTTCAAGGTGCTCTTTGCATTCATACAGCTGCTGACAAGGCAATAACCACCACTGAGAACTTGCCTATTGCAAGCAAGAAAAAGCCACACATCACTGATGATCATCTTAAACAATCGATCCTTGTGTTATCCGGTAGTTTCCATTCAGGAATCCTGCAACTTGTAATCTGCTTGTAATTGCAATTGTGTTGAGCAGCTGTCATTCAAATCATGAGAACATACAGAGGAGCGCATTACGCTTCCACCAAACAAGTGCCTTAAGCTCTCTAATTTAAAATGAACTACACCGGCTTAGGGATAAAACAGGCTAAACTCCTTTTTACACTTTCATTAAACTGTTATGAGCCCCTAATCTGCAGCATGAGAAGCCAAACCCTGAAAAGCCTCTAAACATGAGAATAACAAGAACACCCTTGGGGGAAAAAAAGTACACTTTAGTGTACTTTCAAAAAGAGTACTTATTATGGAAATAATATACTTTAACTTATACTTACGTGCAAAGTGAATGCAATGTTTTTGGACAATAAAATGCATTTTATTTGCATTTAATTAAATACATGTTATTGACATTTGATTAGAAACTTACATAGTCTTTGAAATACAAACAAGAATTTTTGATAAACTAAAATGTAACGTTATATCTATTGAAACTTGTATGTCATGACTCATGCATTTAAATACACTTGTATTACACATTTGTAATGATGGCGTTGCAATTTAGTATATTTAAAATATATTTACTTTAAATGTATAATTGAATAACACTATACTAAAATTGAGTACTTTACATATATTTTAGTATGTTGGTCAACACATCAAATTAAGTGTACTTTAAAGCGTAACAAAAGATTATTAAAACTATGATTTCAAATTGTACTTTAATTTTACATGATTAGATGTGCACTCTAAGTGTGTTAAGAAGTGAAATCTTTTTGAATCTTTAATGGTCTTGTATGTCATTAATATCATATTGTCTTCAAGTAATAATACAAAAAATGTACTTTTAAGATTTGAAGTATACAGTACAAGTGAACATTTAATACTACAACTAAGCACACTTTTTCAGGAACAAAACAACAGCTATGAGCAAAGTCAGAGGAATGCATGCACATCAAAACACTAAAAGAAGCTTAAAATGCCCAGCTATTTAGTATAGACATTTAATAAAGTAATTGTCCCAATAATAGACCGGTTTAGAAAAAATATTTTGTCTAGAAGACTGATCTGACTGGAGCCTTCAACTCATGCCAGTAGTGTGCATCATTATAAAGCCTTTATTTTTCAAAACTGCTGTTCATTTCATTAGTTGTCAAACTTTTTTTATTAGTAAAAGAGTGCACCTTTAAGGTTCTATGTAGCAGAATCCACAGACAGACAATCATATTAAATCCATGATATATTACTTATGCTCAAGTTCCTGTCAAAAACCCTGTGCTGTCATTGCCACTTCAGGCTGATAAAACGCGTTATTCTGCATTCAACACCGTGTTTAAGTTTCTGACAACTTTCAAAAACAAAGCATTGTTAAATGACATGATTATTTTGTTCAAGTTTGATTTAAACGTGTCTGTGTGAACAGGACTGTGGGTTCCTGTAAGGCTGCTCTATGCAATCTCATCTCTCTGTATGTCAACAAGCACGGAGGGAGTCTGATTCCTTTTGTTTATATTTAGCCAGTGCGCGCGAGCGACTCAGCAGAACATTCATCAAATCAATCACGACCCTACTACCCAATATTTGGCTTTTGCTGCCAAATGCAACACATCAGGCCTGAATCAAGACATTCACGTATTGTATTTGGCCAGTGCAAGCCCAAAACCTCCAACCTCACATCTTCAACACAAACAACGCGTACACATGCATAGGCACCAAACATTTCATCGTTTGCATGCTCGCTTTTTGGCCTCGAAATGTCAAATCCCCCGGCAATGTTTTCTTTACCTGTTCGTCGAATCTATTAATGATGGCCTGGACCCATTCCACGGGCTTGTGCGCCGCCATGCTCAGGCGGATGCGCGCGCCGCTATGTCTCCTATCAATCACTTTTGCGATCCCGATTCCTGCTCCCGAATCGCCCCGGGTGCACCAAATACCCCCTAAACCGCTCCGCAAAATAATCAAGGAGGAGAATAGAGGAGGAGGTGGAGGGAGGAGGGGGGTTTGGTTTAGTTTTTCACTTCAAGCATACTCCACCACGCCGCCATGACACACCACCGGAAGTTTGAATCCTCCTCTCTCTCCCTGGTTTCAGTCTGGGTGGCTGAGCATGCGCAGAAATGCTACTGAAGAACTGGACCATTGCAAGAGGAATGGGCAAGTGGTGATGTGGTTTTACTCGTGATCTATCTATCTATCTATCTATCTATCTATCTATCTATCTATCTATCTATCTATCTATCTATCTATCTATCTATCTATCTATCATTGTCTGTCTATCTATCTATCTATCTATCTATCTATCTATCTATCTATCTATCTATCTATCTATCTATCTATCTATCTATCTATCTATCTATCTATCTATCTATCTATCTATCTATCTATCTATTCTTAAATGTGTCGTGTATGATACTCAGTAAAAGACAGTAGGCCTACTATTGTGATGTTTTCATTATTCAAGCATAACGCAGAGGGTATTCTGATTCAATCATAAAATAAAAATTCACGTGTGTTTTTCTTGACATAATAAACCAAAGCTTCTTCATATTCATTATTAATAATTACAATGAGCAACCATCTTGGAGGAGTTTTGATATTTTAAAACTTTTAAACATGTGGTTCTATACAAACAAAAACAATGATCAATGCTATAGGCCTATGTAAATTAATTTTCATAAATCAGATTAGGCTACTTTTTCCTTTAGGCTAAAAAAAAGAGACAGACCATTCAATTAAATAACAGAAAATGTATTGTATTTCACTATTCCTTCGTATCTCACTATAGCCTGGAACTTTATTGTTTTTTTAGATGATGAATGAAGGCGGTAATGAGAAATGTAAGCAGACCTCTGCTGCCACCTTGAGATGAATCTAAATAGAGCGTCAACAGAGAGCAGTAGATTCAGCTATCCTTATAATCACCAGAGGGCGTATGTTGAAATGTGTTTTGAACAATAGAACTTTTGAACAATATATTTATTTTTTAAGACTCAGATCCCACAAGGCCCCATGTGTTATGTAGTGCAAATTGCTTGATCAAATTTATTTTTAGGAATAACATGATTTTTATATAATTTTCTGCATTTCTCTTTCTAATTCTATTTGCTAAATGTCCCTTGCACCCCAAATACTTCCTATCGGCTGAAAAGAACTTTTAATTGGAACTCTTATTTTATTATAAATCCCTTATTCCCTTACGTATGAAGTGAATTATCATATTGTTCACTTGCTCTTAAAAATCACACCATGAACATTTTTTTTTTTGTGGTTATTTTAATTATTTATTCAGTTGCATAGAAGTGAATATAATCATTACACAACATGACAGCCAAGCAAATTTTTGTTTTCTTCTAACCCAACAGCATTAGAGGAACCGATGTTAAAGGTGCTGTAAGCAATTTCAGCCATTCTGCTACGAAATGCATGTATGGATGGATGGATAAAATGTATTTTATGCAGTACCTTTTCCATTTTTCTTACAGTATTCTCATATACTGGATTAATAATATGAGGAGTATAGTAACATGTTATTCTTGCGATTTTTTTAGGACACTTATTTCAGTTAAATCAGTCTGGGAGTTCAGACATCTGCGTCTGAAAAATATTTGCTTACTGCACCTGTAAATTTCACAATAATTAAAGGTCACATTGACCCTCTGATATGAATGCTGCTGAGTAGATCTCTAAATGTAGATATATTTAGCAGAGTGCAAAAGTGATTGGTAGAAAGCATGTGTGTATGCAGTGCTGGGTAACTGACTACATGTAATCTGGATTACAGAATTAGATCCCATAATTAGATGTAAATGAAGTACTTGTAATTAAATTATATTCTATTTTAAAATACTCGCAATCAGACTACAGCATTTTTTTATTGATTACATGATTACGTGTTATTCTCACAATGGCAATACATTTATTTGATTGTCCCTAATACTACTTTTATTATCTTTTAAATTTTCCATCCTAAAAAAGCCTACTGCTTATATTCAGAAGGTCTTCCAGGTTTGTGGAATTGATTGCACACACAGCCACTAGTCATGTGACTGTCAATGAAAACTGAGAGCCACACAGCAGTTGATCACTGCATTTCCAGAAATCACTCACTTTTAATAAGTGTTTTCTTAACATTGCAACATTGCATGTCTAATCAGCTCCTGGCGAACACATTCATTATTATTTGAATTATCACTCAGTGAGTCATTTAACCATGTATTACTGTCTCTGGAAGGCTTTTGACTTTCAAACACATTAAAATGTGCAAATTCATGTCATTTCATATTTACATGCAATGCATGGATTCCACAATTGTTTGTCAGCTGAACCTCTTTGACCTAATATATTTACTTGAAGTACGCCCTTAGATTTTAAGTTAATAAGTTTGGTCAATAATAAAAATAAGTCAATAATAATATAATAGAATTCATGGTTCTCTGATGTTGGTTAATGGTCACATGACATGCAGTTAAACAAATAAAATATTTAATCTTTTTTAGTATTTTGTGGAAGTAATGGACTAGAATTTGTAAATAATCTACCCAGCACTGTATATTTAAAGCATATGCTAACTCATTAGGGGAAGTTGTAAATATACACACTTCCAATAAACCTGGATCCTTGTTAGGTTTTCACAAAAAACAGTTGTATGTCTCCATAAAATTCAAAGACATCAATGTCCTCCAGTTTAGCAAAGCGATGCTTGTAAGTGTGTGCTTGCTGGCCATTCACAAACACAGTGAACTGCTCTTTATTGCAGGAGATGGTGACCTGTAACACACATACAAAACTGACAGTAAGATGCTGTATTTTGTACTCAATGTCACAAACTTATACTAAAAGGGAGAGCTCACCTAAAAATGAGAATTCTGTCATCATTTGCTCACTCAAAATTTAAATAATGAGTAAATACATCATCAATTCTTTTTCCAAAAAGTGTTATTGTCTTACACTGATTTACTATAGTAAGCCTATTGTAAGTGATTATTTTAGCTGGTTTTCACAGGAAATGTCATAGCCTACACGGCACTCGCCCGTGTGTGTCTTGTTGTCATATCCGTAAATAGAGAAAAGTTGCTCCGGCTACGTCATGGTTAGTTAAAAAAAAAAAAAATGAAGCAGCCAAAAGCTTGTGGAAGCCACATACTCCATAGATAGTTTCAATGTTATATGTGCACAATTAAAAGCCCAACATGTATGTGTATGACATTGTGTGTGTGTGTGTGTGTGTGTGTGTGTGTGTGTGTGTGTGTGTGTGTGTGTGTGTGTGTGTGTGTGTGTGTGTGTGTGTTGAATTTCTCCCTTTGGTAATTTAATTTACCCATTAAAATTGGACAATAAATGCCAGTTTGAAATAAAATAATTTAATATGATGTAATAGAGGACTAATGTACATGTATGACTAACAGAGCTCATGGCAAGTATTTTGCCTGAAATAATTAGTTTTCTTTATATTACTTTAAAGACTTAATAGGGTTCGAAAATTATAACCATAGATTCCAACCATATAGATTCCAACTAGCAAAGCGAATCGCTCACATGATTGGACGTAAAGTGAGGCTTCGTTTGTCATCGATGATCACGTGGTGATTGTGCTGTGTGCACGATACGTGCCTCACAGATTCAGTGTCAGTAACATCACTACCTCCTGGGAATCACCCGTAAAAAAATAAAATAAAAAACCCTGCTGATCTTGTGAAGGGTAATTTCATTATAGTTGTTGTAGCTGTGCTGGAATTCATTTTTAGTTGCTACAGTGACGTCTTCAGAGAGTCAGATGGAGATATTTTCCATCTAAACTGGTTATATATATATATAGCCAATTAAGCTTAGTGTTTAATGAGATGTATGGTAACCATATTCTTCCGCATAGTCATGCAGATCCGAAGCACAACCTAAATAATGTGTTCTTCCGCTGAATGCATGCAGTTTTGTTTTTTAACCGCTAGAGGGCCAAAAGTTACATTTAATTAAAACTAAATCCATAGAATGATCCCATGATGGGAACCCCTAAAAGGTTCTATATATGAAACGCCTGACAGAACCCTTTAAGGTTCTATATAGAACCTTTTCTTCTAGAAGTGACAGACACTTCAGATTTGAATCAAACATGAGTCATTGGATTTGAATAGAACAGTTCTATAAGAATGTATGCCTACCTGAAAGAGTTGATCTTTTTTAAAAGGCATAGCTCCACACTTTTCTTCTGCTCCCCACCTCCCATTCTCAAAGGTATTGCGGACAACCACATTTTCCTCAAAAAGGGATTTGTAGTGAAGTGCAACCCCATATCTGTGACGGAGATTGAACACCACCCTAATAAAGAATGGAACAGAAGAAGTTGTCGTAAACATAAACTGTATGTAAATGTGTTTATATATGTTTATGTATTGTATTCTCTTGAAACAAAGGATTTTATGTCACATTTTAGAGTCAGGGTTAGGACGTCCATAAATGACAATGTCTTTGCCAGGCTGTAGTCCACCGTTGATCACGGCTTTGTATGGGACCACCTGATGGCACAAAAAATTATAAAAGGGTAAAAGGACTTTTATAAAAATTGTTTAATATAGAAAAATAAAGGGGTCAACAATAAAAGTGACAGGCCAGTAGTGGTATATAGTGGTAGCATATGTTTGTTCTCACCACAGGATCCTGGTAGGCAATGAAATCCAGATCCATCAGTTTATCCACTGCGATTGTGTTCACACTAGTGAAGGGAATACGGTGTTTATAGTCCGCAAAGTGTTTCCCGTTGACAGTTATCTATGGAGAACCATTGTATAATAAGCAAAATGGTAGTTAGGTGGTGGACTAGATAAGGCTTCTCTTGCCTATAAAGTTAACCTTTTTGATTGCAAAAGACTTAATTACTTTGAATAAGATTTTTTTTTTCTCAAAACAATAGACTGTTAGTTTAGTACAGTTCTCTGAACAATTAGTGTCTTGTTCACACCAGATTCGAAATTCTGTTCAAACTGCACACATTCTGGAATGTGTAAAAAAAAAAAAGTACAATTTCTATTTGAAAACTAAATGCACTTGGCTGGCTGATCAAAACTGATGTGTGATTCTCAGTGAAACTCATACTCTTCTAAACATCTTTGATGATTGAGTCATCACATGTGAAATGATCCATTCAACTGTCATACCTACATGTTCATTCCATAAATATCTATAACATGTTTATGGTGTCTACTAAATTGGCAAATGAGCTGCCAAAGTAAATAAATATATATGTATATATATATATACACACACAGTGGTGAATAAAAGATGTCATACAGACTATGCATACCTTGTATGTCTCCTTGGTGACAAGGATCTGGAGGATGAATAGTTGGTCACTGAGTAAGAAAGAGTCTGACTTGCGTTCTTCTGTACCCCAGCTACAGTTCTGGAGAGTGTTCAACACTACAGTTGCAAGGCCCTCATAGCGTGGATTAAAGTGCAGAGCAATATCAGCCCCAGAATGAGAACCACACTGAAGGTCCACATGAAATCTGCACAACACATAATGAAAACTGTATACAAAACTATCAATGCCACTCTAATATTCCTGTAAATATAATAAAAACATTAAGATTAACTTGTCCTTTAAAATATGATTTACCTGCCAGCCGTTGGCAAAATCCTTCCAACTAGGACAATGCTCTTCCCTTCCTGCAACCCTCCCAGGAGTGGACCAGTGAATGGGATTTTCTGTGTTGGAGATGTACATACAGTAAGAATATGTATGCGTTTTTGTTTTGAAGACTAATAAAAATTATTAATTTGACAAGATGGCCCTAAACCTTGCTGCATGCCTCAATCTCTAAAATAGCTTTCTGAGTGAAAAGTGTTTCAAAGTAATCCCTATGCCAATTTTGTGTGTGTATATGAATCATTTTAGAGTCATTTTATATTAAAAAGGTCACTTACTGGGTTGAAAAAAGGCTGTTGCTGAGAAACTGCCATCCTGCCAATTCGTACTTCTCTTTAGTCTCAAAGCGAATCTTCGGCTGGGTACCAAGACTGGAGCACCAAGGATGATCAAGCCTGATGTTGAGAAGCCTAAATATAGCTGTGATATTAAGCCTGCCCATAAATGATATGTAGGTTATACATACAGGCAGCTAAAATGCAAATCAGAAAGAAAAAAAGGCAGATAACACTAGTCCAGAGATGATCAAATATGCTACAGGTAATAATTTAAATTTGAGTGTTGGTGGTTTAACAGTGATAATAAAGAAAATGACTGATAATATGACCAAGGAAAAGCAAGAGAGTCACAAAAGAGACATTGGTGGATATCTAAGTGATACAGTGGAATATTTGTGTTTCTGGATAGATAGACCTGGAAAGTCCCAGGAATATTTTTTTTCCCAGGCATCTGAAATGCAAACCAGAATAAAGGGATAACACTACTCAAGAGACAATCAAATAGGCTACGGGTATTTCAATTTGAGTGGTGTTGGTGTAAGGAAAATTATATTTGTGGAATATTTGTGTTTATGGACAGATAGACCAACCTGGAAATTACCTGAAAACATTGCCTGCCAAACAGCTAAAATGCAACCAGGGTAAGAGCAGATCAAATTTAAATTGTGGAAACTTAAATTACCATAGACCTCAGAGTCATGAAAATAAGATTAAGTATAAAAACTCTGCCTCGAATGTTCTGAAAAGGACTAAAAGTTGCCATCTCAATAAACAATTTGGGAATCTTCTATTAGTTTGGTTCTCAGAGCATTTGCAAAATAGAGCCTTGAAGGGTTTGCGCATGACAATTAAGAATGCTGGCCTAACATCTAAATTCCAGGAACATGTCTGTAACCAAGCTGTAAAATTATATCAATAATCAGTAAGATTTATTTCTTCATTAACGTGTTCATTTTCTGGAACATTCATCTATCTCTGTACCACAAACAGAAAAGCTCTGTTTCTCCACCATTTTTCCATTATCTTATACCATTCTTTCTGGCAGCAAACTCAATACATAGAGATCTTCATTTTGCACATTTCATTACACCTATAGAGCGGTGTTGAACTAATTTCAGTCATTATTGTCTAACCAAAACTTCTCTTTAACATTCTGCAAACGCTGTTATGAAAAATAAAACTAATATAGGCGAACCAGAATACAACCATTAGAAAATGTATAATTACAGTTTTTCTCGATTGCTTAAACACATTTCTTGAAACTATGCCTCGTATTCTCAAAACTATAAACACAAATCCATAACGCCTCACCCAATTCCCCAAACATCCTATTTTCAGGTCAAAATGAAGCTCTACACTCAAAACCATTCACTCTTGCTGAAAAACCAAACTTTGCCCTCAGACTGGACACACAAGCACTCAAAATCACACACACTACAACATAGTCTAACACACTGGTGCAATAAATTCAAAACAACATTTCCAAAACTGGTAAGTTATGTTGCTTGTGGTTCCCCGATCACAAACCTTTTCACATGATGAACACAAAAGACACAACCAATGGATACATTGGCACATTTTTATTCATACACAAAAAACACACACACACACACACACAAATATTTTTTTTCCTGTTTTACTCTTTTCTTTTTTTTTACTTTCTCCTCTATTTTGTTTTACAGTAATATTTACTTACAGTAAGATGTGTGTGACCAACATATGACAGTAAAAGAGCACACACAAACCATATTCTAATATGGAATTTGAATTGTATTGGAATGGTAAAGAGTGTTGGGAAGTGACAGGAAGGGTCTCCACTCAAGGATACAATATGATGGATACGTCTAAGAATGTTCCACATATGGTTGAAATACCATCATTTGCCTAGAAAGATAACATTCTGGGAGTCAAGACTATAAAGGAGAAAGGATGCCCTCCCTTCATTGTCACACTATATAATCACTCCATGTGACTGTACGACTGCTGCCCTTTTCTTGCAAGAAAATACACCTCATCAAAGACTATTGGAAATGTTTGTCTCTTATTCACTGATAGAATTTTGTTTGCCACCACACCTCCCTGAAGGTTCTCGAGGCGACGGTAAAGCGACTCAAATTTGGCCTTACTCGTAGCCCATTCTCCCTCATAGTCACACCATTGACTAACACATGGCCAACTAGAGTGGCTTGAACTTCATCTGAGACTGCTTGTCTTCTTGTCCTTGCCCTTCCTCCTCCTCATTCTTATCCCTCTTCCTTCATGTCTTTCTGGATCCATTGTTCCAAAACGCAATAAACTGATTTGGGCCCTTTTATATCTCTTGAAGTTCTGATTGATGTGTGTTAAATTTTGACTCCTAGTGTTTCCACCTGGATAATTGTGTGCTAACTGAGCTGAAGCTGTGCTGACTTGAGTGAACAATATTGAATGCTAGTGCTTTCTATATGACAACATGGTCTAGGCAATGAGAAATGAAGGGATTTGTGTGTAGAGTTCTGCAGTGACAGTTCAACAAATCTGACTCATGTGTCAAATCATGGAATAGTGTTTATAGTTTAGTGAAATGGGTGTGCTTTTTGATAAATGGCATTATGGTTTTGAAATTTTAGTTCAAAAGCCTGGTTATAGTGTTTAAGCAATCGAGAAAAACTGTAAGTTGTCACATAAAAACCTCCCTTCAAACATTCTGGGAATGTTTGTGTCACACCACAGAAGAGGAGACTCAGAGAATACAGTTCAAAAGGTTTTATTGCCGGGAATTCAGAATCAGCAACAGGTAAGACACTTAGCTTGAATGGAATTCTTGTGCAGGTGTTTTGCTGGTTGAGCAAGAAGAAGATGAAGAAATAAACACAGTCTAAGAAGGTGAGAAGTCGGGTGGCTGCATTTTATCATAGACAAGATAATATACTTAAGTAAAGTTCAAGTAAAGGTATACTGATTACTAGTCAAAATACTTAGCACATTTTTTTTTTCCATTTATGAAAGTACACTTTGAAGTATACTCTCAGTTATACTAGTTTAGTTGTATACTGCATGATAAGCTACTTTTCATTAAGTAAACATACCATCATACTTACAGTTTACTATTTATATATTATTTTTGCACTTTAAGTCCTATACTATTATGTTCCTTTTTAGGAATATTTTTTTTATACTTGAAAAAACTAGCCTACTTTAACTCTTTGCATTTAATTTGTTTTTGTTCTAGCTACGATGATCAACGATGATTAAGTAGATCGAGTCCATCAACACCCCCAAAGCTTCACAGTAATTATATCCCTCTATGGTACGCAACATGATATCATTGAGAAAAAAACATATTTGTGGTGTTTTTCCTGCTTAAAATTGGACACTATAACAATATCAATAAACATGTTCATTAATTTTTAATTTTTTTAATTTTTAAAAGTTTGTTGCCTCAAGGCAACATTGTACCACAACGGACAAATTGAAACATTTGACATTTTCATATAGAACAAATAAAGATATTCATTGAAAACATCAATTTCTTTAACCAGACATTTGAACAAACACATTTATCCAGTTTTTAATGTATTACAAATTTCTTTTTTAATAAAAAGTAACATTTCACATCCAGCTGTTGCTCTCAGGCAACATTGTACCATAGTGGAACACAGGTATTACCAAACCATCATATCTTCGTTATCATATCCATCTTCATCATCATCATCATCATCGCATCTTCGCTCCCACCCTCTCTCTCTCTCTCTCTGCAGGATTCACTATGTCACTATGACCTCATCTTCCTCATCACATGACACCTCATCCTCGTCAACTGACAGTTGTGTTTTATACCTTTTTAGGTAGGCTACTATAGAAAACGTGCAGATCATAATATGTGCAGATATAGTATGAAAATTACTATTCTCATAAGTGCATTACAAAATCATGCATAAATGGAAATATATTTAGATAATTCTAACAATTTTCCATACAAATATAATATATTTGTATCCAACCTAGTATGCCTGGTATGGCCTTATGCGATTCCATTGTGGTACAGTGTGGTACACACAGTTTTTTGTTATGTCCTCTAAAACATTTGATGATAGGCTATATGATGTAAAGTTCTTGAAAATTCTTCTTTACTTACCACTGAAGGTGACTCATATTTTCTGTAGGTGAAGGTGATTTACTGGATGCAAATTAGTGAAAATTGTGGAATTCACTGGGGAAAATATGGAGCCATGTGACCTGTGCACATGAAACAAGACACAAAATGGACCCCTGTGGGTCATGTGACCACTTTTTTGCACTTTCATTGATAAGTTTTTGAGTTCTTCTCCTCTGAGATAGGTTTAGGTCTCATTTTATTAAAAATAAACTAAAATAGACTATGTTGCCTGGAGGCAACACCGTACCATAGAGGGATATATGTTGACATTTCATTCTGTAATATTAGGTAGTTTTGAACTGCTGTTTAATGTTTGATGATCGCGTTGTACATTTGCGTATAGCAATCTTCTATCACTGCTTCTTCACCTGTAGGTTTTGATCCGGAGATTCTGTGCTATTTCAGAAGATGTGAAACAACGTAACGTTTATTTCTTGGAAAAGACTTATAGGGAAATTATACAACTGTTATACAGGTATTGTATTTATAATACAATTAATATAACATTCATATGATGTCTTTACATTCACTCAGTAGTGCTGTGAGTGTTAGACTGGAGAGCGTTGTAGAGTTATACACGTGTGCAGAAGAGGATGTAGGCAACAGTTGAATTCGAGATCAAAGAGAAAGAAAAAACACTTTGGGCCCTATTTTAACGATCTGAAACGCAAGTGGCAAAGCGCAAGTAACTTTGTGGGCGGATCTCGGGCGCTGTTGCTATTATACCGGCGGGATAAATGGCTCTTGCGCCCGGCGCAAATCTAAAAGGGGTTGGTCTGAAGTAGCTTCATTATTCATAGGTGTGGTTTGGGCGTAACGTGAAATAAACCAATCAGAGCGACATCTCACATTCCCTTTAAGAGCAGACGCGCTTTTTCCTTGGATATTTGGCGGATTTGCCAGGCACGCGCCAGGAGCGGTTCACAGCCGAGGAGAGCAACGCTCTTGTCACGGCCGTAAAAGAGAGAGAAGTGACATTGGGGATGGAGAAACACACCCAAATTAAACAGGCATATAATGTGGGTAAATGTGTAAGCTAGATGTATGCTTTTATAATAAATTGTCTATCTATCTATCTATCTATCTATCTATCTATCTATCTATCTATCTATCTATCTATCTATCTATCTATCTATCTATCTATCGTTTGTAATAATATGATTTGCAAAAATGAAAACTGCTGCTTCTGTGTAGATTAGAGAATCAAAGTGTATGCGCGTTGTGCACGCTATACATTATGGTCAAGCATGCGCCCTTAAAATAGCATAATGAACAACGCGCGATGCGCCACTGACTTTAGACTAGGTTTTTTCTGGCCAGTGGCGCAATTGTTTTATGGAACAGTAAAATAGCACCAGGGATTGTTTGCGCCGGAACACGCCTCCTTTTTTGCGCTGACCCGCCCAGGGAGCGCAAGTTCATTCCCTAGTTTAGCGACGTGCTTTTGTGGAGGGAAAAGCGCGCTTTGCGCGGGTGCAAAATAGGAATGAAACATGCGTCGGTGTACAAAGTCAATTGCGCTGGGTGCAAGATAGGGCCCCTTGTCTTATAAGGACATTTTATTAACAATATGTTTATTAAGAGAAAGAAAAAACACTTTGTCTTATAAGGACATTTTATTAACAATATGTTTATTAAGAGAAAGAAAAAACACTTCGTTGTATCAGTCCTTTTTATAAAGAATATGTTTATTAAAAATAGAGTAGGCTACAAAGAAAACAAACATATATTAGAAAGAGCGCAAATAATAGAAGGAGAAATAAAAAGAGAATGCGTTACCATTAGATATGAGATGATTTGTTGCAAGACGAGACGCAGAAGGCTGCGAAGAAGAGTCCTGAGCTGAAGAACGAAGAGACGTGTGTTAGTTAGGCTATAAGCAGAGGGCGTTCCCAGTCTGGATGACTACATTTTGGGGAGGTCAGTAATTTAAAATATCCGTAGGCTAATACTTATATAGAGTAGGCTATAGCCTATTTGTAGAATACTTGTGCTGCTAGAAATATTAAATTGTAGCCTAATAAATAAACTGCCTCCTGGGGCATTGATTTATGATGTTGAGCCAGAACAGACTGCGGAGAACTCTTCTATCAGACATTAAAGTATTTTAAAGTGCTTATAATTTAGATCAGATTCGACTTAGGCCTATTTACCTAGCTGAGAATAAAAAAATAAAAAAATAAGGTAAAGGTGTCATGCGTCGTAAAACACTACTTAGCCTAAGTAGCCTACAATTTTAAAATATATTTCTGAAAAGTAGGCTACAAGTAGCACCTAGTAAGATTTTTGAGAATTACATAAAAATTAGATTGAAAGGATAGTTTCTTATTTTTAGTTTGAAAGAAGTAGGCTATAATAGCACATTTGAATAAACTTCTTTTTAGGTTAATTGGCTATTCTGTATTTGAACAACCCATTGAAAAACTACCTCAGAATGTATTTTCAGAGACCCGATTGCAAACCCTTTGATTGAATCACAAAACAGAACTTACTAGACTATTATTTATTATTTCGTATTATTTCATATAGGCGATATGTAGATTCCTCATAATCATTAAGATATCACAATAAGCAAATTAGCTGAGAAAAAGAAAATAGCCTATGTCACGGGTGGTTGCAGGAAGACAGAACAAGTTGACGGTAGCCTATCTTTTCAACACGAAGGTTTAATGATGATCAAAATACAAGACAGCAGAACAGGCACCAACACACACTAAATAAAACGGAGATCGGACAAAGACTGACTGAACAGATGGAACAGCTGAACTAATAATGACAGAGGATGACACGTGACATGTGATGACACGCAGACAACCCCTACCCCTATTAGTATTATCCCTATATGGATGTTTCCAAAAACTGAGGTAGATTTAAACATAATGAAAAGAAAGAATTGGAAGAGTGTGAGAAAGGACACATGGCAAGTCAGTACATAAGAAGTGAATATTTTAATTATTTGTGACCCTGGACCACAAAACCAGTCACATGGGTAAATTTTTTTAAATTGAGATTTATAGGCTACATCATCTGAAAACTGAATAAATAAGCTTTCCATTGATGTATGGTTTGTTAGGATATGATATTTGGCCGAGATACAACTAGAATCAACAACTGGAATCTGAGGGTGCAAAAAAATCTAAACATTGAGAAAATCACCTTTAAAGTTGTCCATTTCTGTTCGCGATTGTGCTGAATTCACTCACAAAAAATAATTGTTTGATATATTTACGGTAGGAAATTTACTAAATATATTCATGGCACATGATCTTTACTTAATAACTGAATGATTTTTTGCATAAAAGAAAAATCGATAATTCTGACCCATATGTATTGTTGGCTATTGCCACAAATATACCCATGCTACTTGTGACTGGTTTTGTGATCCAGGGTCACATTTAGATATTTATACAGATGGATCCAAAGATGAAGAAGATAGGGTAGGCTTAGGCATACAACACTAAATGTAAGTATTGGGAAGAGATTATCTGATCAGTTGTCAGATTACACGGCAGAGATGATGCCGTTTATTGTAGGGTTACAGTGGTAAGGGCGATGAGAGTTTCAAGTCAGTTTAGAAACAGGCATCTACTAAATAGCTACATAACATGCAACATACATAATGCATAAAGTATAAAACAGAAAGCCAAAATGTATTTTTATATTCATTCAATATAGCCGTCACAGTGCTGTTCATGGTTACAGTCAGCCATTTTTCTTTAGGCTTTTTCAGGGCAATTATAGGCCTGTTCCTTTTAAACATTTAGCAAAGCTTTTTCTTGACTTTCTTTCTTAAATGGCACATCACAGATCCCTGTTAGGCCTGCACTAAAGTCAGCTGCAGATCTCCGCAAACCTCCAAAATATCAATGTCTCTCAACTTTGTGTAGCGATGTTTGTAAGTGTGTGCTTGTTTGCCGTTGACAAACACATTGTAATGGTTGGGATTGCAAGAGATGGTGACCTGCAACACACATACAAAACCCACAAGTAAAATTAGTTCCAAGTCACAATGACAGCTTGTAACACTAACAGCAACAATATAATAACATATTGAAGGATGCAAGTTTGGCTACCTGAAACGGTTGTCCTCTTTGAAACGGCATGCCTCCGAACCGCTCCTCCGAACCCCAACTCTCCATCTGTTTGGTGTTGCGCACAACCACCATCTCATCGAAACGGGGATTGTAGTGAAATGCGATCCCACTTCCGTAGCACAGGTTAAAATGTATTCTGAAGCAGAACAGAGGACTTATAATATCATCTTAAAATAATAATATAATTAAAATAAAAGTCTGTGTCATCTGAGGTCTAACCTGCTAGCATTAGGGTTGATCACTCCGTGGATGACAATGTTTTTTCCAGGTTGAAGTCCACCATTGATGACAGCTTTGTATGGGACACTCTAAATGCGGGTCAAAATAAAGAGATATGTATAAATGGGTGTAAAATAGCACAGTACATTAACTGAAATTACTGTATAATTCCTGTAATACTTATTCAAATGTTGCATTAAAATGACACTGGTTTTATTAACAAAATCTAGAACTACAACTAATGCAAACCTTAAAAAGTGTATAGAAAAAGAATCTGTATGAAATAATGAATGAATGAATTAAAACGTTATTAACTCTTTTCCCGCCAGTGTTAAAAAAATAAAATAAATAATAATAATAATTTTCACAAAAATGTCATGGCCCCAGAATATTTTTTTAATGAATTCTGAACATGCAATATATCAAAAGTAAGAACAGATCCTCTGCTTAAAAAAAAAAAAAAAAAACTGTTCTGATCTGATCTGGAGATTCAGTACTCTTTCAGAAGATGCATAATAGCGCCTCCTACTGTATAACAGTAAAAACACAGAAAGACGGAAAATTCTGTCAATGGTGGGGAAAGAGTTAAGTGCAAAAGGAAATGGCCATACCACATGTATTCATGCAAAAAAAAAAAAAAAAAAAAATTTTTCAAGAAGCTTGGCAGATACCCACAAAAACAAAAAGTTATTTATGAAAAAAAAAAGTTTGGCCTCAAAACTTATTAACTGTCACACTGAAAACAGATTTTCTTTTTGATGTGAAATTCAGAAAAAAAAGTGAGAATTGCTGAAATTGAGGTGAAAACCAAATGAGCTGATCTTACATAAGATGGTGCAGATGGGTAAGCAGGAACCTGAGGAGAAAAAAAGTGTTTTAGTATCACTTCCTTTATACAAGACAAACATTGTGATCTCATATCTCACTGCTTGATCAAAATAACAGCACCTTAGTGAGCACTAACAACACAGAACATTGGAAGGACTTAAAATAATGATATAAAATAAATCTATTAAAATAAATCTATTATTATCAGAATCACAAATAAGATCACTGCAAATTTCAGATAAAACTGCGAACATCAACTAATGGAAACATGTGAACTATCATTTGGCAGAGGTGATTTAGATTTAGTTTATTGTATTTCTAATACTTTTTTCGTTAGCAGTTTTCTTTCAACCTTTCATTTAGATTCTGTTGCAGGTCTTTTATTAGTTGTAGAATCCAGTAAAGCATTGTGTGGTTTTAAAGAGCATCAAATTAATCATAAAAGACACACAGATATAACCCCCCAAAGCAAGAAATTTTGAACTCTACTGATCACCATAAAGTTGTCACATGACATATTTCATGACCACTTACCCCACATCCTGGAGGCACAGCATACTGAGGCTGGAACTGCAAGGACAAACAGTTGTTTATGAAAGACTAAAATCTTAACAAATCTAAAAAATTTCTTTCTTTCTACTTATTTTTAACATAAAAATAGGTTCAAATGTATTATGGACGGATATATAAGGCATACTTGTTTCCATTCATTATTACCAGAATCACAAATAAGAGCACTGCAAACTCCAGATAAAACTTAAAAATTATGTTTTAAATGCTAACATGGTGAACTAATGGAAACATGTGAATTGTGAAATATCATTTGGCAGCGGTCGTTATAATAAGATATAATCTCTTTCTGGAGCCATAGTTTACAGATTTACCCCATCATGTTTATTCATCAAGTTTACTGCCTTTCTATTAGTTTTTTCATTAGCAGTTTTCTTTCAACCTTTCATTTAGTTTCTGTTGCAGGTCTTTTATTGGTTGTAGAATCCAGTAGAATGCACACAGATATAACTCCCAAAAACAAGAAACTTTGAACTCTACTGATCACATGACATATTTCATGACCACTCACCCCACATCCTGGAGGCACAGCATACTGAGGCTGTAAACGAAAGGACAAACAGTTACAAAAAATTATAAAAAACCTTTCTTAACTGACTTTGATGTTGTTTTAAATTTTTCCTCCCACCTGAAATCCCATCTGTGGTTGAGTATAACCCTGGAAAGATAATATGCAAAGTGCATTAAAATGTCAATGCAAAGCTATTCTTGCTTGAATACAGAGCAGCATCTCAGTTTTATTTACATAGAGACAATAAGCTGAGCTGATATGATCTGCCTCACTGGTACAGGGTTATACTCACTGGAAAAGCTGGTTGTGGAGGTAAATAGGGCTGCAAAGACAAAAAAAAAGTTTATTTGCCATATTATTGTAACATGTACGTATGTTCTGTTTTAGTTTCGTTTTCTCTCTATTTGCCCGTTCATAACAGTTCCCTTCATGGTTACTCATTCACGCTCTAGTTTGTTGCTGTTTAATGGCTAATTACTAGATTCTGTTCACCTACGTTCATGTAGTTCCCTTTGTTTGTTCCTTGTATTTAACCCCTGAGTTTCCTTAGTTCCCTTGTCTATTATTGTTGCTGTATTTGTTGCGTTTGAGTTATTATTCCAGTTAGCAATCTCCTGAGTGTTTATTTTGGATGAATTAAAGATCATCTTGATTTTCCATTCCTTCATCGTGCACGTTTTTCTCCAACACCTCATTTAAATATACAGTGGGCTTAAAAAGTATTCAAACCTTTGGCCGCGCTCACATTTTGAATATTGCTTGTGATAGCGTCACCTACAGATTCAGACACCACTACAAATGGCTGTCCCTTCAAATAGTGCCCTATTTAAGTGTGTAGGGATTGTTTTTGGACACAGACTTCTGTCTTCATCATTTCTTTGTCTTGTGTTAATGTTATGTTCTCTTGTGTAGTTGTGAGTTCTCGTTCCTAGTGTCTATTAAAGTTATATTATCATTCTTTCTGCGTCACGCATCAACTTTGGATTTCACTATACAAGCAACCCCTGACAAAACCATTATTTTGTATACACATATACAAATAGTATACACGTTTACATATACACATTCTTTATAAGTTGAAAACAGTTGTGCTGATTGGATTACAAAGAACAGCATTTATTTGAAATATAATAATCTTTTGTAACATTATTAATACATCCTTGCTGTATAAAAGTACTAATTTCTGATGGCCAACACTTGTGGTCACTCTATTGCAAATCACAATGTTGTCAAAAAGTAATTGCAAAAGTGGGCCAGAAAAGGGAAGTTAGTTCAGGGGAAATTCTGCAGTGGCAGCATGTGTATTTTGTTCTCACCGCAGGATTCTGGAATGCAATAGAATTCAGCTCCACCATTCCCTCCACTGCGACAGTGTCCACCCGAGTAAAGGGAATGCGGTGTTTATAGTCCACGAAGTGTCTCCCATTAGTAGATATCTAGAGAGAACCATCATTAAAGTCATAAAGGAAAGGAGGTGAAATGCCTCTCCAATAATTACTAATTAATAATAATAAAAGATGACATGAGGACTAATGCTATTCAGAAGCGCTTCAGAAACAGAAAATCTGAGAGTGAATGATCTTGTACCTTGTATGCGTCCTGGGCGACAAGGATCTGGAGGGTGAACGTTTGGCCTTGGGGGAAGGGAGATTCATACTTGCGTTCCTCTGAGCCCCAGTTCCTGTTTTGGTAAGTGTTGTTCACTACATATCCAGTGCTCTCATAGCGTGGGTTAAAGTGCAGAGCAACATCAGCCCCAGAATGAGAACCACACTGAAAGTTCACGTGAAATCTACAGGACACCGAATAAAAATGAGGAATGAGAGAAACTGGGAAGATAACCGCTGTAACAAGGAAAGTGTGATTATAAATTGTTTGCAAAGACTTTATATAAGTTCAAAATAGCTTCAAGGCTTCAAGGCACATGTGTCAAACTCCGCTCACGGAGGACAATGTCCTGTAACTCCGACCAGCTCCAAAACACATGCCTGGAAGTTTCTAGTAATCATGAAGACTTTGATTAGCTGGCCCAGATGAGTTTAATAGGGTTGGATCTAAACTCTGCAGGATAATCATGGCCCTCCAGGAACTGAATTTGACACCCCTTCTTCAAGGAAATGATTTTGTGATTGCATAACACTCTTTTTATCATTTCCACACACATATTGTGAAATGTCTGTGCTTGCCTCTAAAAATGGTACTTAAATGACTAAAGACCATATACTGCTGCACTACAAAACAATAAAGAATTAAGGCAGACACAAAATTTTTATGTAGGCTATGTATAATAAACATTGTTACAGGTATTTAATCATTTGCATCTAATAAATATTTAGCAGATATGGGAATAAATCTCACTGCCTTAAATTACAGTTAATTACAATTAAGTACAATTAACTTGGATGTTTAATTAATTTCAACTTTAATTACATTGAACTGACTTAAAAAAATAGTTGAATCTTGTAACTTATAAAAAAAAGTTGAAAATTGCTTTACTTAATTTGATGAGTTTAAGAAATGTAAAAACATATGTTGTCATAACTTATTGATCATATCATGTTTTACGGTGGGTCCTTGAAAACTAGGCTAGGCCTACTATTAAACATTATTGCTCACCTGTTAGCCCCTGGTAAAACCCGTCCACTTATGATAATACTCTTCCCGTCCTGCAAGCCTCCTTGGATTGGGCCACTGAATGGGATTCTCTGTGTCGATGTAAATAATAATGCCACACGTAAGTATAGGCTTCCCTATATGAATATTCCCTGATGAACTAAGACTCAATATAATGTCCAACACGTTTCATCTTTGGAAGTTTGTATCTGCTTATTCTATTCATTAGTGTTAGAATCAATAAAGAAGAAACCACATCTTCCTATTTCATTGGTTTAGAAAAAGGAATAGACGCAGGACCCCTGGAATGAGGTTTTATTAACAAAGTTAAGCACGTTCAGATAATTAACACAAGTGGAGAGCACTCAGCAATCAATGGTAAGAGGTATATATACACTCAGAAGTCTCAATCCATTGACAGTTTTGCAGCATCCCCCCACCACCCCTTCTCCACACTTCTAGTCCTAAACACACACACACATACATACGGGGGGAGTAGGCTACTCTGGGTTCGGGCCGAACTCCGAGCTCGGAGCCCTCCCTCCCTCCGGACAGCAGGCCAAATACGCATTAAACTTTACCCCCTCAAATTGTATGTAAGTGTGAACTCGTGAAACAACATGCGTGACTTGTGTAAAGGTGATACACTGGTGAACTTTTTGAGAAATGTCACAGGGCCCAGCACGACCGACCTAAATTATCCAGATAGAAATGTGTTGCCCATTTTCAATTGGAAAGTGCTCAAGCAACAATCGCTCGGCAACATTGCTCAAAAAGTTGCCCTGTGTGTCATCACCTTAACGGTAAAGTAGCCTAACTGAACCTTTGTCCATAACAACGACGGTGAAAATGTTAAATTATGTATTTAGAAGCAGCCCACCCAGCAAAAACTCGTTGAAAAGACGTCGAAAAGACGACATTGCCAGACGTCTAAACAACTTTGGTTGAAAGTGAAAGGTGAAAAGCCCGTTTTTTTTACTGCGGTCGTTGAAAAGACGCATATAAAAGGACGTCCCACTCGCGTCTAAATTGTAAAGTGAGTTGAAAATACGTCTTTTTCAGGCCCAATTTCAACCGTGAATTCATGATTATATTTAATATTCATATATTGTCAAAATAAGACAATTCACAAAAGACTAGCAAATTGACACATCAAATACATCTTTCACGTAAAAAACACTTTCCTGATCACATAAGCCTGCACGATCAAACATACACAAATTAACTTTCAAAGAAAAGAAAGAACAGAAGAAAGAAGAAAGAACCCATCCGTAGATTAGGCTATAGTGTGACAACTTGCCTCGGTCTCTTGTTGCAAAACTGAGTTTTAAGCAGCCAAAATATTTCTGTGCATGCATGCAAAATCACAGAGTAAATTAAAATAGTGTAATTCAAAAAAGAGAAGGAAGTTAAAAAGAGACAAATGCATATTTGATTATTTTCCATAACAAAACTAACATCTGGTCATGCACTTACCGGGTTAAAAAACGGCTGTTGTTGATAAAACGCCATTCTGCCAGTTCTTGCTTTCTTGCAACTTTAAGTGTGTCGTCAAGATCGGCAGTCAGACAAAGCCTAAAGAAAAAAGCGCTAGGAATAGCCTACAGCAATGATATTGCCTAGAACCACCTACAGATGTCCGGTTGGTTTCCAGTAAAAAAAAGTTACGTTAGGTTTCGGTTTCTCCAACCAGGAAGCTTATAATGTCTCAGTAGCGTGGTTCAAGAGCACCATTCCTATTTCCTTAGTCTTCCTAAATTTGGTCAATGTAAACGTTCGTTCACATACGCAAAGTGTTATTAGAATAAAGAGTGGTATTTTAGGCTACAACAGTAATGTTAGCTAAATAAGATGTAGTAGACTACAGGAGAGGAGATGGGGATTTTGGGAGACAGGCTATTTAAAACGGATACGATGTCAAGTCGAGCAATAACATGCTAAATATTTATTTTGTGAATATTTTTATTTCATGCTATTCCATCCTTTACATTTTCTGTAACGTCATTGCGCAACATCATACCGAATCAGTCCGCTAATCGACGGAACCGCAGTGTTCCCACGAGGCGGCTGATACAGATCAGGCTCAAACATTTTTTTTGTGTGTATCGTAAAAGTGCAAAATATATGGTTCTCTCAGAATAGTCACATCCTTTAAAAATATCATAAGCACAAACTCATTCAGGCTATGCTTTCTATTGAAACTAATGACAGCCTTTTGTGACCTTGTTATTTAGTTTTTAGAAGCCATGCACCTTTCAGTGAGGGATAAACTGTAATACGCCATTAGACTCATAATATTTCCCTCATTCACGCTCAAATGTATTAAAATATATGTAAGATGTCAACTATGCTTAACATGGTTATGTATGTTTTGTAGGCCCTATGTGCTGATGAAATCATAAGTTACTCCTCCCACAATTCGTAAAATGTAACTTTAGTGGTGTATAGCCTACTTTTAGGGGGGTTTTTTTGTAGCAAACATTTTTGTCCACTTACTAGAAGTTTTCTATAAATGTTGTACATTTCTGGAATAACAACCAGGACACAAGATAATGGTACAGAGGAAATGTTCAAGCTGTGTAGGCTACAGTAAAAAAAAAGAAGAAAAAAAAAAGGAGATTCTATTTCCTTTTCGTACAGAAAACTTTTTCAAAACAAATTTTGGACTTTATCCGTAGCCACATGTGAATACAGATAGAACCTACTGTAGTCTTAGTAGCCTACACAGATGATTTTTTTTTTTTTCTGATACCTATAGCCTAAATTCCTGCAAGCATGCTAAAATAGCTAATGCATGGTATGTTTGTTTTTGAACAGGGTACATTTTATTGGGCAGTAGTAATAAAACATGAAACAATTAGCAAATTGTATGTGTGTGTGTCTGTAGGGCCTACATAGGCTACACATAGTAGCCTATCAGGGCGGACTGGTCATCCGGAGCACCGGTGTGGGCCGGCCCACCCGGTAGGCCTACACAAATATATTAAAACAAATTATACGGAAATCATAATATTACATTTATTTTCTACGCAAATGGATGAGTGAGTCGATCGCGCGGCCGACAAGGAGTGTGTTTTGTGTGCATGTGAGTGTGGGCTATTGCCCTCCCTCCCTGTTAATTTGGTCTACTCCATTGCGTATCTTGAAACACGCCCTCTTTCACGTCTAATTTACAGATTGATCCGTTACATCGAATTTCTCTGAGCAGATAATTACAAACAATTGTCCATGGATGAAAAGAGAATGAAAAGAAAAGGTGGAGCTGAAAAGTTACGCGTTAAAAAAAAAAAAGCATTAGAGGTAGATGCTGTGAAATGCTTCAAATGAACAGATTATGCATTTGGCGCGAAGGGAAGTTGCAGTTCAGCAGGCTCTGACGGCTCTAGTATTACAGCCAAGGTCAAGGATAGCGAGGCTGGACCCAGTAGCACAGTCAGTGTCAGTGATGATGAACCAGCGCCTGCTGATGATGACCAACAACACCTCCCCCTCTCTACTTGTAGGCCTACCTGAGCCTAGTGAAGAGGATGGCATTCTATTGAGGGCATTTTCTGCCAAATTTAAATAAATAAATTAAATGATTAAAATGAAAATTAAAACCAGATTAACGATTTCATTACAGAAAACAGTACGCAAAATATGTGACAAAATTGAGAATGAAATTAAATTATTTCATTTTCACAGCATTATCCCTGTCAAATTGAAAAATAAAATGCAATTGGTGATTTCACATTTCATTTTCACTACAGTCAAAGAGTATAGAAGTAACGTAAGAAGGGCGTTGTTAGGCACGACGCGAATATGAAACATTGTCCGAGGTTCTCGGTTAAAGCTAGTGGGTATTAATGTCTGGCTATAATTGTTGTAGAAATTGTGTTACTAAGACCTTTGTACACCCAAATAGTTGAATTTCCAAAACAGCCTAATACATGAATGAACCTCATCGTCGATTATGGTCTAGTCTGAGTCTAACATCATAACTAACATGGTCAGGCTGGTTGTTTCCATGTTCTAATGCTGCGGCAGCTTCCCGCAAAAGCTCACTAACAGATTTCGCCATATCTCGTCGTCTCGATTAGGCTACTATATTATTTAAATAATTTCGTTTCACACATTCAACTCATGCACACGGGACGTCGACGACTTCGCTTTACAGAAGGCGTGCCTCTAGCGCCGTTACTAGAATAAGCCACACCCACTCATTAACATAGAATTTGCATGCAGGTTGTCTTTGAAAATGAAAACGAAAATGAAAACTGTGAAATAAAAGAGGAATTAAAATGAAAACGAAAATTTACATTTGTATTTGAATTGTGTCACTATTATTGCGTGAGCATTACTAAAGAGCATTGTAAAAACTGTATTTGTACTTTCTTTTTCACGTTTGGCTTTTCATTTTAATATTGGCAGTCTTGCCTCGAGACTGTAGTGAAAATGAAATGTGAAATCACCTATTGCATTTTATTTTTCAATTTGACAGGGATAATGCTGTGAAAATGAAATCATTTAATTTCATTCTCAATTTTGTCACATATTTTGCGTACTGTTTTCTGTAATGAAATCGTTAATCTGGTTTTAATTTTAATTTTAATCATTTAATTTATTTAAATTTGGCAGAAAATGCCCTCCATAGCATTCAAACTGAACCGGTAAACTTAAATGAAATCAGTAGTGGCATTAATTAGTTCGCACTAGTAAACTAGCCACTCATTTTAACAATGATGGTAGTTAATTCCAAACACCGCTGAGTGCTGAGAAATTAGTTCTTAACTCAAACAATTAGTAGGCTATACAATTAAAATAATAAACCCTATTGAATTATATTGTTTTCTTCCAAAAACGAGTTCCTTGTTTTATGTTTATCTTTAACTTTTTAAATTAAAATTTGCTACTAACCTTTGTTTTGTAGCTATGATCATTGCAGATAGGACCAACACATCTTACACAAGACGTTTGCACCTTTTTGTCCATGTGGCTTTCATGGGCAGGTTTTCATGGGCAAGTTAATATATGTTGTGTTACTTAAAATAAATGTTTAAATAGCATTTCTTTTTGTATTGTGTTATATTTTTATGCTATAAACAAAAATTATTCTGCACATTAATGAGCCAATGTGTTATGATTTGGGATGTGGTGGACTGCTGTGGGCCAGAAAGTCCAGGGCCACTTTTTGGTCCTAGTCCATCCCTGTATATATAACTCAATGTCTTTAGACATGGTCAAGACGATCTGCTGAAGTTCAAACTGAGCCTCAGAATGGGGAGGAAATGTGATTTAAGTTCATCCGTTTATGACCAGTCTTTCCATCTTCTGATGGCTACTTCCAGCAGGATAATCATGTCACAAAGCTCAAATCATCTCAAACTGGTTTCTTGAAAATGACAATGAGTTAACTAAACTCAAATGGCCTTCAGTCACCAGATCTCAGTCCAATAGAGCAGCTTTGGGATGTGGTGGAAAAGGAGATTCTCATCATGGATGTGTAGCCGTCAAATGAGCAGCAACTGCGTGATGCGATCACATCAATATGGACCAAAATCTCGAATGTTTCCACACTGTAAAAATGTATTGTTGGTTTAACGTAAAAAAGTAAGTTACCTGGTTTCCTTAAATTTTTTAGTTAATACTATGAAGGAGATTGGTTTAATTAACATACACTCAAAATATTATGTTCTCTGAACATTAATTATCCAAGTTGATTTGACAAAAGATAAAAAGTTGTGATAATGAAAATCATTTTGTTGAATCTGCCACGATGAATTAAAGCAGTTCAAGAGGGTCCAACCCACTACTAGCAAGTTGTACCTAATAGTGTCTAATGTTTAATATGTATAACTGTAGATGACTTATTCCCCCAGTGATAGATTTCCAACTTATATAATGTTAATGTATATGCAACAGTCTCATTCTCTCTCATGAATAGGATAAATGATAAATTAATGTTAAGTTTGTTTATTATTTCTGCCAAGATAAAATTACATTGTGTTTACAGACAAGTGGCTAAAAGCTTTACAAAAATATGAATTCATAATTTCATAACATTAAAACCACAATCTCACTCTAGAAATGTACAGTTTATGTCCGAGACACTTTGTATATAAAGAGCTGTACAACAGAAGTAAAGTACCTTTTCAAAATATTGCGATGGAAACATATAAAAATTTGTACAATTAATATAAGAAATCTTAGCTGTACAATAAATAAAACAATAGTTCTCTATTGTCTGTTGTTATGGGAACAGTCACTGCAGTCTAAAAGAATCATCCTCTCAATGTTTATAACACCACAAACCACCCAAAACTCTGCATGCACACGCTCACACTCACTCTGACTGACACGCGCATACACACACACACGAGAGGTATTAGACATGAAAAGTTTCTGAACACCATCCTGCTGGGTCAAAATATCTTTCATACTTTATGATATTACAAATACCTCGTCAGGACCCTTAATTTTTGAGGCTCTTTAACTGTCCTGGTAGGGCTCAGTAGGTCAGATTAGCATCTGGTAAAATATTATTCATTTAAATCTTAATTTTGAGCAACAATGTGGAAAAAGGAAGTCACTTCTGTAAGAATACAGTAGAAGGGTTGCGGATTGCAAAAGCATAAGGTCTTGACCACCAGATGTGCAACGGAGATCACATTTCATCCATGTGACGGCACACAAGGGGAATTTGAAACAGAAAAACAAGGGAGGAAATCCTATCAGCATATTTTCCATGAACAAAATTTTGCTGAAATGGCTTTGCTCAGTACTAGAACAGGCAAAGGTTTAAAAGCTAAAGAGACTAAAAGTACTGCTAAGGAAAAGCAACACAATGCCAAGATTTGTAAGACGCTCTGTTTATCAGAAGCATAGAAATCAATAAATCACACAGGAAATAAACGGAATAGAATCAGACGTCTGAATCAGTTGCTTTCTTTGAATGCAGAAGCCAAGCTAATGTTAACGGCAGCCGTGGACAAATGGTCGTATTTGTACACATAGGGACAGCGAGAGCGGAGGCCCGGACTGCAGTGCTCGCGCAGACAGTGGTGATGCCATGCACTGAACAGAAGAAAGGAAAGCACAGAGGAGAAAATAAAGTGACGTGTTGGTGGTGGGACAGGAACAGCAGATGACAGAGATGTGATCACAGTAGTTCGGCCCATTCCGAGAATGAGAGAGACCCACAGGAAAAAGGGCAGAAACAACATACAGAAACATTACTTTTTTCTTTCTTTTTTTCTCCATAAAAGGCTTTTCAGTTATTTTTACTGATTAATAATAACAATATAATTACAAATATTGTCATTATTTTATTTATTATAAAAATAATGTTCTGATTGTGCCCATTCCACCACAGACTAAACAATATTATTTAAATATAACAGGTGCATTACTGACCACAGGCCAGATATTTGGACATATGAACATCTTCAAAGTGTAACAGGTATAATAAATGGGCACCTTCCCTCTGAACCAGAACAGTATCTGATTCTGAATTTCTAAATGGTGAATAATAAACGATAAAATCACAAGCTTCACACATGTTAGCAAACCAGACCATTCATATAACAGGCAAAAACTTTTGTAGCAGAAAATCACAAACATAAACTCGTTTTTTCATCACTTATTTCATCACTTATCCCACCCCATATGGTTTGACCAAATGACACAGCATTCATTCAGTTGATTTCATGCACAGCATCCTCCTGACACTCGCTACACTAAAAATCCAATAGTGTAAAATGAAGAAGGCTCAGAATAAAAAAACAAAACAATGCACAGGTCGGCTCCAAACGATCAGTTAGTTTCCATGCTCACTAAACTACACCCTCCAAAAAAGGGGGATCCACAGCATGCCAGCGGTCCAGTCTAGGATACATACTCCTCAGACTTCCAGAAGTGTCCGGGGTGCGAGAGCCGGCGATTGAGCTTCGGCAGCTTCTCTAGTAAGTCTGTCAGCTGAGTGAATGTAGGTCTGTCCTCAACTTTAAAGGACCAGCAGGCGGACAGGATCTCCTACAGTGGGAGTACAATGACCATATTATATTATGCATCATATAATCATATATATATTACATGGGCGTGCGGCCCATATAAACTGTGAATGCTCTGCATACCCAAGCCATTCATGGACTCTCTAATTAACATTAACACTATAAATTACTATAAATTCCCTTGTTGGACATGTATCATAAAGCGTACATGCTAAAATGTTGGCGATACTCTCCGTCATTTATTTATCAGCCGAACAATGGTAATTTTCTTCAAATCTGCCAGTTACGGAGGGTTTCGGGTAACCGGATCCACAGCAGCTTTGGCGCCTACGCTCTGTTGTTATGTATCGTCATCATTGTCCCGCGTTCTCATTGGTTTGCTGTCGTTTGGGGGATTTCATGCGCAGAATCGCTCACCCAAGAGGAAAAATGTGCAGTTGCTGCCAGATCTCGATCAAAGAAAATAACATTGTGTTTGATATGAAGGTAATATGATGCCATAAAGAATCGCATGCGCAGGGTAAGATTTGTGTAAGTGTACATAAGATTGCAAGCGTAAATAAAATTTGCATGTGCAAGAATTCAATCCAATAACGTTAACACCAGCTCGAAATTCAGCATTAACTCATATTGTCAGCCTAATGGTGCACAGCTTATTAAGCAATCATGATTTATTTATTTATTTAACATGTATGTGTGCATTAAAAGTACAATTTTGGCAACGAGAACGATGCTGAGCCAAATGAAGAAAAAAGTTCTGACGACTGGCGTGTTTACTGAACCAATCAGATAATAGTAAATCGAGAGTCAGAGACGCTCATTTGATTGGCTACATGAAGAAGGTGGACCCGCCCTCCTCTTCACGCTTGCAAAACTCAATGAGTGAGAGAATCGTGCCAAAACTGTAAGCGCAGCTAAAAGAATGACGCAACTGTACAAATCGGGTTATTTCGGGAACTTTTTTGCCTCATGTACACAAGTCATTTAGACATTTGCAACAGTTTATTTTTTTTACACAAAGGTTGATTTTACGCAATCAATCTGTTTAGCAGTTCCTGACTCTGTTGTTTTCAGTTGAAAATTGCTGTTCACAGGCTTGCAGTGCTTTTGGCCGTATTTGTGCAAAACAAAACGTGCCAAAAGTGTAAGCACAGAAGAAATGGAAGTCAGAAGAATACAGTTCCTATTTATTTTGCGTTAGCACGAAGCTGCAGTTTCAAAATACATGAATTACACTTACGAATAACAGTAAAATGCTGCAAATATTTTTTTCTAACACTTGAAAGGCGATTTACACCTTTACAAATCTTCTCTTCCACATGCAAATTGAATTTACGCTTGCAATCTTATGTACACTTACTCAAATCTTACCCTGCGCATGCGATTCTTTATGGCATCATATTACCTTCACAGTTTGATACAAAACTAAATAGACTAAATCAAATGAAAAAAAGAGTCACAACTATAACAATTTTCATAGTAGGCTATTTCATTTTCTCCATAAGGAAATGTATTTTTTATGAAAACTGATAACCTACTGTAAGTAGACCTACTGTAACTATCTGAGGCTGTAAATCAATAGTCTATGCATTTGTTAAAGTCATCTATTTGCATTTTTTTCAGCTTATTTAAAAAATACTCATTTTATTTGACTTATATTGCATTTATAACAGGCTACTCATATTTATTATATTATACTTATTTTCAATTCTTAATAATAATAATAAAAAAACTTTTAAATTGACGCCTGTCATTATTTGTCATCTCTGATTTAGATGTGCATCTTCAGCCGATGTGCAGTGCCGTTTAAAGGTGCAGTTTGTAGTTTCTGTAACATTAGTGCCACATAGCGGAATTACAAAAATACAGCATATTTTGTCCCTTTCGCCCGTCGCGCCTGACTCAACTGCTTTTACGGGTGCTTGTGAAGGCATCAACAGGTAAATGTATGCTTCTTTTAATAAAAGGTCAAACATATTATGAATACTTTAGCTGTGTTGCTATGCGTCATGAAAGTAAGCAACTGAGCAGCTAACACTCTGTCTAGATCGAACCAGAGCGTCTCGCTTATTATAACCCATTATAAACCCATGATCTAATGGATCTGCACCAGATGCATTTTTAAAAAAAAGCACCACCCAGCATGCCCGGTTAAAAAAGGTCACCACTCGCCACTGATATAATAATATATCATTTTAAATGTACCGGGGCTGGACTCACCGTAACCTCCTTGCCCAGGCTTGTACCCTTCTGGGCCAGTAACGTTCTGAGGCCTTCTCCACTTCCCAGCTGATAGATCAAAACTTCAGTTGGTTGGTTGATGATGGGCCAGTCTTTGGCCTGGAGTTCAAACCAGATAGTGCTAAGAAAGACACATTCACAGTCAGTGCCTGATCAATCAGAAAAAGTATAGCATTGTCTTGTGAGAAAAAAGTAAGCAGAAATGAAACATTTACACCCAAACCAAGTGTTTGCATTATAGGCTCATTAGGTGAGATGCAGATGTGATAACAAAGATGTGGTTTTTACCCAAAGGCGTAAACATCAGCAGCTTTTGAAAAGGGCAAACAGTCTTCTTGGTTTCCTGGTCCCATCTTTTGCACGATCTCTGGAGCTAGGTAATAGATCCACCCCCGTGGCAGCTTCAGTTCATTTTCCCGCCTACACACAGACACACACATGCGTTAATGAAGCTCTTAACAAATCATACTGTATGATAAGACTATTAATTTGTTATAATACTGCAGTCATGACATGAACCCTTACCTGCCCTCTTGGACCACTCCAGACATCCCAAACAGGCCAAAATCTGTGATTACTACTTTGTTGGAATCGTAAAACACATTCTTGGACTTTAAATCTTTGTGCACAATTCCCTTTGCATGAAGGTAACCCATTCCCTGTAGAATGTGAAAAACAAGAACAAAAAAAACAGTTAAAGCAAAGACAGTATAAGTGCATAACCATTGCACTCAATATGGCGGCAATAGAAACTGAAGTCCCTTCTTTCATTTTCTTTGGATAATAACATGCATTGATGAATCATTTAAAATAAAACCAAGAACATGTATTGCATGTTATGCTTCATACCTTTACAATTTCCTGAGCGATTTGTCTTATTTTGTTGATGTCAAGTTTAGAGTCCCTGACAACAGAGTACAGCGTCCGTCCTTTACAAAAGCTAAGGATAGATAAATAGATCAATCAAAATCCAAACACACATATGCTCCCGTATTAAACATTCAAAACATATACACTAGCATTCAAAAGTTCATTTTTGAAGTATCTTATGCTCACCAGGATGCATTGCAACAATACAGTAGAAACCGTAATATTGTGAAATATTATAACTGTTTAAAAAAATGTCATATTAATTCCTGTGCTGACAAAGCTGAATTTTCAGCATCATTACTCCAGTCTTCTGTGTCACATGATCCTTCAGAAATCTTTTTGTGTTTTTGTGTTTGAATATAAAGTTTGAAACAGCATTATTTGAGACAGAAATCTTTTGTAACATTATATGTCTTTACAGTAACTTTTGGTCAATTTAAAGGTGGAGTCAGTAGTTTTTGGAAGTTAGTCGGGCCGACACAACAACAAACGTGTAGCCAATCTGCATTAGGGGGCGTATGACGGTGGAGGAGAGAGAACGAGCAAGAGGGAGATTTGAAGAAAGACTGCAGAAAAAGAGATGAGACACAATACAAAAGAGAAAAGCTCAGAAGAAATCACTGGAAAAAAAAGGGTTATGTCTGGACAAGAGCTTTAGGACCCGTGTTAATATTAGAAACGCTGTCCAGCGCTGGAGAGAGCGAAGCGGGAAGGCCCGAAAACAGACGCGGATGTTGCTTTGATTCGGGTCCACACGTGACGTGAGTAACACTGGGTTTGAGTGTCATTGTGTGTCTGGAGCTGCTGTTAGCAACTAACAACCAACTCTTGTTTGTAATTACTATTGTGTACTGTACATTTATTTTTTGTGGTTCCTTGTCATTCATTCATCATCTACGCTTTATTTTTCGTGAAGCATTATTTTGTTGCCCTTCTGCTATGATAAACAAACATCCTCTCTTGGATTGAGAGCTAGCGTGAGTCTCATTGACGACTGCTAGTGAAAGCGGTGTTTAGAGTCATTGTTAGTTCACTCGACTCGCTTGCAGGGGGATCGGGGTTCGAGACCGACTCGGAGTAGGGCTGTTAGGATTGGACTGTATGTTTTGGAGGCGGAGCAATGAAGACGGGGTGTGTTTGTTTGGAGTGATTTTGAATATCAACATTGGCCAACAGCATTTTCCAAAACAACTTACCCCACCTTTAATGCACATTTGCTTTAACATTTCAGAAACTTTTGAATGTCAGTGTACATGAACGACACAACATTGAGAGAGCAGAAAGAGATGAACCTGGTGATAATGGCCAGATGGGGCGGGTTCATGCAGGCCCCCATGAACAGCACGACATTCTCGTGTCGCGTTTGCCGGTAGTTCATCACCTCCTTCTTGAATAGCTTCAGGTGCTCCTGATTGTTACCATCAATCTCCAACAGTCGAACGGCCACTTCTCCGTGCCAGCGGCCCCTGCACACCTTCCCCCAGCGGCCTTTACCGATCAGCTCTCCCAGCTCCAGCTGCTCAAACGGCACATCCCACTCCCGCAGGTCAACGCTAGTCTGGCTGGCCTTACGGCTTATGTGGTCCTTCCAGTAGCCCCTGCAGTTGGGCAGGTCATCCACTTCATCACCTTCACTTTCATCGTCCGATCCCTCCTGATCCTGACCGTCATCCCCTTGCTGTTCCTCATCCTGAATAAGAACAATAGGTTTTGAGTTTACGCAATTCAAAATGCAGATGTAAACTAAAAAGTTTAAGTACTGTCTCTTTAGTAGTGTCCAGGGTCAATACATGTAAACCACTGACTGCAAAAAAGCATGTGACCACCACTATAAACTGGAAACTATGCCCACAAACACTTTCAGTTCCTTATAACTCTATGGGGGGGGGAGGTGTTTCTTGCGTACTCACCACAGCTTCCCTCTGGCCTGTTGATGTCTGCTTAACATTACCCTCCAACTGATCTGTTTCTCTGCATGGGAGAGAAGACACGCTAGACTCAACACATTTAAACATTTTGCAGTATATAAATACTATGTATGATCTCGATCATTTACAAGGGAAAGTTCACCTGAAAATATAAATTCTGTTATTTACTCACGTTTTTCTGAACCCATGTGACTTTCTAATGTGGGTCACAAATAAAGGAAACATTGATGTCAACTGTTTTGTCTCTGACAACAAAACCTCATGTGAAACATTTGAATTAAATTATATTTGAGACAGCATTATTTTAGTAGTATTATATACTATTATACTATTAATATTTTCAGTTTGAATTATTAGCAATTTTATGTGCTTTTGTCATTTTTATTAGTCATTTTATATGTCTATGTAACTTTAATGTCTTTTATTTCAGTTTTATTCATTTTAGTACTTCAACTTCTTTTATTTCAGTTAGTTGCCAAGGCAACATTTATAATTTTCATATTTCATCTAGTTTTTATATTTTGTTAGCCTAGAAATCTAGACGCACCCTAGCGGCAGCAAAATGTATTTTGCAGCCAGGGTAGTCTAGCAACTCTCCATTGACTTTCGAGCTGCAAAAACCTAAATTGGGTCAGGCCAATCACGTCGTGTATAGAGTAGGCGGGGCGGGCTTAACATAATGACGACAGAGTTGCGACGGTTCCCTGGCTTGAAAACAAAGAATGGCGGCTGCTGCTGGTGAACAGTCTTTCGAATCGGCTTTGGCCGCGACTCTGGAGGACTTGGAGTTAAGTTTTTCTTTGAGAAAAGAGCAAAGAACAGCACTTAAGTCATTCTTAAAAAAGGAAGATGTGTTAGTAGTTTTGCCGGCCAGATATGGCAAAAGTTGAATCTATCAACTAACGTTAGCTCCGCTGTTGGGAAAACGCTCTGGTTGGTTTAAGCGCTGTCCTATTGCGTGCAGAGGGAATTTGAAAGACAGCCGTTTATCCCGCCCCTCGGATTGAGCCGTGTCTATGGTGAGTTGCCAGACCCAACATCTTAATGTAGGTCTGGCTTGCCAGGCTAATATTTTGTGTTATTTCATCTTAATTTCAATTATAGCGAAAAAACAACAACATTTTTAATAGTTTTAGTTTCCATTTAAAAATGAAATGACTTCAGAAGACATGTTAAGCAACTTTTATGGTGCTTTTTTGGTGCTTGGCATCTAATTTTGTGTTCCACGGAAGAAAGCCAATCTAACAGATTGGGATCGACATGTAGGTGAGTAAAAAGCTTCTGAATGAACTTCAATGAAGCATGCATAATAAGTTTAAACTTGCAGGGGAAGTTCAGTACTGCTACACTGGTTCCGTGTGAACTGTGTGAACTTAATGATTCATTTGTGATGAAGCAAAAACCAAAAATGTGTGCAGTCACTGCTATAGTTCAGGAATATTAAAATGAGGAACCAAAACCAATGACACTTGCATTTAACTGGTCCGGGGTCAAAACACTTTTAGAAATACTGAAAAAACAGTAATTGAGAAGTCTTGCCTTACCCAGTGTTGCAACTGCCATCTGGATGCGTGGAACTGGATACGTCTGTGAGAAAAAAAGGAAATCTGAGTGTGTGATTACATGAGCTGTGTAAGTGTACTTCAGAGTGCAGAAGTTCACCTTCAACATTATACACCAATGTTGCTATTAAACGTTCAGAAGTAATTTTGTAACAGTTGCGCTGCTTGATATTCTTTGTGGAAACATTTATTTTTTCAGGATTCTTTGATGAATAGTTCAAAAGAAGAACATTTGATTGAAATATAAAATTCTTTTGTAATTTTATAAATGTCTTTGCTGTCACTTTTGATACATTTAATGTGTCCTAGGGAGTAAGGTTAAGGATTTGAGCAATAGCAATAGTGTTAACAACTTTAATATAAATGTAAACTATACTCTAGAATAATGTGCATTTCAGATTCTCCATGCATGTACACAGAGAGCTGAAAATGCAAAATACTAAAAAAAGAAAGCAATTCCCATAGATAACCCCTAGGAGGCAGCACATCACAGTCTAAACACTAATAGCAACACTGGCCCTGTCCCAAATGACACACTTCTTGTGCACTTGCGATCTTGTGGACTTACAAAGGACACAAGACCGTAGGGTGTCCCATTTGTCATATTAGGTTTCAGAAGGGTGCTCATGAAGGGTAAATAACAGAGTTTTATGGTGTGGATGAACTCACCAGGGAAGACAAACTGCGGTCTATGCTGAAAGTAGCAGGCAGCTAATGAATGGGACAAACAGACAGATGTCCACAAGGAAAAGAGAAAGACCCAGTTAAACAACTAGCGTGTTATGCATCAGCAAGAATTCCTTAGTAATGAAACGATTTAAAAAAGCTTTAGTAATGCAGAACGGAACATTAAGGGCAGATATTAGTAGGTTAGTATACATTCATCCAAGAGGTTAATTCTGAGCACTGGAGGACAGACAGACAACGAAGAAGTGCCTGCTGTGCTTCAAAAAGAAAGTCCTTCTTGTCGTGTCGAATTTTAAAAGGTTTTAGACGCAGAGGGTAAATGAGATTCCGTGATATCTGTGTAAACGAGACTGACCTGGGAAGTGAAAGCGACTGTCAACGTGACCCTTAGGGGAGGGGTTGGGTGGCGGGGTGGCGCTCGGGGGGTTGCTCTGACTGGACGGGGCAGGTGAGGAGGGGGTGGAGGAGGTGGTGGAGGAGGGGTTACTACTGGAGTCCAGGTGACTCAGGGATGGAGGGTGGTCCTGAAGGGAAAACAAATCTTAGAAAACATTCTCCATTCGCAGAAACAAGGTGTAAAAATGGATGTTTGAAACAGTTATGACATATTATGAAATAGAAGTCGCATGCTAAGTCACTAGCATGACCAATTTGAAATAAATAAATAAAAATGATCTTAAATGATTTTAAATGATCATTACATTTATATACTTCTTATTAATTCTTATTGAAGTATTTAAAAAAATGACACTTCAACTTTAAGAGACTTATAACACCACTGAGTCAGCACATACAAGGAGTTAGCATAATGAGAATCGCAACTTCCTGGTTTGTGTGGTTTGCTACATGCCTTTTTGTTTATTGCCTTCGGCAACGTTCCGTACTGCTGCGACTCTGCCGGTCGCTCCACCTGGTTGTTGATACCTGATGGCACTGACTCTGTTCTTCTGATTCTGTTGTTTGGAACTGAAAGAACAGGACAGAACTTTAGATCATCTGCAGCACAAATCTGTCTGAATATATATTACAACTTTTACTAAATCTTACGTTGTGCAAATGAAATCCTGCACTTAGGGGCCTCTTTAGTACATTTGTTGTGGCACTTCACCCTAAAAGAGATGGAAGCAAACATTAGCAGGGAGAAAGTCAGATGTGGTTTTCTGAAATGTTTCTCGCCTTCACTTACTTGCAATGTTTGCATTTAACACCGAACATCATGTTCTTCTTGCACACCTGGCACGTCTGAGACAACCAGGACTTGGTGGAAAACCTGAGGAGGCACAATAAGAAAGCCAATTTCATTTGTGCTGGAAGTTGAAAGACAAACTAGTACATAATAATGAAAACAGGAAAAAGTTCAGTGGGTATTACCTGTGTGTGACATCCAGACCGATATCCTTCCTCATGATTAACGGAGAGCTTCCGTGGGTTGCAACGTTATCTAGATGATGTTAAAGAAACACGGATTGGACTCAAAATTAATTAAAGTTTAAGTTTAGTGTTAGCATGTTGCTAAGCTAATGCTGTGATACTCAAATAAGCATACATACACTACAAATCTCAAAAGGAAGCATAGCATTGCTGTCTTTGGATCAGCCTTCATGATGGAAGCACATTTGTGATTCCTCAAAATGCTGTCTAGGTACACAGCTAACACAGCTAGTCTTTTACTAGGGCTAAATAAGAAAACGTACTTCTTATACCCGCAGGATCTCCCAGGTGACTGGGTGTATTTGGTAGGATGCAGGGGGAGCGGGCAGACAGCAGTGGTGACCGTGAGGGTGAGTCTTCCCAGCCATTTCCTCCACCGTTTACCTGCACGTTCAGAAGCGGCTTATTTTTCTTCCCACTCCTGCAGATTGAGGGACACAAAACTACATTTAGTATCTGGGTAGTTGACATCAAAAGTAACTATTATGCTATTTTAAAGGTTCCTCCTATTCATCCAAGGTCAAAAAACCCTTTAATTTTCTCATAATATACACTGGAGCATCACCTCTTTTTTCACAGTGTCTGAAATGGTTCAATCAAGGATTCGGTCTCTCAAAACCCCTCCTTTCCGAGAGCGTACTCTGCTCTGATTGGTCAGATAGTCCAGTCTGTTGTGATTGGCCTACTGCTTACAGCGCGTGTTGGAAACAAAACGCCCATTACCATATCTGTATTTCAGCTCCGGAGGCTTCCTCAGCACTTGATACACAGTGATACGAACAATAACGATGGTGCCGGTTTTACTGACTCTTTAAATCTTCATCCTTTTGAAATACATGCAAAGTGAACTGGCTTTGGCAGCACAGAAAACAGCATCTTCTCGACATGTCGACAACACGACCCAAACTCTTCCAGGCCTCAGCTACAACTACAGTGTTTGAGGGCGGGTAAAGTTAAACTTTTGGTGCTTTTCCATTACCAGTACCAGCTCAACTCGACTCGCCTCGCTTTTCGCTCCGTTTTCCATTGCAGATAGTACCTCCACAATAGTACCTGGTCGTCATAGCGACGCCGCAGGAAACTGCCGTGACTTAATCTTCTACGCGAGACGCGCAAGACACACCCGCTACCCACACACACAGGACAATGGAGGAAATCGAGTGTATGCGGTTTTTGGATGTTTTTGTTTTTGCTGTTTTTTATTCAGGATACTCCGTCTGGCGCGTGCAATGATGACGCAGTAAATAGTGACGATTCTCTCTGACCAATCAGCAGTCTGTTGTGTTTTCACGTCACATTTTAGTATCGCCTCAGCTCGCTTAGAACCTCGCCGGAGGTGGTACGAAAAAAAGTACCTGGAAGCAGGTACAGGTACAACTTTTACACAGTGGAAAACCAAACAAAGCCGAGTCGAGCCGAGCCGAGCCGAGGCGAGCTGGTACTGTGTAGTGGAAAAGCGCCATTTTTTCACCGGCAGCCAATGAAGACCATAGGCTGGCATTATGCAAATTTGTTACAAACCTATGTAGGTTAGTGCAGGAAGTGAGGCTGGAATTACAGACGACTCGTTTCATGCAGTTCAGAATCGATTCTTTCTATTGAGAGACAATAATTCCATTTGTTGTGCACTTTGATTTTTGCAGACCTTTTTTAAACGTAATCATTAGACAATTAATAATTAAAATAATAAATAATTTGAATAATGAATAAGAATAATTAATAATTAAATATTTGACTTTAGATTCATTAATAAAAAATAATAAAATTGCTAAAAATTAATAATAAAATAAAATATTTTGCATTCAAAAATTTTAACAAAAAAAATAAGTTGTTACATTGCAGAAACATTTCAAATGAACTATTGTGACAATTTACAATTTAACCTGAAATCATTAAAGGGCACCTATTATGCAAAATTCACTTTTACATGGTGTTTGAACATAAAAGTGTTTGTTGGCAGTGTGTGTACACAAAAATCCAATAATGATAAAAATCCAGTGCTTTTTTTGAAATCCCCAAAAATCATAAGCAGTGTCTCAGAAGAAGCCGTTTGCAGTTTCTATGCAATGTGACGTACTTTTGCACAAGCCCCGCCCACGACTGTTGATGGACACTGCAGTTTTAGCATAGACCCGCCCTGAGTGAGCTAAACACAGTCTGCCATTGTTTCGACGTCGGAGCAGCTGTAGACGAGAATGTCTCCTAAGCGATTGAGGTGTTTTGTTATAAGATGTAAGAATGAACATAGCAGTCATCATTTACTCTCGTTGTTACTCGTGGATGGGTCTGTACCAACTTTTCGTGATCCAGCTTATAGTCTCCGGTGCGTTACTTGTCACGACAGTAATGAAAGGGAGAGCACGCACTTTATTACAGTTCATCGGAGTTGTTTTACAGATATAAAGTCTACCAGTTTATTAGGCACCCCCTGAAAAGGTGTGTATATATTTGTTTACTGTTAGTTGTAACAAGTGTTCTGTGTAATTCGCTGTGTAGCTATGTTGATGATAATGAAAGTGAGAGAGAGAGAGAGAGTGTATGGATAAGTGTATGGATTTACTCCAGATGATTTTTTGGAGTAAAACTGACACTTCATCTTTTGTGTGATGTACAATAAACTTCACTGAACTCATCAGTATATTTTGGTCATCATTTGGACGGGGTTTGCTACAGCAGGCTTGTATTAATAGTGGATAAAAGCAGTTGACAAATATAGTTATAACCGTAATTAAACTAAACTATACCTGTTCTATCTCCATACAGCATATATTATCTGGCTCTGTGGGCATTATTGTCCGACTCCAGGTCGAAATGAACACTGCTACTGAGAGTTTCTGTTTTGATATTATCATTCCGTGAGATGAGATTGTCCTGCCAGCGTGAACTGGTGAGGCTCCGCCCCCTGTGCCGGCAGCAGCAGCTCATTTGCATTTAAAGGGATACACACTAAAACGGCGCGTTTTTCTCATCCCCAAAAAATGACAAAAAAAATATTTGTTGGGTATTTTGAGCTAAAACTTTACATACACACTCTGGGGACATCAGAGACTTATTTTACATCTTGTGAAAAGAGGCGTAATAGGTGCCATTTAAGACTGTTATTTACCCTAATCTGTTTCACTGGAATTATTACAATGCAACCAAATAGAATTCCCAGAAAGCTTACATAATGACTCACTCTGTACCTCCTCCCAGCAAGAAAGCTTTCTATAGAACTTTAAATAAAAACAGATCTGCAACTTGGCCAGCACAAATATTAAAAGAATGTTGTACAAATGCAGGCGTGCAGCTTCACATGCAGGGAGTTGCCGTGGACTTCAGTTCACACACAGATTCTGAGGAGGAGCTCCAAAAGAAGACATTTACTGGCTCAGAGAGAGAGGAGAAGAGCGGGAATGATCAAGCGCAGGACGCCAGTGAGTCTGAGAAGGGGTCTGACCTCGGCCTTGTGCTAACGGGAAACACTGGGGCTACGTGAAGGGGCGGAAGGAGGGGGAGTGTTGAACTATTCCACCCCCATCCAAAACCTGCCTGGACCTTGGCCATCAGTGATCTCAGATGACACAGCAGTCCGCTCCCACAGACCCAACACACACGGGGCAGGGCGACATTGCATGGTACACATATGAAAAGCATGAACTAAAATATAATGAAGGACATTTTGTCTAAGAATGATTTCTACATTTATGCTGCAGGGCAAAAAAGTTGAGGCAACATGTTATGTGAAGCGAATGTTGTGCAACATATAACTGAAAATCCTCTGGATTTTTTAAAGAGACATAGATGCAATGTAACAAAGATTTTTGTCCTTTTGTGGAACACAAATGGTCAATTTTTTTAAGAATTTATCCAGGCCACGTTATTTTAAGCTATGTTCCAAGCTTTCTAAACTCCATAAGATAGCTTTATGCAAACCATCCTTTAAGTTGTTATTCACTGGTAATTTGGACAGATCTCACCGATTCAATGAATAAGTCACAGCCCACTGAATGTAAATTATAAATCTCATTCTGTTCCTTTATGGCTTTATCATATGGCTTTAGAAGACTAGGAATAATGTACACAAATCATCCGTATATGACATTTGATGGTGCTTTTGCATAATTTTCGAAGCTCGAAAGCTCCAGTGCCCATTCGTTGTAAGTGCACGGAAAAGGGCAACCAGCACTGAGGAAACAAAGTCAGACAGGTTTGGAGAAAACAAAGTCAGACAGGTTTGGAGCAACATGAGGGTGACTAAACAATGACAATATTCATTATGTGTGGAATGGAGTCTGGAAATTCACAGTTACATCAAGATTAAAAGTTAACACATGTCAGCATATATTTCTGTGTAGTTTCATGTTACTGTTAGCCCTGTGACTAATGCTTTAGACTTTATCTTTAAATAGTCACACCCTTCAGATGAATATATTCCACTCCCATCACCTGCTCAGTGCATTACTTCATGAATGTACAATGAGGTAAAGTGTTTCTGACATCATTATAGAACGACATTATAGAATTAGGCTGTATCAGAAAGGGGAATAAAATCAATAGATGATGCAGGCTAATGTCCAAATAGATGCATTTTTGTTACAGACAGCAGTGAAAGTGCCATCAAATGGATGTAAATGGATCTACACTACCATTCAAAACTACCATTCGCTTTTATTCAGCAGGGATGCATTCAATTGATCAAAAGTGACAGTAGAGACATTTGATACGGTTTAAAAAGATTTCGATTTCGATTTCTAACTTTAAATTAAATCAAATAATCCTCAGAAAATGTACTGTAGGGTATGGTAAGAGAAACGTTTACAGACCCCAAACCTTTGAATAGTGGTGTATTTGAAAACTGCATTGTGATTGGTCTTTTTTTTTCTTTTTTTTTTGCATGTGTTTAATCATTTATAGCCACACACACAGTGACTGTGTGATTTCTGATTTCTGTGTGTAGCTGACTGACATCTGATAGGTCTGATAGGGCATTTCATTTACACAGAACCAGTGCCAGCACTTAGATTTCCTTCTGCAATTTCAGAAATGCAAATCTAGTTTGCATTCAAATAATATGCAGGTGTCAAATAGCAAATGTTGCACTAATCTAGACAATCACTTTTAAAGACACCTTAAAGTCCAGAAGCACACTCACACAAATCCTGTCATACTTAACAATACTTTACCACTTATTCATCAAAATAAACCCTCTCAAAGCAAACTTTGAGAAGAGATCATCATGCCATGGAGCAATACATTGATAAATGAAATATTAATGAGTGCTGAACTTACTTGTTGGGTGTAGGGTCATCTATCCGGTTGGCCAGTTGGCTCTGGCTCTTGCTGCGTGTGAGGGTGATGCTGGGAAAGAGGTTTAGCAGCTTGCGGGAGGGGGGTGGTGGAGTTCGTGGGGGCTTCAGCTTGCCGGACTTTTTGGGTGGTGGGGTGGCTGGAGGGGTGGACAGCAGCCGGGAGGTGCAGTAGTTCAGCTGCGGGGTGGACGAGAAGGGGTCCGTCAGCACATCACAGCGAGTGTGGACAATTGTAGGGAAGTCCGTTGAGGGTAGGGCAGACACGGAGACGCAGGAACGAGGGGCAGGCAAAGCAGAAGAAGGGGGCCAGATGATTGGGTTGGGACTGTAAGACTGAGGTGCACGCATAGAACAAGACAGCGGGTCAGCAGAGGTACTGTCACGTTTAGTGGGTTCTGCAATCCACGGGATGCCCTCTTTCCTGAGAAGTCCTCCTGTTAAAACACAAAAAGCGAGAGACTTTAGGACAATTCAGGAACAGGTGGATGATCAATACAGGGCAGCAGACCTTGACTAAAAGTGGTATTTTTATATAGCATTTATTAATAATTTGAATTATCTTTTATTTTTATATTTTGAGATTCCATTTTAGTTAAAATTTTAATGTGCTTTTGTCATTATTATTATGAAATATTTAGCTTTAATTTAAATTTAATACATTTTTATTTAAGTTTTTAGTTATTTTAGTACTTCAACTTAAGTTTTTCCATGTAATACTGATATTTTATTTCAGCTTTATTTCAATTGACAAAGAAATAAATAATTATTTTATAGATTTTTAGTTAATAATAACTAAAAATCTTATAACTAAAAATAAATTAATAACTAAAAATATTATTTATTTAATAATAATAGCACTGGGTCATAATAATAACAATGGGTCATAGTTATTAATAACACTGGGTCATAAATTAAAAGTTTTGCTTCCAATCTTGCTAACATTGGCGATAGTCCGAAAATGTTTGTGTGCTTCCATATGAGATTTTGTCAAATATCATTTCAACATGCGCATCTCATCATCATCTATTTAAATATATTTAAAAAAAAGTAATTTATTCCTGTGATGCAAAGCTGAATTGTCAGCATCATTACTCCAGTCTTCAGTGTCACACAGTGTTCTTATTATTGTCAATGTTAAAAACAGTTGTAGTGCTGCTTCATTTTTTTTTTGTTTTTTTTTTTTAAAGCAGTGATGTTTTTTGTCAGGATTCTTTGATGAATAGAAAGTTTTAAATAACAGCATTTATTTGAAATAGAAATAATTTATAACATTATTAATGTCTTTACTGTCACTTTTAATCAATTTAATGCATCCTTATAATTTAAAAGTATAATTTTTTCTTAAAAAACAAAACAAAAAACAAACTTAAACTTTTGAACAGTAGTGGCACAAAAACAATCAACCAATTTGGAGCAAATGTACACTTAATACAAATTATAGAATTAAAGGCAGGTAAAAAGCCTAGAGCAGGGGCCACATGAAGAGTGGAAAGAGGAAGGAGTCAGCAGTGACCTGTGTCAGTAGCGCTCTTGAGACAGGAGAGGGCAGCGGTGATGCGGGAACACTCCTCACTGCTAGAGCCCAGTCTTTTCATGGTGTCTTCCACCTGGGCACTGGACATTTGCAGCAGAGCATCCAGGGACAGCTTCGCAGGGACTGCCTGGAAGACAGAATAAAACGATGATCATTGCATATAGTCAGAAATGAACACAGATAATTAACTGTACATTATTCTTGTAAACTGATCAGTAAACAGCACCAGATATTACTTCTTGACTCAATATTGTCTTATTTGACCAGTCTTTGGTATTTCTGTGCAAACTGATGTGGCTCTAGTAAACAGACAGAATGGAGTCTATACAGTAATTAGAGAAAGATTAGGTGATAAAGCCCCCTACAATCCCCTCGCTGTCACTAAGACTGCTGGCATTGCATGGCACCACACTGAGCCAATGTCCAGATACCCTGCACAGTCCAGTTTTCTTTCACTGTCCACCATCTCTGTTACATTCCTCCACCCTACAACATTCCTGAGCTCTTTGGCGTCTCCCTGCCGTATTTCAATTCTCACCCAACACACACACGCTTACTCAAACGCATGACTGAGAAGCTGCCCGGCAACAGTTGTCGCTGTGGTCAGTGTGGTTTCCATGGTAAATGAATAGATAACAGGACGCATGAGATAGGGCTAGGTTAAAAATATAGATTTCTCACTGGAGAAGCGGATCTGACTCATATGTTTCGGACGTGCCCCACACTTACTGTTTATTGGTCAACCATATTTGATACACTCTCTAAAGTATGTAAAGTACAACTGAAGCCATGTGCTGAATTTGCTATATTTGGTGCTCCAGGTGATGAATCGAATCTGACTCAAAGACGACTAAACATTATTGCTTTTGCATCCTTATTGGCTCGCAGACGGGTGTTATTACATTGGAAATCTGCAAACCCACCTAAAGCATCGCATTGGCTTCAGGACTTGATGTTATACCTACACTTGGAAAAGATTAAATATTCAATTAGAGGTTCCTATAAATTCTCTTTTGTCTGGCAACCCTTATTATCCTATTTCTCTGCCATAAATGTACTTCCTGGGGAGTAGTGGGATTTACACTGGTATTGTAACTTTTTCTTCTACACACAACTCTCTATATGACCATCTCGTGGTATTTGATGCTCAGATACATGTGCTCCAGGTGTTTTTCCAGGTATTTACATGTGTAAATATGTAGGGCTTGTGTTTATTGTTGTATCATTGTTACATCTTTGACTGTGGTGTCCAGCTGTTACTCTTCCCCTGCCTTTTTATTTTATTTTATTTTATTTTTTATTTTATTTTTGTTAATATAAACATTACCATTGTTTAACTGTTGCATATTTGTATATCTTATCTTATATATTTTATTTTAATATTGTATCTATTATTATTATTACTATTATTATTATCATCTTTTGTACTATTATCTGTTACAAACAATAGCATTTATAGTTGAAATAAATAAACTTTTAAAAAAAACATTAAAATTAATTGCGTTTGCAATCTCAAAATTAATTGATACTCATTTTAAATAGCTGAAATCAATTCTTAAATTTCAGTTGATGAATGAAAGAAGCTTTGTAGCGTACCTCCCATCCAATAAATTTTGTTACCTCTGATATGAAACCAAATCTCAGCTTTCAATTTGTCAATTTTATTTGACGAAATTCAAACAATAAATAAAGATACAGAAATCCACATCATGTCTCATGTAACCGCTCAACCCCTGAAAGACGTCAATAAAACAGCTCGTAAACAAATGTCACGTAATATTACATTTGCCTCAGAAAAGCCATTCAAAACTTAAGCAGTTTTGTGACAACTTTGCAAATTTATTCAAAATAAAAAAACTGAAATAAAAACATTGCATAAGTATTCATACCCTTTTCTGGGTTTGGGACACTTGAAATGTAGCTCAGGAGCATTCCAATTTCACTTGTGGATGTTACTACACTTTGGGTTGAGTTAACCTGGGGCAAATTCACTTGAATGGGTATGATTTGGAAAGGCACACACCTCTCAATGAAAGTTCTGACAGCTGAAAATGCATATCAGAGCAAAAACCAAGACATGTTGAAGGTTCACAAGCATGTAGCCTCCATAATCCTTAATGGAAGATGTTTGGAACAACCAGGACTCTTCCTAGAGCAGGCCTTCTAGCCAAACTGAGCAATTGATAAAGAAGGTCCTTGGTTAGAGTGATAACCAAGAAGCTGATGGTCACTTTGATTACGCTCCATATGGAGATGGGAGAAACTTACAGAAGGACGAACATCACTGCAACACTCAACCGATCTGGGCTTTATGGTAGAGTGGCCAGACTCAAGCCTCACCTCAGTGAAGACACATGAAAACCCATTTGGAAATAGCAAAAAAGCACCTAAAGGACTCTCTCAGACTGAAAGAAACAAGATTCTCTGGTCTGATGTAGGCCTGTCGCGATAATTAAATAACCGTATGATCGCGATTATTTGATCTAACCGCGATTGTTTCAGACAACCGCGATTATTGCGCTCTTTTATAGGCCTACGGCACAAGGGGGAGTCATGGACCAAAATAAATAGACAAGCACTAATTACATTTTCCAGCAATATATTCAAAGTCATCTGAAGCCATTCCATAGCTTAATGTGAGGGACAGCAGTATATTTACATTGTTAAATTAAAGTTCCCAAACTCGTCTGCAGCTGTCAATCATTCCGTTCAGCATTCAAACTCTGCAGCTGTCAATCATTCAATTCAGCATTCAAACAGCGCGCGTCGTCCGGTTACGGCAGGATACACGGTAAAACTTTCTCCAATGTGACATTGACGTTATAATGCTTGATCTGTTTTTTGCGGTTTCTAAATGACTCGCTCGCTACCGTGTGCCTACACAGCACAAGGACTATGAATTGGCATCAGACGCACAATAACTGGAGTTTAAAACTGTGAAGAAACAAATGATCAATAAACTGTTGGACTGATATACACTAGGATTTGTGCCCTCGACATTTCTTCGCTTTGTGCCGTGAACTTTTAAATGCGCACTTGTGCAGCGCTGCGCACTGTGACTCCATGTTGTATTAAGCACATCATTCTGCACCCGCGATGCGCATACGCGCTTTGTTCCGCTCTGTTTTGAAGCGTATCATATTATCATGGTTTGTGCACATTTGTTTTTATTAACATGTTTAGATTTTATTAAATTACTGTGCAGATGTTTTCAAAAATTACTTTTTGCTGCTGATTTATACACTCACTAAGTTTAATAAACAAATTGTCATAGCTATTGAATATATTTATTTAATATTTAAAGGTGTTAACTGTAATCTTACACTGCAAAATTATAACTTACAAAGGATTAAATTCATCACAATTATTTAATGAATGAAGCACAAAGCCCTAAAACAGACAATTAATCGCCAAAGCCCTAACACAGACAATTAATCGTCAAAGCCCTAAAACTGACAATTAATCGGCATAACCGCAATTATTTTTTAGACAATTAATCGTCAGCCAAATTTCATAATCGTGACAGGCCTAGTCTGATGAACCTCAGGTCCAAGCATCATGTATGGAGGAAACTAAGCACTGCTCATCGCCTGCACAAAGACGAATGTAATACAGTATAAAATGTTTGAGCAGGGATTAGTCTGGGTTCATTCTGGCACAGATGAACCCAATGTGCTTCATGTACTTTGTCACTGCTATGCTGTGATAAACTTCTTCATCAAGATCTTTAAAGTCCTCATCATTTTTCCTACATTACTGTAAGAAATTATAGTCTGAAGACCCAGCTTTCACTCCAAGATATGTATTAGAATATGCTCCTTCCCTAAAAAGAGCTTAATTATCATAGAGACAATTCCTCCTAATCTCAGTAATATGTAAATAGTACCACTGGAGTGATACTATATCACTTATAGCGTGGGAGTGGCCATCTAGAACCATACTGTGTTAAAAAAGGATGCATGAATATGACTATCAGGGATTTCAAACAATCTTATCACCTTAACATTTGGGTGTTCCCATCTGAAAGAATGTCAAAGATGTGGGAACGGAAGGCTATCACTTTCATTGCTATCCTCAATTTACATTTAAGACAAAGCTTAATTTATATGTTGAGCTGGAAGACGAATGTAATGCAGTATAAAATGTTTGAGCAGAGATTATTTGTGATTCATTTTTGGATTCCAAAATGCTTTGTGCACTTTGTTACTGCTATGCTGCAATAAACTTCTTCATTGAAATCTTTAACGTCCTCAGATTTTTTTCATACAACAGCTATACTTTTTTTTTTCTGGGTCTGAGCAGTAAATCGGAATTGAGCACAGTAAGGCTTGCAGCGTGAATGTAGCCTCGGAGATCGCAATGCGCACAGAAACATTCAGGAGCACAGAAACTTATCAATGCTGCACAGCGACTTTGTAGTAGCTTCGCTACTGAATTGCTACATTATATTTCTAAGCGACAAGGTGGTAACATCACTGGTTTTTAAGTAATTAAACTCACAGCAAAGTTGTTCATTGAGAGAGATCCTGACGAAACAGGTAATTCACACATGCATCTCTCATCTCTCGCGCGAGAGATATTTTTACTCTTTCAGTCAAATATTGCACTGCAAACATCAGTAACAACTTTAAGTTGTCAATGCCATGGTATAACCGGGATAATCAACAGCTAGCTGTGCATTAAAACGAGTCGGGTGGTTCTTTGCCTCCATGTCGTGCATTAAAATCGTTTAATTCACAGCTAGCCGTGGATTATCCCTTACATAAACTATAGTAAAAATAAATCCACAAATACATCAATTATATATTGATAAATATATATTGTTATTAAAATACAAACATTTTCTAAATATGTAGAGTTAAAAATAACAACAATAAATGTAAAATAAAAGTGGCATTTCCTTCTTTACACATGTAATTGTGTTTGTATTACAGCACAACATAAACAAGTGAAACTGCCTTCTAAATGGCATGCAGGCTACTCAGGGGAATGGGAATCTTCCAGCATCCTTATGGAGACTTCCTTTTTGAACAACAGCCAGAGATCTCAGAATTAAGAGCACAGATCTCTTCTCAACAAATACTAGTATCTATCAACCAAGATGTTGTTCCAAATACTAGTATCTATCAACCAAGATCTCTTGTTCTTCCAGCTGTAAGGTAAATGTGTGGATACTAGTTAGTATCCACACATTTACCTTACAGCTGGAAGAACAAGAGACCAATATTAACTTAAGCGGAGCCTAAATCAAACCAATCTGCAATCTTTCCATAAACATAAATAAAAATGAATCTAATGGACATATTATTGTTTATTTCTCTATTTCTCTGTTCTCACAACAGGGACATGTACATAATAATCTTGGTTGATCTATACGACTTGTATACATCTGAGTTAATAAGTACGTGAATTGCTGTGTTAAAAACAGACAAGCCGGGGCAGAGAGCAGGTGAAATGACACATACCGATACCGAGGTGATGTCTGAACATGCCTTTTACCGGAGTTTATGAGCTGACGTAACACAGGGAGTGATGCTTGAACTTAAAAGCAAGACGCAGCATTTTATGCTAGTTTCCGTCCAAACAAACACACACAAACTCCCACCCACCACAATTCAAATCATCCAGGTAAACTCCCCCAACAAATAATTATTACGAATAAGTCGTTGACAGTGATGGTTACTGCTGGTCTGTTAGTAGAGTGAGACTACAATCAATCAGAAAAAGTGGCAAAATGTGTCCTCACAAACAAAATAAATGGATAAAAATCCCAAAGCCTCCCTCAAAAAGCCCTTCAGTGGAATTTCAACTTGATAAGTATCTCAAACAAATAGCAAATGAGGAACTTCCTCACAAGCTTGTGAGTTTGCAAGCCTCTTGACATAAGCCTGATGTGTTCAAACATAGGGTTAGTAGATATCTGCCGTTGCTAATTTCGTCTGCAGACTTTCTATGACCACAGAGGCTCTTGATACTCCACTTGCATGCAGGCAGGAAACCAACAAACATCAAAAACAAAACAGTCTTAAAATGAGACTCCAAAACATGAAGCAGTCAAGAATACTATACCACGAGAGATTCTCCACTGAAGTTGTCCTTTCCTAAATCTCATATCCCAGAAACACCAAATCAAAGTCTCTCCTCAGAAGTCAGTCACGCTGTGAGAGCTGCTCCCTTCCAACCCAAACTTCCCCTCCTACTCGCCCCGTCCCTCCTCCCTTTCCCCAACGTCCCTCCCCTCTATCCTTCCTGTGAACATGCCTGGGAAGTTTCTCCACAGCTCTGGACACTCCTCCTAAAAACACATGGTCACCAACTGAGCCGTTCAGTTTCCTGTGTGCAGATTAACATCCCTTATCTCAACTAAGTATGGGTTGCAGTAGTCAACTAGTCGGCTCAGGGGCAATATGCAGCTAACTAACTACATTATTTATTTATTTGGAAGGGGTGTAGTGGTAGTCCAGAAGAAATACAACCAAAAACACTTTTGACAACTTTTGTGTATGACAAATTTGTATCATTTCTTTTCCCATGTAGTATAAATAAATAAATGCAACTAAATTTGACAGGTTTGACATATCGTTTTCAATGCGGTTGAAGTGGTCAATTGAGCCACAGTGCCATAATTTAATAATCAAAAGACCGATTTCTCCCAGAAATAAAATAGTCCTGAAGAAAACCTCCGACCAAAGACATGAAAGACGATTTTTAACAACTTGTGTGTATGACAAATTAGTATATTTTTTCTACCAGAAATAAAATAAAACAGTACTGAAGAAAACATGTGCATGAAAAATTAACTTTTGTGTGACAATAGTATAGCAAATAAATTGCAAAATAAACTGCAAATAAACTTGATAGCCAGAGTACCATGGACTTTTAGCTTTGACATTTTGTTTTCCACAGGCAAAAGTGGAAAACTAATTATCAAAAGATAAATTTCTCTATAAAAACATAAGATAAAATAATAAATACAATAAAATAAAATGCCATGCTTTGAATAGTTTTGCATTTCTAAAATGCCACTTCAGGTTCAGAATAGTTCAAACGTTCAAGACTCTGCATTCTGATCCATTCTGTTTCTCTTGTGTAAGGCCCAAGGGTGCCGCACAAGCCCTGAAAAGTGAAGCCAAAACGTCTCTATCGCCCACTGGTGACTGGTCCTAGTATAGGTCATAAGCCCCGCCTCCCCGTGTTATTCAACGGGACGTGAGACCAACTAAACAATTAAATTACACTTCAAATATCTTTTTTCCAAAGGTGGTTTCTTTCATTTACTGTAGTTTTTATCACGCTGATGTAAGTTCAAGTGTCTGTTTCAAAAATAAGTTGGTTTTTAGTTAGTTACGTGATGCTATAAAAACAGTGGTGTAACGTCATGATTGACAGCTGTGATTGACAGGTTCTCCGAGCGAAGTAGTCACTAAAGCACCAACGGACATTTTTTTCAGGATCTTCGGAGGACTAAGGAGATTGTATTTACTTTATTTTAACAAGCCTCTTGTCGTACTGCAATCAATTTTTTAAAAAGTGCACTCAGGGAGAGTGCATTCTGTGAGAGTGAGGGCGGAGCGTTGATTTCGCGGCTTTACTTCCTGCTCACTACTGCGCAGGTCTGGTCCCGATATCGCTACTGCGCAGACTCAAGTTCCAAGATGTCAGCGCCATATCGGGACACTGGCGGCTTTAGTTCTCACCAATGGAAGAGAGCGAAGGGGCGTCGTCCATCTTTTTTTTACAGTCTATGGTAAGGCCCCCTTAGAAACGCTTCTGACTGTGGTCAGGTGAACTTGAAACCAGCCTAATTATACAAAGTTTCCTTAAAACAGATTATCCGACTAGTTGTTCAGGCAACCCACTGAATAGTTGATTTCAGAAATATGCAGTTTTGAACATCCTTGTCATCACCACAATCGCTAACTGAGCCGACATCACAAATTCCACATGTTCTTCAAAAAGAACCATTTATGATGCTATTAACTGAGCAGGATGTCTTTGCGACTGTGTGAAACTAAGATTAATGAGGGTTAGGCTGGCCTAAGTCGTTCATTGACCTGTCACCATCCATTTTGTGCATGAGTGATCATCCTGGGCCAAAAGAGAGGCCACATTAGAGGAACAAAGAAGAGCAAGAAAGGGGGTACAGCACAGGAAACAGAGGTTTGGGTGAGATTGCTTTTGTCACGGACTCTTTTTTCTTTCTATCTCTTTCTCTTTATCTTTGCCTTAAGGAAGGCCTGTAGTGGATCCACAGGATGTGACCCACAAAAAAGAAATATGACTCAGACAACCACTCCTGCCTGTGCCCTTTAGACTTTCTCCATAACACACGTTGGCATGTTTTGGACTGCCTAAATTCAAACGCTCTAAACCCTGGTTAATTTAATATCAGCATTATATACCATAAGCAACTCATAGTCAGTCACCACTACAAAATATAGCAACAAGAAAAAGAGAAACACAAAATTGAATGGTGCATCATGGTTGTTGCTCCACTCACTCACTGTTATTGAGCAATGGGAAATGCCAGTAGACTGTGGCAGCTGGGAACTTCAAGGAATGAGTCACAATATACAAAATAAAGTGTAGTGACGTCAACTCTTGGTTATTGCTCATTGACTCTCGCACACAACAGATGCGTATTCATCTGTGTTTTTTATTAATATTTTGAATTAGCTTTCATTTGTATATATTTTATTTTATACTTTAGTAACTTTGTTTTGTGCTTTTGTTATTTTTTTTGTTGTCTTTTTTAAATATTACTATTTAGATTTTATTTTATGTCAGTTTTTTTACATTTATTTCCAGTGGTTAATTTTAGTGCTGCATGTAATATTTATATGAATAATTAAACTATTTCAGCTTTATTTCAATTAACAAAAATGTTTTTAATATTTTCACTTGATGATAATAACCCTGGATATGATCAGATGGTTACATATGCCCCGAAAGTATTTGGACATCTGACTTAAATTCTTAATGTTATTGCCTTACATAACAAATGTTTAAACCAAAGTAGTGTTTATTTTAAAGAAATATAGCATAAGCATTATTTCAAGCAAAACCTAAGGGGAACTGAGTGACCTCATACAAACACTAAAAAGCACCCTATAAATAATTAGTTAAAAAAGAAGAGTGTCATTAGTTATAAAAAAAAAAGTGCTAGTATCATTAGCTTACAGATGCTATACATACTTGTGTGCTTTAATGCCTAATACTTGTAGGTCAACTGTAATTTCATATAGAGCATGATATCAGATGAAGCAGGTTGTGACATCATGACGTCAGTATGACTAAACATGCTCAGATATAAAGTATGATACCAGTTTTTATATAACACCACATATGATTATAATCAGTCACAGTATGATGACACCCTAGATAGTTCTCCATTTCTAGTAACTGCAGTGTAAACAAATACTCACAAAGCAGTAACAATATCAAGGGTGTTTCCTAGCAGTTCTGTAGACGCACCAGGAACCACAAGCCACACATATGCAAAATATCTCCAATGAAACCCCTAAGCTGTCTAATCATGCAAATACAACCAAACTGGCCGTAGTCCCACCTTGATGGCCACACACTCTCATAAAAAAGGTCACTGTCACTGGGGAGGTACCCTTTCAAAAGGTACACCTTTGGTAACTAAAGAGTGCAAATTAGTTCCTCAAAGGTACATATCTGTCCCGGGTACCGCTTTTGTACCATTTTTTTTTCTGAGAGTGCAAGAGGAATAGCATTCCTCTGCTCTTCCTGAGAAAGTTCTATCCCATTCTGTCCTCTCCGAGAGGGGCAGGCTGCCTATGGGTGTCCTGCCACATGCATGCATTCCTGCCCTGTGAATCACTCTCTAGCAGCCTGGTGTGATACAGCAAAGAACAAACTTATTGAGTTAGGGCAGTGATTAGGGCAACTTAACTCAAAATTGGGTCTCAGACTATAGGAATAAAATAGAATAATAAAATAAAATAAAAGTCAACATAACTGTATGTAACTGCAATTATATTCAAAGTAAATCAAAATATTTTCCAGACTAAATTAAATGTATTTTCTTGCAAAAAGAATAAACATAGTTTATGCTGACCACAATGTTTTGTGCGGTAAATTACTGACTGCCAATATAATAGAATTTTTCTTAAATCATTACAATTATTAATATAATAATACAATTATTAATATCAATACATTTTAATTTAAGTTAAAGACATTTTTGTTTACTTTTGTACAATACACAATTTTGGTACAATTGGGTCAGCACTTGGAAAATCTGGGCCATAAAGTGAAACCAGGCAGACAGACAGAAATGGACTGTTTACAACGACAAGGCAAGCATTTTGGGACATCTAAGAGAGAGGAAAACTGGAAGAGACAATAAAAAAACACAAGGAAATAAACATGCTGTCCTACCGCAGTGACCGAAGTGAAGCAGTCAGCTAATCAGAGGCAAGCCGCAAAGTGACCTCTCTCGTCCCCACTAGGAAAAATTGTTTTTATTTTTAAAGTTTTGTTCCTCAGTCTTGTATACGCTCTCTTTATTTCCCTGTTTGTGTGTTTCCTTGTCTATTGAAGACAAATAAGTCTACGCATTTGCCAGGCAGTCATGAATGCAGTGCTGTTCTGGTCAGCTTTGTGTATGACAGTATGGGGGCGAGGGGGGGAGGGAGGTTTGGTTGGCAGAGAGAGAGACCCCTTTTGGAGTCTAAAAACAGACCGACGGGAGAGTTTAACACAGTGGCTGACACTGCACATTCTGAGCTTTGGAGTGGGATCAGGTGTGTGGATCCACCGAGGGCTGGAACGCCACAGAGACCACAGCGAGCGAGCGAGCGAGCAAGCAAAACATCTTTCCTCCCCTGTCCAAACCCTCCAATAACAGACATTTTGTAAACAGACATTCTTTAAGAAGAAGAGAAGAGATTATATTGTACTTTCATGCTTTACATACTGCTGTATAGTAAAATAAACAGAAACAAACTTCATGTTTTAAATATTGCTGTATAATAAAATAAACAGAAACAGCAATTAGGTACAAGAGGCCATGCTTTACAGAAGTGCCTTATGTGATGTTTAATAAAATGGTTAGTAGATAATGCAAAATTGAGGGAAAAACTTTAAAATATTATTCTGAATGTTATTCAATTTATTTATGCATGCATGTATTTATTTATATTTATTCTACATTCTTAAAGTGTGAAAAAACAGTCACTTATACTGTATATGTAAACTAAAACCCTTCAATAAAAAATAAATAAAAAACACCCAAAGATGGTCCATTAGCAGAATAGAGGTCACGAAGCAGGGAAATATGGTCAACTTTAAAATTCCTCAAGGCAATAAAGGAACTAAGAAACAAATGCATTGAGTACAAACACACATATTGCTACCTCTATGAGTTCTGTCCGGAGGTTGATGGTGTGGAGCCAGTCTGTGAGGTGTGGGTAAGAGTCCAGCACCAGCGGTCGCTCGCTCTCTGGAACACTCTGCTTCCACTCCAACTGTTTACTGATGTACTTCACCAGCTTCACCTGTAGATGGCAATCACACACAGACTGCTGTCACAACTGATTTGAGACTCACTGATGTCATATATTCTGTTTGCTTTTTAAAATGACACAATCTGTCCTCTAATTCGTTTTTATTCCTTAAAACATAAAGAAATGAAAAAACAGGATGACATCAGACAAAAAAAATATCATGCCAAATTTCATGTTTCACATGACTTCAAAGAAAAAGAGCCGTTTCAAAATGACTAATCAGATGCCACAGAAGATTGAAATAAGTACGTCAATGAGGGACAAGCATGTGATAATTAAGCATAAGCATTTTTCTCTAAACCTTCGTGTCCGCAAGCGAGCGTTGCACGCTGAATGCAAAGCGAGAACAGAGCAAAGGAAATCCCCATGTGTGACTTCATTGTAAACGGGTGGGCGATGGAAGTGTTGTGTGTGTGCGTGGTGTCAGTTAAACAACCAACTACAGTGCACACAAACACTGTACACAAGCACGCCATGTTTTCTTGTTCAGTTCAAATACCAGCCAGTGGTTCCTCCGGTCATTATCTTATCATCACTAGACAGGGTTAAGAACAACAAGCAAATTATGTTCAAGGCTTACTGGACAAAGAAAGACGCTTCAGACGGTGCCCTCCCTTTGTTGCCGTAACGCTCCCACTGCAATAAACAGTGCTGTCTATAAATAGACACTGGTTATCATGGCAAGGGAGTCTGGACTCTTTCTCACAGGGGCGTCTGTTCTGCCACTATGGCAACCCTGGCTGGAACACACTTGGGTCCCATGTGACATCATGGAGCAGCAAGACACTGCGGTCCGCAGGTTAACAGAAACCACCTCACACCTGCCTCGCAGACAACCACAGCTGCAACTGTGCTCATAAAGAAGAGCTCGTTTCACTGACTAAAAAGATTACTTGAAAATAAAAAGGTTACTTAAGGTAAAATGTGTTAATTGGTCCCATAGGATGTTTGGTGGTGCTTTTTTTTTTATTCACTTCATTGACTACAAACTGCATGAACTGAAACAATACTGGTACTCCCCTTGTTTACATATTATATATATATATATATATATAAATAGCTGTAGATAAAGATTTAAACATAGCTGTAGAGCTAAAGTTGTAAATACAGATGTAACGAAAGCTAGATATAGATACAGCTAAAGCTGTAAATATAGATGTAACAAAAGCTAGATATAGATACAGCTAAAGCTGTAAATATAGATGTAACGAAAGCTAGATATAGATAGAGCTAAAGCTGTAAATATAGATGTAACGAAAGCTAGATATAGATACAGCTAAAGCTGTAAATATAGATAGAATTATAATTATATATATATATATATATATATATATACACACACTACTTTTTGAAAGTTAGTCAGTAAGATTTCTTTTCAGAAATAAAATAATACTTATATTTAGCAAGGAAGCATTATATTGACCAAATGTGTGTTCTTTTGAACTCGCTATTCATCAAAGAATTCTGAAAAGATTTAAACACTGATATTAATAAGAATGTTATGAATGTTTTTGAGCAGAGAATCAGCATATTAGAATGATTTCTGAAGGATCATGTGACACTGAAGACTGGGGTAATGATGCTGAATACAGCTTTGAGGAATAAATTATATTTTCAAATATATTCACTTTTTTTATTATTATTATTGCGTCAATTTCTTTATAACTATTTGCATGAACTTAACCCTCTGGTGCTGCTTGCATAGTGGACAAAAATGACCTTTTAAAAAAAAAAATTGAATAAATGTACAGTATCAAACTAAAACAATGTTTTTATTTAAAAAAAATAATAATTATGGGATTTTATGGTACTAAATTAAATTTATGGAGTAGTTCCATGAAATGATCCCTTTATTACTTGTTAACCATTTTTATTGAAATTTCCAACTTAAAGGGACACCAGGCAAGCCTGAGTGTTTTTTCTCTACGAAGCTCCCCCTAGTGTCTGGTAGTAAATGCTTTCAAACACACTGTTGTAAAAAGGAACTGTTGTCCCTCCCCCTCGCCATGAGCAACCCAGCTGATCAGCGGTCAACCCAGCTGAGCAGAGGAACCGGCTATTTCAAAACCAGTTATGTCTATCGAGGTAAGAGGACTTTCCAACTGATGGCGAGTTTTTTTTTGTGTGTGTTGTCATGCATACTAGTATTTTTACCGGGAACGAACGATATGAACGAGGCAAACTACTGCTTTCGTGTTTTGTTTTTTTGGGAGAGTGGGCATGAGCATAAAAAATATATATCGGAGGCTCATATCATGTCCATACTTTTTTGTGTGTGTGTGTGTGTGTTCACATAGCAAGTGCCAAAACCTTTACAAAAAGTTAAAAAAAATACATAAAGTAATTTTTTGCGGCCAAAAATGACAGAACAGCACCAGAGGGTTAAAGATGCAGTATGTTATATTGACAGCTAACAGTTGATATGGGTACTGCAGTCCAAATTCAAAATATTGGAGAGAGTAGTTTCCCCCGCCCCGTCCTCCTCAGACTCGACGCTCACGTGCGTAACCTGACTGAGGACATGCAACAGGAAAGAGTGCAACTGACAATGGATAGCATAAGTTGATCAGCTAATGTAAAATATAAGTGTGCAATGTTTTTATTGCAGAGATTCATTTGCTGGCTTCAATGGCTGCAATACGCTTTGTTTTCCACCAACTGGCAACTGGTGTCGAAATTCTATTGGGTAATTTGGCAGTGTGGGCGGGATCACACAGACCAAAACAAAAACAGACATTCAGACACGGAACAAGCATTTCAACAGCACTGCTTTTCAGAGAACCAAATATTTGAACTTAGCATATTTATTAAAATTTCTGCAAACATTTCATGGTACTTTTATGCTTTAGTACAGTAAAAACAAACTACATACAGCACCTTTAATGTCTTAAATTGAACACGCTACCTACTAGATACCCACATATTTCTTCAGATGTTTCTGATTTACCTGACCTTCAACATCATACATAAAAAAAGCAAATAGTCAAAACAGTCAAAATTTTAGCCTTTGTCTAATAAGAGTGACAATGCAGACTGTGTCGTCAAGCAGGGAAAGAAGAAGTACCAGCCATTAATGAGAACCGCAAGTGTGTGAGAAAAATTCGAACCGTTTCTAGATTTCACACACTGTTTCACATTAACATTTTTATCAAAACTCACAATCTATCTAAAGATCACCACAGAGAGAAATACACTCTGCAGTCTAGGTCACTGAGACAAATCAGCCTGCACCTGTAGCCCAGCAACCAGCCACCTGTGCAGATGATGAGCTCTTTCCATTCGCATCTCTATATAAGGTCACGGCACTCTGGAAGAACGCAGCTGCAGTATTGGAGCGCCTTACTGGCTGTTAATTCCACAGAGACACGACAGCAGTGGATGGCTTTATGCATGAGCGTATTATCACCTCACCCTTGCAAAACCGCCAAGATAGCAAGCTAGTCTTCAAAAGAGGAGCAGTGTATCATTAAAGTTTCATAAGAGGTCTATAGCATTCTGAGAAGGTGCGCTGGCTCTTTTCTCAAGGTACTATTGTGAGAATGCCCCCAAGCTGATTTGATGCATCGGTCGGCCACGAGCGAACCTCAAACACAACAGGGTGTTAGCTTCCACCAGACACAGCCTGGCACAATGTGCAGGAGTACGCCTGTATTCAATGACGCCTGTATCTCTCCTCTCATCTGCCGTCTCCATTACACCTCTCAAGGGGAGGCTGGCGTATGGGGCAGGGGGGACCTGCTTAACTAAAGTGTCTGCGTGAGACCTGAGAGGATAAGTTGAGAATCTTTTGTGACATTCAAAAACAGCCGTCCTCGCAAGAGAGGCTCATAGATGCAAAGCAAGAGGTAAGAGACACAATCCACACGGTACAATGGTGTCTGTTACGAAAGTTATTAAAGAGTATGTTGGAAACCAAGAGTTTAGCAAGTGATTTCATCATTATGGTTCCTGGCAAAACGGTGCAACAGTCATTTCAGGAAGAGGAGTGTTTCTGGCATGTATGTCTGCATGGAGAAAGACACATGATTAGATGACGTAATTTCCGCATTTTTTGTGTCGGCATGCACTCATTACTGCGAATTCACTTTATTTCATCAAATTTGACAAGCTTTGCATAAAGAAGTGCCATGGTTGTACCAGATGATAAGGTAACTGTAGACAGTAGTGGAGTGATGTGGATCCTGTTACACACTGTGTCACCAATACAAGCAAACCCGCTCCTTTGGTTTCTGACAATAACATAAAGGCATATGGGATATTGAATGTTATGTTTAAACAATCGTGCTAGCTCCAAAATCATGATAGGTCTATTAATCACTTGAGTAGCGCACATGGGCAACCATAAATGTGGCAATAGCTAAAAAAAAAAATGGTTTGTCTCAATGATGATAGAATTCAAAATCAAAAAGAGAATAAAAACAGAATGTTTAATAGAAAAGAACATGTATGTAAATAAAAGGCAAGGCATTAGACAATAAAGTGCAAGGGTGTGTGGAACGTCATAAGACACAAGAAAAGAGAAAGGGGGAAAAAGCTGTTGAAAAACCCGCATGGGGATTTCCTGATGTGAACAAACATTAGCCGGTTGAGAGGTCTATGCTTCACCGCATCTAATGGGCCTCGCAGCGATGTGTTAACTTTCCATCCATAGAAACAAAGAGCAAATGAGCCTTAAAAAGCCTTTGATGAGCACTCACGCTACCGGGCAAAAGACTTGCATTTCCAAGAAATCAAAACTGAGACGCTAGGGAGTTGTGATTCTTCAAAATGTGTTTTTCCCAGATCTCTTCAGTCAATTATAGGGTCTATTAAATGAAAGAGCATCATCTAGGAAAATCACTGATTAGCTCACATCCAACAATGTGGCAATCCCTTTTCCCATCCACTGCAAATTTAATGATTCTGCAATAAGCCACAGGCCTGTACTCAAGGTAATTGGCCCAAAATGGTTATTGCAGATGGTAATTTAAAAGGAAATCAGGAAGTTCAAATATATTTGTGTCACGAGTCATTTTGCAGTTTGTTAAATCAGGGGTGTCCAAAGTAACAGCCCGCAGCTTGTCTATTAAAATATATTAAGATGTGGGCCACCACGCATAATTTACAAATCATGCCGTTGCAAAGTCAACACAAGGTGACAGCACTAGATTTTAGGCCAGGTGTAGCAGTAAACCATGAGCGACAACTTGACAATTTGAAAACTGATTAGTGCTGTTATTTCAGAAACATACATAATGTTAAGAAACATTAAACGCGCCAAACGCGGAACGAAACAGCGCTACTCGTTTGAACCGCGCAGCACATGGATGGACCATTTATTAGCTCTGCCCAAAAGACAGCGCAACGCATGCTCAGAACAAACTGCATTTACTTGCTGACCGGTCCCGATCACGCTACCTCTAAACAGAGATCCAGTGAGAAGCACAGAGTTCTCAGAATATTTCTTACAAACCACAAATATCTTGGTTATTTACACTATTTTAGCCAGATGAAACAGTGCTGACATTCTCAATAACACTGACGTGGAAAACAAGAGAAACATTGTGCGACAACAATCCAGTTATAATACTTTTCAATCCACAAACCAGCAATATTTACTATGGATTTGCTGTAGTAACACTAACTGTATGGTATTGTAGCAGAAATGTGGGAATATTAATATCACATTTTTATTATATTATTAATGTAGACATGTAGTAATGAAATATAGCCCCCAAACTACAAAAGTTTATAAGCAAGCAGTTTTGTGCACTTTGTATATTGTGTTTTGAATAAACATCATAAAGCCATTTTAGATACCATAGAAACCATATTGCTATGTGCCATGTGTGGTTTTACCTGTGATTATCATGATCTAAGTGTATGATATTATGGAAGACCAAAAGTAATTTTCATAAAAGTAGAGTCTAACTTAGTAAGAACATTTACATTTTATCCTATAAAATTTGATTGTTAAATTTTTTACAGATGTTACAGTTTTTGTTAATGAACATATTTACATATGCATACAAACTCAGGTTTTTGGTAATGAACATATTTACATCTGCATCCTAAATCAAGCTACTACTAGTGTCAACTCAACCTACTGACAAATTGCATTTTCCAAGAGACAAGCATGTGATATCATTAATATTACATGTACGGTGATCCCAAATCTGTAGAAAACCAGTCTCACATGTTATGGAGCCTGGTATATATATATATATATATATATATATATATATATTATTCATTATTATAATTAATATTATAATTAAGGCCCCCAGGTTCGTCCTGTGTCCTCTGTGTTGTCGTTGTTTTCTTTTATACATACAAAGAAAGTCAATGGGACCAAATGTTCATCTGGATCCTATTGACCTTCATTACAGTCATATAGATTTGGAACAACGTAGCATTGAGTTAATGATGACAGGAGTTTCATTTTTGGGTGAATTATTTCTTTTAATATGCTCTGATAGTAGTGTATTTCTTTTAAAACACAGATGACACATTATACATGTCCTGCAGCAGATATCTCCCACCTTGTCTTCAGATGGGGGAGACCCCTTCATTAAAAGTGACGTCATTGCAGCATGCAGGGGCAGCACCAGCACCAAATACCCAGCAAACACGAAGCACAAATCATTAGAATATGTTATCGTAGACCACACATTTTTTTAACCACCCTACTACTCAAATCCTGGTGAATAATTAGATAAAAATAGAATTCTAGAATGTCTAGAAAATAGAAAAATAGAATGTCTAGTGACTTCATTACCAGACCAAAAGTTCTCAGACTACAGATCTTGGACCGACGTCATTTTTAATTTGTTCTTAAACCTCTCAAAACTTGCAAGCCATTATAAAAGACGGGCTGAAGTTTGGTGAGCTGTTAAAACAGCTTTGCCCGTCCACAAGAAATCCCCCAAAACAACTTGACAGAGTTTATTCGCCAGCACAAAACAAGTAGAAAATGTGACTTCAATGCACAGCACTTCCTGACCAATAAAAAAACCTTGCACTTACACATTTTAAACCGATGCATGATTTGCTTCTGACAACAAACAGTCTTGCAGACTGACAGACTCTGACCACAGATCTGTACTGAGCGTGGAAAACATTTAGTGATAGCCAATGGCGTTACTGAAAGACAAAGAAGAAGTGACTAACACAAATTTTATTTAAAGGGCCTTCCACTTACCTAAATGTGAAGAAATAATGTGCAAGATTAAGTGGTAGACTTTCACACTCTGAACATAAACTGCATGAAACTAGGGATGCGCCGATACCAGTAGATGGAACGGCCAAATTGAACTAAAGATGTGCATATTTCACATGCAACATACATGATTCTGACTTATGATGCTGACTATTAATGCCATTGGAATTTTAAATAAGTCATAAGGGTCTTCATGATTTGCAGCGACAAAGTCGTGCATTTTCAATGAATGTTGGCAACTAGCACTGGGAGATGCACCTAGGGTGATCTGTTTCCTGATACAACTGAATACTTTAGTCAAGCAGAAGTGCCTACTGGTACAATGACTTGGTGACCTCCAGACCTCCAAATCACGGTTAATATGAATGCCTGAGTTCTTTACAAGGAGAGAGTGTGGGTCTGCTCCCAGACAGAGATGTAACACTCATTGGTTGTTTAGGTTATTATGTAACACATGGTTGTAGGACATCTGCTAGTGTCCAGGTCCGCATCTGTTCTCATTACTAGATCAAACAAGAACCTAAGGATTTTCTATTGTTCCACCATCAAGACAGATAAAAGAGATGTCAAAATGCAAACTGCTTGTCTTCTCCAATATCAATAAACACAGTCTAGTTTATTCTGAGTGCTTGATGTAACCCTACTCCTAATGCAATTCGTCCTGTCACTCACAGGCTTATTGTTCAAGCGGGGAGAGGGAAGAATGCATTGCCTGGACTTTCCAGTACTTTTGTTCTTCGGCCCTTTGATGGATGCCCTCGGTCTACACCAAAGTGCTTAGTGGAAATGCGGCATTGCAGGGTTGTATCGTGCAGAGTCAGACTCACTTTCGCAAACCATCCCTCGGATTGGGGAATCTTGCTCACTAATCACATGCATGTGAAGTGAGCATGCTTGCTAAATATAGGAACAGCCACAATAGCACAAACACATAGCAATCTTTCCAATGACCAGAGAAGACAAACAACTAACCAGAGATTCTCAGCTGCCAGAGAGACAGCCAGTTCGTCCACAGGAATTTAGTGAGATTTTACTGACAGGAATCTAAACGATAATTGCCATTTAGCACCATCTCTCTGTGTTTTGCTTTGAGTGTCGGGAAAAACAGATCACCATGGTTATCAAAGTGTGTCCAGAGGGAGAAAACAAAGCCCTGCCCAACTGTTTCGGTCACACTGATTGGGACATTTTTTAAAAAGGCTATGGAAATTAAAGGTATAGTTCAACCAAAACTGAGAATTAGCTCATGAAGTCATCCTAGGTGTATATGACATTCTTCTTTCAGACGAATAAAATCAGAGTTATATAAAAAAAATGGCTCTTCCAAGCTTTATAATGGCAGTGAAAAGCTGTTTCTGTTTTGCTGAATGCTGAGGTAGTGGCAAAAATATCATATCACAATTTTTTTTTCCAGGAAAATCACAAACGATTCAAGATTTTTTTCACTGTGACTGAGCAGTACAGAAAAACTAATTACCCTATTTGAAAAATGTAGCCTTACAAGGTAACAAAATATGAAAGAAACAAAGAATGACAGACCATTTAGGCCAAAGTTGGGGTGAGCGAAGATTTAAGATTTAAAAATAATAACAAAGATGCACATTATAATTACAATATAATAAAACAATTAAATAAAGAGTGTTTTATTTTTTCACAGTAGGTGTATTTAACAGTAGCATTCAAGTAATTGAAATTGAATAAACAAATGTAAAAATAAAACACTACATTGACTTCACTGTATAAATTATATACAGTGTATATATACTGATTCTTATTAAAGCTACTGAAGTTATTCAGTGAAGAGCAGGTCTTCAAAGCAGATTGTGGAGACATTTTTTAATCGATCACAATAAAAAATCGTGAAACCACACACCCCTATGTTGAGGTCCAATGTGTGACGGAACGACCACTTCTCCTGAAATCAGAGGTGCCCAATCCTGCTCCTGGTGTGTTTCCTTCTTGCAGAGTTTAGCTCCTGACACACCAAGAACCAGCTACTCTAGGGCTGCGTTCCAGTCCACTTTTAGACACGCACTTGCAAACTTCCCTAAGCACTTCCCCTCGGGGTAATCCCTGCCGCCATTTTGGAGGGCGTTCCACTACGTGAAGTGGACGAGGGAAGTTTATATGGACAGACCCTCCTCCCTCAATTTTGACAGAGGAAGCGAGTCTATTTCATATGTACACTTCAGGCAGCTATATGTCCCACAATGCAGTACGATTGTGATGTCACCACAGATCTCGTCTAGTCATCACCACAACAAACAACTCTATGATATATTAATTATATATATTTTATTTAAAACAACCCAAACACACCCATAAACATTTGGATGGAAGTGATAAAGGGCTTAGGACGTTCCAATTCAACCCATTGCAGTTTCCGCCAGTAGTGGGCACTTGTGCAACGTAAGCAATGACGTACATCCGAGTGAACGAGACGGAGGGAAGTTAGCGAGTGAAGGGCATGACAATTTTGGACTGGAACGCAGCCTAGGTCTTTAGCATTAGGTGTGTTGGAGAAATTATAAGTCCATTGTTGAGGTCCATTATCCTGCAGAGCTGATCTCCAACCGTGGACAGGTGTACTCTGCAAAAACTTGGCTCTCCAGGAGTAGGACTGGATTGAGACTTTGTAAGAGATGTAAGACTTTTGTAAGACTTTTGATGTAAGACTTTTGTCTTTGTAAGACTTTGTTGGATGTGCTTGCGCCCACTGGCCACATTTTGGTTACCTCTGGAGATCGGGATCTTCACTGGGTATGCAAATTGTATCCTTGCAGGTCCAGGAAGTCCTCAACTGTCCACTGAAAGCTTTTAGCTTGCAGATCTGGCTACAGAGTGTGCACACTGGACCTACGTCTCCAGTCTCCACAGGTATCAAAAGAGTCATGGCCACCTGCTGTTTCTTGACTTCAAAGTTAACCTTTCTCAACACCGGTGTCACCAGGGTTGTGTACACACCTTGCAGACCCAAAGATCCAAACATAAAAGCAATTACATAAGCTGATGACATCAACAAGATGGCATAAAAAAAAAAGTCTGATGAAAAGAAAACAATCACAAAATGATATGATTGGAGAGGTCAGACAAACCAACTGCTCACAATGTCAAAGATGTGCACCTTAACAGTGACCTCAACACATGGACCCTGATCTCCTCTTCCCCTTAACCATACAGAGGAGGCTAAATGGGATGGTTCACCCAAAAATGAAAATTCTGTCATCATTTACTCACCCTCAAGTTGTTCCAAACCTGTATACATTTTTTGCTCTGCTGTACATAAAGGAAGATATTTGGAATAGTGTTTGTAACCAGGGAGATCTTGCCCCCCAATGACTACCATAGTATTTTTTTTTCGAGATCTGCTTGGTTACAAACACTCTTCCAAACATCTTCCTTTGTGTTCAAGCAGAACAAAGAAATTTATACAGGTTTGGAACAACTTGAGGGTGAGAAAATGATGACAGAATTTTCATTTTTGGGTGAACCATCCCATTTAGTCTCCTCTATGGTTAAGGGGAAGAGGAGATCAGGGTCCATGTGTTGAGGTCCCTGTTAAGGTGCACGTCTTTGACACTGTGAGCAGTTGGTTTGTCTGACCTCTCCAATCATATCATTTTGTGATTGTTTTCTTTTCATCAGACTTTTTTTTATGCCATCTTGTTGATGTCATCAGCTTATGTAATTGCTTTTATGTTTGGATCTTTGGGTCCGCAAGGTGTGTACACAACCCTGGTGACACCGGTGTTGAGAAAGGTTAACTTTGAAGTCAAGAAACAGCAGGTGGCCATGACTCTTTTCAGACTATCCAATGACTGACAATCAACAAATGGACTGTCCACCCCCACCCAATGCAGAAATGCAACCCATACTCCTGACTCTGCTTGTTATTGTTCTACCTCAGTACAATCCTTGCCGCATTACAGTCATTTTATGAGCACTAGAATCTGTATACGTTTACATCTGGCAACACACATCCATTTGACACTGTCTGCACTGTTTAACACTATATTTTACTTTATATATAGCCCTCTAGGTACTTATTGCTTACTATTTATTGTATATTGCTTGTAATTACAGTTCACTGTGGCCTTGGTTACCACCACACATTATCATACTCTGTTATATAAATGTTGATGTGGTTTCAAACAACATGTATTTCATTCTCTTTCTTGCACTTGGCTTATAATAATAAAAGTGAGAAAAACATGACAAGACCTGACTTGAACGAGTGCTATTTCTGAATTTAATCATGAGAAAAACTTGAAGCGCCTCCCTAAGACTACACAGCCAGTAGATAAGTATCTCCAAAACAAGCACCAAAACCCACCACAAAGTAACAATTACCTGTGTCTGTGAGAACTAGCATCATAAAATCTTCAAAGTTAGACAGTTTATTTAACAAAGCCTCAAGCCCAACTTGATTATTTAAAAGTTTGAGTCTGCAAGCATGAATATCTAGGAGGGAACATGAAAGCCATGTTTTGATTCAGAGAAGAAGGTGCTTGACCTTACCAAGTAGATAAGTTTGTACCGGTATTCGCGGAAAAGCCACTTGTTATGGAGTTTCAAAAAATGCAACCATGACTAAAAGTGACACTGTTCCACAGGTTCAACCAACTTTGGATTTCAGTTCACTTTTGTGGGAGGGGTTAACCACTGTTACAAAATACCTGTGTATGGTTAAAAATAGCACTAACACTCCTCTGACATATGCTCTTCTTGTTTGCAGAGCTAAACTCAGATAACAGCCTGTTTGACATGATGGAACATATTTTTAGATCAGCTTGAGGACTTTGACTAGTTTACTCATCTACAATAGACTATTGCAAATGTATTCCACTGTAGTGATTATCATGAGGATGGGTATGACAATTATTCAATATGAAAGCATTTACAACATCATTATTGAAAAATCGCTTCAAAAAGTTCATAGTACAACTAATCCATTTGAATTGAGCAGTTTAGTCCAAATTTTCTGAAGAGGCACAATCCCTATGATGAACAGATTGAATTTAGGCTTTTATTCACATATATAAACATTTATTAACTCGCACATCAGTTGTGGTAAACAGAAGCTCAAGCATGTTCACTTGACGTGCGAGAACCAATGAGGTTAATTTCTGTGCGTTACGCAGCAAGTTTGAGCTTCCACAAGAACCAATGAGGTTCATTCGTGTTACGTAACACGTTTGAGCTTCCGCAAGAACCAATGAGGTTTGTTCTCGCACGTCAAGCAGGTTCAGATGAGCTTCTGTTTATGTCCGCTGATCAATGTTTAAATGTGAATAAAAGCCTAAATTAAAGCTGTTTATCATAAAGTGATTGACGAGCTTCAGAAAATTTGGACTAAACCGCTCAATTCATATGGATTAGTTTTACGATCTCTTTGTAAACTTTTTGAAGTGTCAAAGTGTAGTTGCATCGCTGTCTAGTACAGAGTACAAAAAAGCTCTCCGCTTTCATTAAAAAGATCTTCATTTGTGTTCCGAAGATGAACGAAAGTCTTAAAGGGTTAGTTAACCCAAAAATTCAAATTCTGTCATTAATTACTCACCCTCATGTCGTTCCAAACCCATAAGACCTTTGTTCATCTTTAGAACACAAATGAAGATATTTTTGATGAAATCTGAGAGCTTTCTGTCCCTCCATTGACGGCAACGTCATTGCAACTTTCAAGGCCCAGAAAGGTGTTAAAAACATTGTTAAAATAGTCCATGTAACTACAGTGGTTCAACCTTCATTTTATGAAGCGACGAGAATAGTTTTTGTCCGCAAAACCCCCCCAAAATAAAGACTTTATTCAACAATCTCTTCTCTTCCATGTCATTCTCTTATTTAGTTTTTTTTTTTGCACACAAAAAGTATTCTCATCGCTTCATAACATTGGTTGAACTACTGTAGTTACATCCAGTACTATTTTAACAATGTTTTTACCACCTTTCTGGGCCTTACGGGTTTAGAACGACATGAGGGAGAGTAATGACAGAATTTTCATGTTTTGGTTGAACTATCCCTTTAAAGGTCGGTTTGTGCTTTGTAAAGCACTGCCTTAAAGCACCATATCATATAAACATTATAATTTTCATGACACATCTGGTCATGTGATCACAATATAAAGGAGTGACCCGCTCCATGTCATTACTCAAAACAAGTGCTGTTCATTTCTTCAAGTGCAAAACGTTTCTACTTCACAATGCACAACATTACACAAGTAAAACTTGACATCAGGATAGGGTAGGCAGATGTAACCTCAATAACTATCTCAAGAACCAGGAAACAATGTGAGCCTAGAGGGGGTTTCCATGACCCTAGCATTTATGACGTTAGTGTCAATGTATTAGGCCTGATAGAGAAGAAAAATGAATGATGATTGATGATGGTTTGCACCTACAAAGCAAACATTATTATTAGGACATATCAATAACTATCATTCGCAGTCTGAATGGTACAAACTTGTTAAGTTATAACCTGCAACCTGGCATGAACGGTGTCTAGATGCACCGAAGCTTGATATTACAAGACACATAGGCAAAAACGGAATCCTACGTTACCTCAAAAGCGCGTATCTCGTGTTGGGTCAGGTCGTTAGACGCGGCGCACTTGGTCCGGAGCCCCTTCAGACTAGAGATGGAGATCTCGATCAAGTTCTGGATGAGTTTGCACTGGTGAAGCGCGTCCATCCCCGCGTTACTGGCATCGCTCCCGTCCAAATGCTCCTCATCACTTGCGACCATGTTTCCACCTTTGCTAGAGACAGTATCCATTCCTCGGCATTGGCACGGGTTTAGGGGCATGAGCGCGAACTACAGCAAACACTAGTCCAAAGACATGTTTGTGAACGCATGTAGACTAAACGGAGGTGACAGTCCTACTCCAAATGAGTTATGTACTAGTTCAGAGCGCAAGCATACTCCTCAAACATACTCGTGGTCTGGTTTGACAGCAAGACAGAACGCCTTGTCAGCTTGTTCCGCCTCAGACGTTGTATGTAGTATATATCCCGCGGAGCCCTGAGAGAAGCGCTCGCCTCGCATACGTTTCACCCCCAGTCAGCTGTTTGATGTAGCGTGCTTTGCAGTGTGGGAAATGAAGTTTTGTTTACACGCGCATCGGACCGTTTGAGATCACTTACGTAATATATACATATTATTATTTTTATTTTTTACATAAGTTGTTGCTAAGTATGTTATTGCGATACGCTGTACAGCGACATTGTTAAAAGCGCTTTATAAGTAAATTATTATTATTAAAAAAGTTTGGGCAGAATAATAGGCTATAAGACGACATCACTTTCGTGTCAATTTTGAATTGTGCAGATCTGTTTTTTTTTTTTTTTTTTTTGTTTTACGGAAGTGAATTTAAGCATCACATGCACATTATTGATTATGTTTTTATAGTTTTTAGGTAAATGTTTGATAAAACAATAAGGAGTATCCATAAATAAGTATGGCATATGCGATCCAACACCGTCCAATCCTGATAGATTAAAAAAAATCACTAAAATCGGTCTATAATTTACAAGACTCCGACATCGTGCAAAATTTGTAATTAGCAGGTTAGGGCACTCATTTCAGGTTTTTCCCACCAAAACCTTACCCACCTCCCACATTTGCATAGGCCTACTCGGACCAATCAGATCATCTGATGTATGACTATAGCCTACCATTTGAGAGACACCATTTGACCTGACAACACCTTAAATTTGACACAATGAAAGTTAGATAAAAGTTTAAATTTTAAATTAATATAGGCTAAATATAGGCTATTATATAGGTTTACAATCCTATAGAACTTGTTTTGTCACATGTCTCTCTTGTAGCCTATTGGTTCAGTGTTCCATTGTTCCCATTATGTTATCAGAGGCACACTTTGTATAAAAGCTGGAAAAACATGTTGAGTGTGTGTGTGTGTGTGTGTGTGTGTGTACGCGCGCGTGTGTGACTATTTACAGGTAGCCTAGGCCTGCTCTCTGCCCACTCAGACGAGAAAATACTTTTTTTAGACTTTCCACTGAGTTACAACTTGCTGGGAACCCTTGATGTTAATTTATTGTGTTACTGTAATGAAATGAATATATTCGGTTCAGGGTTTGTGAAAGTGTTTACACTACTGTAATACATGAACTGTAACAGAGAGGCATGTTGAAATGCTACAGCACCAACTTACTGTATGAGACACACATTTTCCCATGGGAAAAATCTCTTCTCCTCTACAGCTTGCCAAGAAGGAGACATAATTTTAAAATGAACAGTAAGGAGGACTGAAGCCAGACAAGAGGCACTGCAAATTGTCTTTCCTCATGAGACAGTGAAGCAGAGACACCTTTAACCAACTGAAAGGAAAAATTATAACCAGTTTGTGTTTTAGCTTACAAAGAAGCTTTAGCTTGCTAAGAAAAAAATAATATATTTGGCAATAATTATGTCCACGTCAGCTGTATGACAGAAGATTGATGGTTCTGCGGGCTGGTTAAAATGCTGCTCAAAACCGAGCCACACACACACACCCGGTATCCTCAGAGTAATGACACCGCAGAACAGGTTAGGCTTCATATAGAGATAACAAACAACACAGACACTCCCTCCATTCTAGGGAAGCATGGGGTTTTTCTATGTATCAGTCAACATGTTCACATGCTGGGAATAACTGTAGCCTATAGATAGAGGACAGGCAGTTGTTCAAATATGGTTCTGCACATTATTAGCGGGTTATATAAACTGTAGCAGTTTGCAAATTCTGTTATGTGAATTGATAGCCATCTGCCTAATAACTCAGATAGCAGTGTTCAAAGCAATACATTCACAATACTTGAAGTGGTAAATGTAAATATGCTTTTAAACAAATTATTTCTAAATAAACAAAGAAAAAGACAAATGCTGTTGTTTAAAATCACTTTCACTGCCATTTGGATGATAATCCTGAATAGGTGTATGAGTGTATGAATATGAGTGTGCATATAGTGCCTCCTGCTGGACAAAGCAAATTTAGAATTAAAACTAGCTCACTCTAAACTACTTGAACGATATGTAACATAATAGTCGCATATTGTTGATGTCACTGTTGAAGTTTAAGATTTTGTTCCAGAAAATTCGGGTTCACCTTAGACATTTCACGTGATACGCAGAATATGTCCTGGTGTGTGCAACATCAAGACAGGAAGTGATTCACAATCAGAAAAATATTTGGTTCACAGGAAATTATGACAATTGAAGGAAGGCAAAAAAAAAAAAAAAAAATCACAGCTCTTTTTTCTCAACTGTAGACAGCATGATTGCTACAGAACCTTAAAGGTATTAGGGTTTTACTTTCTTTCCAAGAATTATGTCTTAGAATTATGAATGATTGTCAGTTTATCAAAATAAGTTTGGCTTTTGATCTACAGTATACATTACATTGGTGTTAAGCGAATTAGCTTGTGACGTCATTTGACTAATGATCAAATGCCCCCCCTTAAGAACAATGTGAATCTACTTTTAATGTAAAATTAATGTAACATTAATGTAGGCTGCCATTAATGTAAAATACTGAATTAACTATTCTATTTAAAACTGAATTTTGACAATTTAGTTGAATAAATAAAAATATTTGAATATTTATATATTTAATTGCCCATATTTTAATTGAAGATGTGTCATAATAGCAACACTATGAATGCAAATGTAATGTTTTCACTCAACCTATAGGTTTTAATGAAAAAAAGAAAGAAGAAATGTACATCTAATTCATAGAAATACTGAATAATAGCCCCATTAATTACAATAATTATTAAATTTTAAAATAACAACACTAGTAACAATATGCCACTCTGGCATTTTGTGCCAATTCTGAGTGGCTCATCTTACCCCAATAGTCTAATTTGATCTTTTTACTTCAAAATAAAACTATAACTTTTACTCCACAAATCTAAAAACATGAATGTGTCCACAAATCCCTCATTAACAAACAGACACAAACAACTTTGATATTTAACATAATAGTAAATAGGATCCCTATTTTCCAGAGACACAAACTTAGATAAATTAACCTCAAAACTGTTTCGACTGACTAAATATCACAAATTAATATTCAGATGAAATTACAAAATTAAAAATAGCGTAGCCATTCATCAAAAGTGCTGAGATTAGATTTTGTGTCGTCTATGGTCAGGAGAAAAAAAATAAGGTGGGCCTAGCAGGCGCGTAGCCAGTAATGGGCCAGGGCGGCACTGGCCCGCCCACTTTACTCACTGGCCCGCCCAGGCAAGTTTGATCAAAATACATTTTTAGTTTATTTTTATTATTCAAATGTATTTAAGAAAATATGTTAATATAAACCTGAATTATTGTTGACTGGTGTGTGTGTTTAATTTGTTTTCCGAATAAAATGGAATTGTTGAAGCAAGTTGTAGAAAGCCTATGGTTGCTAGGGCGACAGAAGACTCTCTGAGCGGCGGGCTCTGGCGGCCTTTAGCCATAGACTGTAAAAAATAGCAATTAACATCGCCACAATAATGGCTAAACAAGTTTCTTTAATGTTTTATAAAAAAAAAAAAAAAAAAAGAGTTGAGGAAGAAGACACGCCATTATTGTGCCGATGTTCAATTGCAGTTAGATCGGCGGGTAAACCCGCGTCAGGCTGACCGGGAGAGAGCACTGGCACTGCCGCCACCGCTCTCTCCCTGGCGGCAGTGCCAGTGCTCTCTCCCGGTCAGCCTGACGCGGGTTTACCCGCCGATCTAACTGCAATTGATGAACCACCTTCACAACCCAATCTGAAGGTATTTCCCTGCACTGTCAAGAATAGAAAATAAAGGAGCTTCTCATCAAAGTGGTATGGACAGTTTTCTTGGTTGTATTTTTTGTAGGTTTTTTTTTGGCACAAAAGCTTAATTTCCACCAGGCTGATTGCATTGTATATGGTTGATTTAACAGAAATTAGGGAGTGTGTTGTTATTTATTTCAAACCGTGCTCTGCTGAGAGTTTTCATTATTTGAATTTCTTTTATTTTTAGCCTAATTTATTTTCGGGTGAACTGTCTTTGCACTGCTGAGTGCTGACTAACCTGAATAAAATAGACAGGTTATTGTCTATGCTGGTGGTTTGTCCAGCCTTTATTGAGCTCTGTTGGTTGAACTTGATGACAGAACAGTGTTTTGTTATTGTCTTTGTCGAATATTGCAAAATAAAGGTGTAACTGTTTTTGCAGTTTGTCTATTCTTTTTTCTACTCTCTAAGGTTTAATTATTAAGTCATATTTTTTCTAAGAAAAACTATAGGCCCACTCACTTTTTCAATGGCCCGCCCAAAATACAATTTCTGCCTACGCCACTGGGGCCTAGGCTATATAGCCTATAAACATGACTTTTTCCTTCTAAAAATGACATAAGTAGGCAGGCCTAAAAATACTTTTTACAGGCTTAAAGCACACTGTAAAAATGTGTTTCCTTAAACGCCGCACGGAATATCTGTCGCATGCTGTCTTGAATGAGAATTAATTCATTCATTAGTCATGATGACTCATGAGGCTGAGTGTGACTGCAGTAGCAGCTAGAGAGCGCGCGCTCCCTGTGTGATTTTCACTCACACTATCTCTGACTGCAGCTCGAGCCCAGAGGAGCAGCTGAGGGAACGCGCATACACACACTGTAAAGGACACGGTCACACCGATTCTAGTAAACTTTGACAGCATTTACGGACTGGAATTTCTTAATGGTTGCTTTGCGGTATGGTATATTAGGCTACTATCTTTTATATTATAGGCCTAATTAAACACATATTTTGTCTAATTTATCACTAATTACTTTTTTTTTTAATACAAGGCGTAATTATGTAAGGGATAATGTAGAGCGAGGCGGTTGTTATAACGAATACAACCCCGACAGGCTGATCAGGTCTTGAATCTGAAGGGGTTGTATTCGCTAACGTTATAGCAACCGCCTCGCTCTACATTATCCCGCTTATTACATGGCTAACTTACCTACCAAATAAATCAATAATTTGACACAAAATATTGATTTAAAAAGGAGTTTGTTGATTTAAAAACGATTGTATTGCTTCCGCTAAAGAAAAATAGTCCGTTCAGTCGCACACTGGACGAGAAGCGCAGCGCCAGCGCCGCGTCGCGTCTATGACAACTCGAGGTATCGCACACCGGACGCACACCTTCTCAGTTTATGGCCAGCAATATTGTTATGTTTAAGGACATTATGGAATTAAGATAATGTCTGTACTATGTTATGATTGTACTGTACAATTAAATACAATCGTTGCTAAGTCTGCAGTCTGAACACTTTACCTCAGAGCGTCCGTTAACTTAATGAATTGAGAATCTCACCTGAAAATCCTATAACATCAGCAATTTTCATTCAAGCAGCTGATTTCTGTAAATGGATGTAAAACTAAATGTATATTGCAGCACAGGGTGAAGTCAGTATACATTAACTACGATTTGAGACAAATAAATGTAAATGTAATATAAAACTATGTAAATGGCGCTCTGTGGCGCGGCAGGATTTTGATCAAGGTCCTGAATGGCGCCGCCGGTGTGTGTACACTCATAGAGAATAATGTGTTCGAATTTGAAAGACGTGGCGTTGCGCGGCGCGGCGCGGGGCTTCTCGTCCGGTGTGCGAACCACAGGTGCGACCCCCTTGTCTGCTAAGTATAACACACCGTTGCCACGAAAAACAGAGCATTGCTATGGACGCAGGATTCTAACGGACTATTTGCTTTAGCGGAAGCAATACAGTCGTTTTTAAATCAATAAACTCCTTTTTAAATCAATATTTTGTGTCAAATTATTGATTTATTTGGTAGGAAGCCATGTAATAAGCGGGATAATGTAGAGCGAGGCGGTTGTTATAGCGAATAGGATCAGTGGTCGGGGTCCTGATCAGCCTGTCGGGTTGTATTCGCTATAACAACCGCCTCGCTCTACATTAGCCCTTTTTTAATTTTATTTTTATTGAATATGTATCAGATAACAAGCAGATATAAAGGACAGAACAAATAGAACTTCTACAGGATCTACATTAGCCCTTACATAATGCATTAAACGTGGAAATGACGTCATTAGACTATGCTATGACATGACTGATTGAAAAGTGTGCTAAAAAAAAAAAAAGATTGAAAAGTGTGCTCATAAAGTGACCTAGGCACACGCGAAGATACAAGCAATAGGCTAATCGTTAAAACATCGTGTCATGACCTATTTTTTTTTACAGTCTATGGTCATCATGACTGAAGTCCTTTTGTCTAGAAATTGCAACTTTTGTGAAAAAAAAGAAAAAAAAAAGGCTATCATATATATATATATATATATATAATAGCCTTTTTTATTTGCCCCCTTGGTAAATATGATCAAAGATGGCTGTAAAAAATAAATCTGCATTGTTTATCCTTTTGATATTTTATTTAAAAAAATAATAATAACCACATAAGTGTAAGTTGATCTATATTTGTATATGAGGATGCACACATTTATACTGGTGTGGTGTGTTTTGACTTGATGATCCTCAGGCTGTCTAAATGATTTGCAGCTTTGTGAATTCATCTGCTCATTTTACACTTTATAAATAGCAATCTTTCGACTCCTTAGATTGCTGGATATACAGTGCTGGTCAGAATTATTTGCCCCCTTGGTAAATATGATCAAAGATGGCTGTAAAAAATAAATCTGCATTGTTTATCCTTTTGATATATATATATTTTTTTTTTAAAGAAGCAAAAATCTAACCTTTTATTAAAATAATTGAAAGTGGGGGAAAAATCACATTATGAAATAAATGTTTTTCTCCAAAACACGTTGGGAACAATTATTTGCCCCCTTTATTAAATACTTTTTGCAACCTCCTTTTTCCAAGATAACAGCTCTGAGTTTTCTCCTATAATGCCTGATGAGTTTGGAGAACGAGACAAGAGATCAGAGATCATTCCTCCATACAGAATCTCTCCAGATCCTTCAGATTCCCAGATCCATGTTGGCGCTTCTTCTCTTCAGTTCAGCCCACTCATTTTAGGGTTCAGGTCAGGGACTGGGATGGCCATTGCAGATGCTTGGTTTTGTGCTCAGAGACCCATTTGTGTTTTAATTTTGATGTTTGTTTTTGGATCACTGTCCTGTTGGAAGATCCAAGCATGGCCCGTTATAAGATTTCTAGCAGAGGTTGTTTTGATTTTTTATCTGTTGGTATTTGATTGAATCCATGATGCCATGTATCTGAACAAGATGTCCAGGCCCTCTTGGATACTCTAAATGAAGAGTATTTCATTTTACACATGGGGTACTTTTTTTTTTTTATCCCTGTATGAACCAAATGTGTTTGCTGCCAAAAAAGCATTTTTTGTTTTTGTTTCATCAGACCATAGAACCCGTCCCGTTTGAAGTTCCAGTAGTGTCATTTTCAAACGTTCTATGGACAGATTAAAAAAAAGAGCTTAAGATGGGTTTGGTTCATACAGGGATAAAAAAGTAAATAACCGTAAATTTAACAATAATTTTTTTTACAGCACACTGTATGTCTCATTCTGTGGAGTCAATCATTCATTTATTATTCTTGTAGCAATCACAGAAAACTATATATACATAAAATATTTTTTCCTTCTCAGGGCCATTAAAATGTCTTTGTGTCTCATATGATTGATTTGATTTATTTTATTTTCACAACAAAAGCATAAAAAACAGTGTTATACGTTTCACAAAAAGAAAATGTGATGGACAATTGCCAAAAAACCCTCAAGGGGCTTAATTAGTGGCAATCTCCATAGAAACAATTATATTTAACAAATTAAAAACATATTATAAAACAATTTAAAATTGGATTTAGAGCACAAACCCATATGGAAAATTCAGACAACTTAGTAGCAACAATTTTACTCTCTGTTTAAACTGTTCGAAACCTCAATAAGTGATGTGGGAAGACTGTTCCATACCTTTGACCCTCTGTATAATATACTAAACTGTGTTTGAGTCGTACGAGAGTAGGGAGGCCTAATAAGACAACTACTACGAGTCGGATACTGATGAAATTCATTATTAAAAATAAAAATATTACAAAAGTACTGGGGAAATAACTTTTTTATAGAGCTATAAACAAATAAAGCAATTTGAAGTTGATTCACCTGGTAAACACTAAGAACACTTGCCTGAGCAAACAGTGATTGGGAGGGGTGTCTACGATTTACACAAAATATTATTCTTAAAGCTCGCTTCTGAAGTCGAAAAATAGATTCCAGTTTAGTTGGGTGGGTACTAGCAAGCAACATTACAGTAATTGATATATGGGTACAACATTGAGTAATACAACATAACTGCAACTTTTTTGTTAATCAAGTGCCGGATTTTTCCTAATATACCGACCACTTTGGCTATTTTTGTACTTATGGCGCTAATATGACGCTTCCAGGATAAAGAGTCATCTAGTATAACGCAGAGGAAACGAGCAGATCTAACATTGTTAATGGAGATATTATCAATTTGAATTTTCATTGAAGATTTAAATGTGTCAGACTTAATACCGAACAATATATAACTTTTTTTTTTTTTTATGTTGAGTGACAATTTGTTGGACTTGAACCAAGTAGATAACTTGTCAAGTTCTTCATTAACTACTTTTATTAAAATTTCAGGGTTTTTATGGGAGTAAAATACACTTGTATCGTCTGCAAATAAAATTTTCTGAAGTTTTCGGGAGTTCGTTAACATATAATAAAAATAACAAGGGACCCGGAACCCTGTGGTAAGCCGCACTGAAGGGGAAGGGGAGGGGATTCTGTCCCATTATAGTTGACAGTTTGATACCAGTCTGAAAGATAACTGGTGAACCCGAGTAGTGACTTGTTTCGTATACCATAATGTGAAAGTTTTTTTAACAGAATGAAATGGTTAACGGTATCAAATGCTTTTGAAAGATCCAGAAAAATACCTATAGTGTTTTCTTTTCTATCTTTTGCTTTGTATATCTCAGTCAAACAATGAACAAGTGCCATGTAAGTGGAATGTTGTTTCCTAAAACCATACTGGTGTACATATAAAATGTTATTTTTGTCCAGAACTTTGGACAGAGCTGGTAACACAGAAATTGGTCTATAATTGTTAAAAATAGCATGGTCATCTTCTTTGTAAACTGGTGTAATTTTTGCTATTTTCAACTCTACAGGCACAATTCCTTGGTCTAGGGAAAGATTAAAAATATAAAGTAATGGTTTAATGATATCAGGGTAAATTGCTTTTAATATTTTATGTCCTGGTGAACAGTCTTTTAAATTGATAATTATATCTCTGATCTCATCCTCGGTAACAGATGCAAAGTTAAAATCCTCAGACATTGGAAAATTCATGTATTCTAGTGGTCCAAAATGACTAGATGGAATTTTAGAAGCTAATGTTGGACCTACATCAGAAAAAAAGGCATTAAATCTTTTGGCAATTTGTTGCGGATCTGAAACAATAGAATCGTCAATCTTAAATTCGTTTTTTGTTAAGAATACAATTGATGGTTCTCCACAAGGAAGATGCATTGTTTTTATGTTCGACTAAATTCTTATTGTAATAGTGGGTTTTTGCTCCTCTTATGACATGATTTAATCTGTTTCTGTATTTTTTAAATTGCAACAGATTAAATGGAGTAGGACAAAGAATGTATTTTTTATATAATCTATTTTTTGATTTTCAGGGACTTTATGATAACTGGAGTTTATCCACGGTTTGGACAAAGTGCGTTTCAAAGGCACTGATTGGAGAGGAAAACATGAGTTGTAAACCTGAGTAACATGAAAAGGCCTTCTGAGTATCTACTTTTTGATAGGTTTCACTCCATGATATTTGCCTTACAGCGTGTCTGAAATTGATCAAATTTCTTTCACTGAAAGTTCGTCTGTATTTAATGTTTTGTAAAGGGGGGCAATTTTCACTCTCGTTAACAGTGATAAAAAATATGGGACAGTGATCAGCCACATCAATGCACAGGGCACCGGATTTCATAGTCTTGTTATACACATTAGTAAAAACATTATCTATATGAGTTGCTGAGGTATTAGTCACTCTGAAATCATAGGATTAAAGCTATAGGAATGCATAATGTCAGTAAATTCTTTGATTAACATATTTCCCTGACTATTTTCAATATTAATGTTAAAGTCACCCATTATGTAACAGTTTTTCCTTTCATTAGAAATGATATCCAGTGCATTTGAGATGTCTGTAATAAATGCAGAGGTCACTATAGATACATAAAATTATTGCTAATTTAGTTTCTACTGCTACTACTTCCGAAGAAGAATCAAAAAGCTTTTCAAAGTCACATCTTTCTTTATAATGTAGACTGGAATTAATAAACAGAAACCCCTCCACCCACCCTTCCCTCTCTACATCTGAAAATATGTTTGTAATCTTCTAAGTGAAAATACCCAGCTGTGTTATCAGTCAGCCATGTTTCAGTAAGCCCTATCACATTAAAGGTATAATTTAGATTTAAGGCAAGTGGATAAACCCTCAAAGTTTTTAGACAAACTACGAACATTAATATGAAGGAAAGAAAGGTCATTTCCAGTACTAAGAGAATTTATCAAAGTTTTAAAAGTACTTTCACAATAGTATTCAGAGGAGCCAAAGTAATTCTGTTGTAGTTGGAGAATATATTGTTTTGGTCTGGATCAGCTTTAAGCATATTGGTCTGGATATGCTTTATGCTACGGAAACATCTGGAAGTTGAGCCACTCCAGAGAGGTTGCAACATGCAAAAAACAAGCTGATAAACACAAGAAAATGTTGAGATTGATCTGGCCTCATATTCTAGGCCGTAATGTGAAACGTGCTGTACTGATTTTGTCTCTTTGAAGCTTCGCTTTTATTGGCAGAAGGTCTTAATATTTAACCCAATAGCATTACCGGTGCTAGTCAATAATAAACCCGATAATGACCTTTCATGCCTTTTGGACGGTCTAAAAACACTAAAGCTGTTCAGTAAGTTTCCACACTTTGTGGAATGTAATCAAGAAATTATATTATTTATTTTAAACTGTTTAAAAAAAATAAAAAATAAAATAAAAAGATAAATATCTAACTGCAGCAGTTTTAAGGTTGAATGCTCTTCTCTGTAAAGGAGCCTGGGAAGATTAGCACAGCTGTGAAATTCACAGTGATTCTTGTTTGTACAATCACCAACAGGGTCTGATGTCCCACTGAACAGGGAGCGTCCAACCTCTGGCTCCTGATTCAAACTTTTTTTTTCTTGCTTTTTAGCAAGTTATAAATATTCAATTATAAATAAATTTGCAATTATATATAAAATACACACATTAATATATATATTATATATGTGGATTTAGGTTTTTTTTGGTAAGAAATTAATACTTTTATATTAAATTGATTAATAAAGACGTTTATAATGTAACAAAAGTAAATGCCATTCTTTTAAAATGCATATTCAAAGAATCCTGGAAAGTTTTGACATAAATATTAAGCAGCACAACGGTTTAACACTGATAAGATTTTTTTCTTTAGCATAAAATCAGCACATTAGAATGATTTCTGAAAAAAAAATAAAAATCATGCAATACCGATACTGGCTGCTGTAAATTCAGCTTCACTGGAATAAATGAAATTAAAAAACTTAAGATTCCTTTTTATAAATACACAAATTATATTTAATACATTAAATTAAAACTTTCTAAAAAACTGCTTCAAGACAACAACACCATGTAAAATACTTTATTTCAACAACAATCCAAAAAAAAAAGAAAGAAAAAAAGTACAGTCTTGTAAAATTACTTTTGACAAATTCACTTTCTCCTGGTGAACACAGGATTAGGTATCCTGTCTAAAACAGATGGACAAATTAACTAGTTACAAAGCATCTCTATAATATTCATTAATGTTCATTAATGATTGAAAAATACCACCGCCGCATAAAATAAAAAAAATGCAATTCTAAAAATTTTGTTGGAACACTGAAGTGCATCTAATGTATCCTTTCTAGAGTTACTTTATAAGAATTTGTCTAAAGAAAACCCAATCTGTTGAACATCAGCATTCTTCATACACCCAAGCAGAATAACAGACATACATAAAGACTTTCAAGTTTCAGCCATAAATGAGGGAGAGGGAACGATAAAACTGACTCCCACATCAATAAGAACCCAAGGGGATCTTTGGCATCAGCTTTTTCAACACATTTCTATTGCCAAGACTGCTTGACTGCGGCACATTCTGTTTCCCACATTCTTAAGACCAATTGATTGACAGGCAGGGTCACATGCATATACAAACAAACCGAATAATTCCATTTTGCTCCAGGACATCCAATAATCTAAGACCCCCAAAATGACCAGTTTCTCAAAACGAGGGGTAGATGAGACACACAAAACCATCTCCACAAAACCCACATGGCTATTCATCTAGAATGCCGAAGGGTGAAAAGACTGAGGTTTGATTGTGAGTTGGGAGATTACGGTCAGGACGTGGCAATGTGTCGGGCCGGGTCCCAAGAACGGTTAAAGTGCCATATTTAATTAATAGGAGATACAGCAAATGGAGTAAGAAGTCAATAGTGTGGCATCAGTTTCGCTACTAGTTAGGTAACGTCTCATCAAACTGGCAGGCAGTCTCTCCTCAAAGCAAACTTGTGTCATTCCCCTACAAACCACTATCATCGCACAAGAGAAAAGACCATGTATGGCAGACTTTCAATACAAGCATTATAAAGTGAAGGAAAAAAATTGGAGCTACATATATACATTTATACAAACATATGTATATATGTATATATACACATACACTCAACAAAAACATGCCTTTACAAATCTCTGTACAGGTAAAAAATATACAATTTCTGGAGGAAACAAATTAGCCGATGCATTACTATAGTTTTAGGTTTGTGACGATGAACATAAGGCCACTACTGAAGCAGCATAAGCGTGTGGATGAGTTTATTTTCTCCAAAGAGGCACGTAAAGGGGAGGCACTGCCTGTGTCCCTGAACAACCAAACTCAGCTCCATCTAACACATGCACGGATTCATACACACTTTCACATTGTCACTTCCCTTCAATCCCTCTCATAGCCAGCACGAAAAAAGAAAACACTGCAGAACATTTGGGAGACAATCCCCCGTCACATTGCTTTAAACTCAGTGGAGGAATACCTTGAACTGAGGCAAAGAAAGCACCACTTTCACCCATCTTAGCAACTCTAAAGTGATGTACAAGTTGTGCCAGATGAAAAAAAAAAGAAACGCAAATCAAAAGGACAAAACGTGGTCCGCTGATATATTAAGGCTGTCTGTGAAGGCCACTACCTGATATGGGCATAGGAAAGAAAAAAAAAAAAGAAAAGAAAAAAAAAGACAAAAACAATCAACAAATAAAAAGTACTGAAATACCTGCAACTAGAAAAAGTACATTTTCAAAATAAAAAAAATAAATAAATACAAAAAGAACTGACCTCACCTACTTCAGGGGGTCTGTATGAGCAGAAAAACATTTTTATCTTTGAAGAAAGAAAATGTTTTCCTTGGTTTCACAGAGTGCCGTGGTTTGCGTTCCATGTTAAAGTGTCTTGTAGGCCAGGTAGTCTTGCATGGAGAAAGGAATGGGCAGCGTATAAACCTGCTGTGTGGGCATGACTCGCCGCAGGGTCATACGGCACAGGTGCTGGAGGCTCGCAATGCTGTGTGGGGAAGCCCAGAAATGCACACTGCCATCACGAGACCTGCAAGAAGACGAACAGAAGGATTTAAGTGTATTCGACTTGCCATTGAAACATTCTACTGTTTTAGTAAACTTAAACAAACATCATGATCAAACTGGGTCTTGCTGTGTTAGTACAATACTAGTCAATTGAACTGTCAGATTGCTGACATGCAGAAAAGTTTGAGGGTATAAAATTAATATACAAAGAAATCTGCAGAACCGGTTTGCTGCAAGTTATTTTTGGCATCACAGCAAAACTGAAGAACAGTTAGAAAGGCAAGACACGGATTTGATCATTTATGTAGTAACACGATCCACCAAACAGTGGAACAGATTCGTACCCAGCAGCTAAAACACTTCCGTCAGTAGAAAAGGCACAACAGAGGCCATTAGTGAGAGGGCCGATGGCTTGTGGACTCTTCTCACCGATGCTCCAGAAACGCACCAGCCTGAAAAATGTAAATACACGTTGACTTATTCACAACTGTGGTTTGCATTGTCTTGCAAATGTAATTTTAAAGTATACAAAGCATAAAACTCAAAGTATGACATTTCAATTAAGGATAGTATAAAATTAGACAAAACTTTGGGGTCAGTAAATTTCTTTAAAAGAAATTCATACTTTTATTCAGCAAGGACACATTAAAAAAGTGACAGTAAATATATTTATGACGTTACAAATTCTTTTTTATTTGAAATAAAAGCCTTTTTTTCCCCCGTTAAATCAAAGAACCCCGAAAAAAAACTATTTTCAGAATTTCTAGAGAATCAAATCAGCATATTAGAATGATTTCTGAAGGATCGTGTGACACTGAAGACTGGAGAAATTATGCTGAAAATTCAGCTTTGCCAGACATTTTTAAATAAAATAAACATCTAATATTATAATATTTCACAATATTACTATTTTACTGTATTTTTGACCAAAGGAATGCAGCCTCGGTGAGCACAAGTGAACTGTAATCTAAAAACAAAATAAATCATACATTAATTAATGTAACATTCTTTCTCCGCCATTTTGTAGAGCACAAATAGTTTCATTCTCTCAGTACAAGAGAGAATTCTCTCCACCCAGAATCAGCAGGAGGCACGGCGAAGGCTAACTGGGCGCCTCATAGTGATTAATGGATGTCATATGAGAGGCATGTGATCTTTCCCAGAAAGAGGCCCTGCTACAAATCACACACTCCTTCCTGAACCCCTGTCGCTTAATGCAGGCTACTAACTGCAAACGAACTATCGAGTTTTTAAGAGCAAATAAACAACGATTTGCATGATCTCACCTGTCATCGGTGACGCTGGCAATGTGACGACCGTCGTGACAAAAGGCAACGGAGCGAACCCATCGATCATTTGCTCCTCCTGCAAATATGGGGGAGGGAGGAGGGAAGAGATGCCTGAAGGGAAGACAAGAGATCAGTCAAATAACATGACCACACCAAGCAGAAGTTTAGAAAAGAAAAGGTGGGGAAGCAAGTCACACACCCCAGCTCAAACAGAACAGTGGCTGTGTGAGGGTCCCACACTATGATACGAGTGTCGTAGGAGGCGGTAGCCAGCAAGGCCCCGTCAGGAGAGAACTCGCAGGACACCACGTCGTTATGATGGCCCTCCAGCTTTCGGATCAGAGTATACTTATCCATGTCCCACAGGAAGACCTGCAATGGAAGAAACGCGTTATAGCCAACTGTGTTTTCCACACAGATCAGAGACAAAGAATTCAAACAAAGAATTAATTAAAATTAAACAGCAAGATCAAAATGTGCTCAGTGTCATTTAAGCAAAATCTTAAGCGCTAAAAACCAAACCCAGTAAAAAGTAGCACATGCCAATGAAACAGCAAGGCTTAGTTGCACAAATGTCAATCTCTAGCAAGACTTAATAAATAACATCACAGCTCAATTTTTCAAATTTAAAATGTAAGCTACAAATGTGCATTGAAACACATACATATCAAATTATATTTAAAACATTTTTCCAAGAATTACTACATAATGTGGAAATTTAAAAAAAATACAAATAAGTAGTAACTTAAGGTAACATAATGTTACTCCACTGGCATCCCCTTTCAGTTTTAGTTCACTTGAGTTTACAATAGGCTTGCACCGCGCCGGCGGAGGCCTACGAAGAGACACAGATACTGCAAAAGAAGAGAACATTTGATGGCCAAAAGGTTGACGCCTTTGGCAAACACACAATACAGACACGTCACAACTGCAAACTCTACTAATGAATCAACCATGAGTTTCTAGTGCTTATAACTTTCTAGTGCTTATTTTGCTCAAGCACAATTTTATGACTTTAGAAATGATCACGATTTAAGAAAGTGTAAAGGTGTGGTCACATGCTGTTGGCAAATTTTCATGGACGAAATCTAATAATTTCAATAGGAATTCATGCAATCGGGAAACCGAGTGTGGACGAAAGATTCTCGCTTAAGCTGCGTTTCCACCGCAGGAATTTTACCCAGGAACTAGGGACTTTGGGGTGGTACTCGGTGTGTTTACACCGCAGGAACCAGGGTCTAAATGAAGTTCCGGGTAAATATTTCCCCCTCCGAAAGCCCCTACTCGCGAGGTAGTACTTTTTCAAAGTTCAGGAACTTTCAGGGGTGGGACTTGGGCGCTGAACATGCTGATTGGTTGAGTTCATGCCGCATTTTGATTGGTTGACTCCACGCAGCATTTTATTCAACCACCATCTGTTGCGGTGAGTGCAGTAACAGTCGTCTGCTATTCGAATCAACAATGGAGTTTAAAAAAATATGACAGATGGACAGACGACGAGGTTCAGGCTTTATTAAGCTTAAATTCAGAGGATGAAATACAGTGGGAACTGTAAAGTTGCGCACAGTCCTACATCACCGGACTATTTGCCTAATCTTCACGGTACTTTAGATCGTAGTGGAAAAGCGGCTAGCAACAGGTCTGGGGAAAAAAAAAGTTCCTGGGACAAACTGTTCCAGGTAATTTCGGTGGAAACGCGGCTATAGATTCCACAACAGGTTAAAAAACAACAGGAATAGAAAGCTGCTTGATTTGACAATAGACAAGAAAACCTTTTTTTTACCACTATTAAAATATTGGTAAAAAAATGTGACAATACACTAATGTGTATTGTGTCACATTCACTAATGTGACCACACCTTAACAGTGTATTTCTGAGTGCCAAGTAGTCAAGCTTCCTTTATGGTTATTAGTGTTAAGGAAATATTATTTTTTATTTTTCATAAGCTACAGACATTGCACTTGAGCAAAAGTGTACATATTATTCAATAGCTATTTGCAATATAAACATTTTGGTGCTGGTGGAGAAACTACAACGGTGCGTACACAAGGCTAATGTCCCATTTTCTCTAACTTTGCAATGTGAGATGAAAGGGCTTCAGGGTGCATGACTACTGCATTCCAGACTAAGCCAAGCCAGATATCTTGCACACAGAAGAAACGTTACAGCCTTTTTTGGAAGTTGTACTAGTGCAATTTTAACTACTGTAGGTAAAAAAAAAAATGCTATTATTATTGAGTGGTACCTTATAAATTAGGACAAACCATGCTGGTGTTTGCTAAAGCTCTTGGGTCGACATCATTGAAACAGACTCTGCTTTGAGAACATGATAAATTAGGTTATTCACAAATGGAAAACAAAATGTGCTTTCAAATAGCAATTGCAACCAGCATGGAAAGTACCCACAGGTCTTGCTTCTGGTGGCTTGACGCAACTGGCAATGATACATTTGCGTAACCCGTTTTCTCGATCAGAGCAATTCCACATTAGACTGACATAATCGATTTGCAGGCAGCCTGTTGAGGCACAAGGAGCCCTTTCATTGCTCACACATACAAACAATGCTCCAAATCCCCCCCTCAACTATTAACCCCATTACAAAAACATCTGACTAGGCATTACGTACAGAAAAATTGACCAGCGGCCGAGCGTTGCGACTCAAGGGTGTAGTGAGTTCAGTTAACAAAGGCACTAATGAGTAGGAAGGGGCTCTACTGGCTGGCTTGTGTACACATACAGCAGACACAATGCCTAGATCTCCTGCTTTAAGGGTAAATGTGGAGATGATAGGAATGCTACTGAATATATAGAGATGGAAGGAAATTAGGAAGGGAAGTAGGGGGTAGGAGAGGAGGGGGATCTCACTGTCAACTCTTTTGAGAGACAAGGTAAAAGAAGTGAGAACTGTGACAGCGGGAGGTAGACAGACATGGAGCAGAACCTACGTACAGGAAGCCCTTGTGGGCAGGAGCATGGAAGCCCCTGGGGCGTGGGCACGGGCACATGAGCGTCCAACGGGGGCCGCGATGGCAGCCGTGCCCCGCGTGGTCCGCACCGGCTGCTCTATATGTCAGCGCGGCGCTTCCCTCAAAATCACTCAAACACAGAGCTCTGCCACCACCTGGGACAGGGAAAGCAAGACACTTATGGACACACACAACCGTAAAGTTCAACCACTGCAGCCTGTTCATGGAAGGAGAGTTAAATAGGATCCAGAAAGACTCGTCCTGGTTTCAGAGACGTCTTATTGACAGCTGGAAAACTTTGCTTGTTGTGCCTTTAAGGGCTTTCACATGCAACCAGCATGACAACTATGTCATTCTATGTCATTTACTGTTCAAAAGTTTGGGACTGGTAATATTTTTTTTAACATTCTTAAAAGGCGGCTGCATTTATTTGATAAAAAAAATACAATATTTATAATTAAAAATCTCTTCTATATTAATATATCTTAAAATCCATTTTATTCCTTTGATGGCAAAGCTGAACTTTCAGCACCATTAATCCAGTCTTTAATGTCACTATCTTTACGGTCACAATTTAATGCATCTTGCTGAATAAAAGTAAATATTTCTTTAAAACTTTTTTTACTGACCCCATACTTTTAAGCACTTATGTTCTTGATGCCAGTTGATAACAGAGTTAATATCACTAATATGTACATGGGAAAAATCATTACTACTGTCATTATATATTATTCAAATTGTTTTTTAAAAGGGATGTATATCGTGCATGTCTTAGCATGTATTAGCATGTTATTAATAGAATAATGGAGTGGAGGAGAATTGTGAGCTTTTTGCATTTCTATCAACATGTGCATAATAATCAGGCACCCATTTGTTTGAACAACAACAAACCAGAAATCAAAACTACAAGCAGGGTTTATAGAAGCAGGTTATGGCACTGAGCATTGTGATGATATAAAGATTCATTTAGCACTCATTGATTGGACTATTAACAGAGAGAAACACACCAAACAAGTAATAAAGAGGAGGAAAGAACTGCAAAACATACCGCTTTGCCTGCGCCTACGGAACAAAGGACCGATGAATCAGGTGAGAAAGCACTGCAGTAGACCCAGTTTTGATGACCACGGAGTACTTTCACCATGTTACCTATTAGACAAACAATTTAGACTGTTAAGGGTATAGCAATAGCTTTAGCTAGCTTTGTTCAAATTTTTAGTTGGTCATCATATTATTTCATAGCAAAAAACTGTTAAAGAAAAAACTGTTTGCAAATGCAGTGAGCTCCATTTTATCTCACAGTTTCCAGCATATAAATAAGATTAATTTGATCCTGTTATAAAAGCAAGTTTGTCCTAGGATTTTGCAAGAAAGAGAAAATATCAGCAAGCATTCCTTTGGGCTTGACATTTAATTATTTTCCATCTAACCCTCCCAGCCCAAGTGCCAGAATCTTTGAGTGAGTGTGCACATGCAGACTTGAGCAAGTATGTGTGATGGACTCCATGGAGATCAGATGAAAATAAAAACAAAGCAGCTTGCTGTGCAGGAAACTTCTACTGCAAAGACTTTGCAGTTTGGGGTTACACACCATATAGCCGTAGCCTGTTAATATTAATATGTAAAGAACTTAAAGTTGTGCCATTTTACAGAACTAATTATTCCAATGTGCCAAATTACTCAAACAAAAATCAACATTTGTTCCTCACCGTCATCTTTGAGGTCCCACACACGTAGGGTCTTGTCTCTCGATGCAGAAACCAGTACTAAACTCCCATCTGGGGCAAACGTCAGGTCCCGCACAATGTCTGTGTGGTCCATCAGGTTCAGCAATAGCTTTCCTGTACACAAGAAAACAAAACTGAGGATAAACACTAAAGCACAAAGTCCAGGCTAATCGATTCAAACTGCATCAAACTTTCACACAAATTTCATTTCACTTTTTAGAAAATATTTAGTCTTCTTAAGAATCAAAGAGAGAAGGATTATGCGTGTGGCTTTACACTTATGCAGGTGTCAAAAAGGCATTTCCCAAGGCGTCTCAGAAATACAGTAGGTTATACACCGGATTAAGCTCTTTCTTTGTGAACAGTATTGAATTGCCTTGAGGCATATGGAAGTACAATCACGGACACCTGCCAGGCTAATCCACATTAAATCCCTACAGTTAGTTGCACCTACAGTAACAAATCTTTCACATGTAATTCTGGAAATATAATTGGGGCTTAGTAACAGGGCCTATTTGCAACCTGTCAAACGTGATAACATACATTCACTTAGCTATGTGAATGACGGGTATATATGGCACAAATCCTGTCAAGATACTTTACAATACACTGCTATCAGATTTCCAGCATGTTTTCAAAAAGGGGAAAAAAATATAAAGGCTGCTGGAGGAGGAGTCTCGCACCCGAAAAGAACAAGTCTGCTGGGTAAATTTATGCCATTGCGGTTTTAGCTAGAAGGGAGGTGGAGTCATCAACTGAAGAAAACATCTCTATCCCCTCAGAACAACCAATGGCAATGTCTGTACAGGACCTGCCCACCTATTAATACATTTTGCAGCTGAGCAAAAATTAATTATATAACTTCGAAGAGCTGCCAGTTTTTTCTGAAGTCAACAACTACCTCTTAGTTTTAGGTTTTCCGATAGCAGATTTACACGTTATGATCATTAGAACTGTGAAAACTGAAAAAGCAGAAACTCAGTGGCCAAGGAACGAATGGCGAAGCGGTTCAAAGGTTCATAAAGTAGAGAGATGTATTGTGAAAGGGAACAGGAGACCTCAAAGGCCGAGCAAATATGTACTAAAAATAATTTATTACTGACTGGCGACTGCATAAAAATAAAAATAAATTGTCAGGAGGTGTATACAAGAGACACATTTGGAAAACATTGATGGAAGTACGATTAAGATCATGTCAACACCTTATATAACCACCACCTCCCCTCTCTCTCACAAACATGTGCGCACACACGCTTCTGTTGGGAAAATGAAAAACAGGAAGCGGGCATAGAGAAGTGTTAAGAGAGGAGAGAATGGGTGGACTGTGATTTCTAAAACATTAACTCAGTAGCACTGAAACATCAAAAAACTACAACAACTACTCAATGATTAATAAACACATTAACCTACCTCTGTTTAATAGTATTAATTGTTAGGATTCTGTAAACAAAATCACCTGGACAAATGTTAATGCTGAATGACCTGCAACCTCACTAATACTAATTTTCCAGTTGCTTAAACTGATTAACACACTAGATTAGCCTGTGATGCTTGAGTCTGACACACCGAGAGGAACCTCACCTGTATAGACGTCCCAGATTTTGATACGGCCATTGTTGAGACCGGTGGCAAGCAGCAACTGGTCCTGTCCGAACTTGAACCGGTGCCATTCGATATTAACGCAGCGACTCTGCTTCTCGGGAACAGAAGAGCCAAAGGCCAGGCCCCACACAATGTCACCACAGTCGATAGTGTGCTCTCTGGGCTCGCCTGGCAGCAGACTGCCCTCACTGTTCTGCCGGGAGAGGCGTTGAGGACCTGCACAGCTCGACCGATCTTCCTTCCTTACAGAACTAGAGTTAGGGAAAGAGGGAAAAAATATTGCTGTGTGTTGTTGGTATGAGAATCATGTCTCCTCTGCTTGATGTAAACTGACAACAAATTCTCTTTGATAAATTAAGAACAGCAAGAGGATGTTTTACTTCTAAAAAATGTTATCTAGTGCGTCATCTGTTGAAATAAGCTGAACGTTTTAACTGTTAGGAATATTTGAACACTGAGTAAACTCCCAGGAAGCCTAAGAGATTACAGAAGTGTTGCATCAACTTTGACCCACTTAACGTCCCTTACCCAAATCTACAAGCTCTTGTTCATGAAACTCAACAAGTCTGAGGTTCTGGAATCATTACAAGAGGTTATTGTGTGAATACAAAGCAGGCGCTGCAGAACTGAAACAGATAATGCCTGCCACGTGTCCACTCAAGCTTTTAATAGTTTCTGCTTTAGCATTAAAGGAACTGTCGCTCAAAAATAAATTCTGTCATTTCTCACCCCTATGTTTTTATCCTTTTTTTAATTTGTTATTTTAGTGCATCAAGTTCAACTAAACAAAAATTAGCAATGGTGCCTAGGCAACTAGCTGAAATAAGTTCTTTATTTCAGTTGACAATTTTTTTAAATGGTTTTAGTTAACTACAATAACCCTGACTGCAAATGCATTTCTCCTTATCGTTTCTGAATTTTAGTTCAGTGATAACCATTCCTAACTAAACTTCATTTAACAGCTGCCACATATTGTCCTTTGTGTGTACAACTACTAATAAAGTTACTACACTTAAATGTACAACGACTGAAAAATGTTTTACAATACCATGCTTCTCTTTTATGGAGACAACATAAAAAAAACTGTTTGTTTTACTTCAAACTATTGTAAATTCTCTGTTAAAATTTTACCCTGTGTCTGCATGATTCATGTTGCAATGATATTTTTGGTGTTTTTATGAAGGCTACTAGCATGAGCACAAAAATTCTGTAATAAAAGCACAATATACATTCTTTTCCCAGAAATGCAGAACAACATTTAATATACTGACTGCAGAAAGAAAAGTTAGGATTTTGCAGCCAACTCTATTTACATTAATATTGGCAAAGAGAAAAAGTAAAGAAACAGCCCCAAAAATTGCATAGTTCAAGGCATGCAGCCAAAGGGCAATGATGTGAACCTCATAATGAGGACTTCACATTCAGAACAGGACAAAGGCTGGTTGGCAGGGCTGCACGCTGGCTCGACAGTGGTCTCTAAATCCACAGGGTAAGGTGAGATGACCTATGCTGTGCCACTGAATGCTAAACAAGCCCAAACACTGGGCGCCACCATGTGAAAGCTCAGAGGACCAGACCAGACAACCAGCACACGCGTAGACTGCCTTTGTCAGTCCATCAACAAACAAGCTGTATTGTAACAATTCACCATAGAGGGAAACAAAGAGATCAGTGTGTATACTCACAAGCTGGCTAAGCAATTTTTCCATGGTACAAGTCTCACTATTCGATGCCCTTGAGACCAAGCAAAGTAAGAACCATCAGGTGCAAAAGCTACAGTCCAAGTCTCCCGTCCAGACTTCTGGTCAAAGGGAGCAACTGGAGGTATGAGTTCCCCGATGAACTTAGCTTTACCTGTTGCAACAGAAAGCACAGTTTAAGCCTTTAAAACACAAAGCACATTTTAAGTCTTTAAAACTTTTTATTAAACATGCCCCTGGTTACAGAGACAAGGCTTAAGCCTAGTCCCAGACCAAAATGCATATGTTTGAGCTGGTTTAACTGAAAGCAACTTGCACTGATATATCTTTAAATGTGTTAGTGCCATTGTTGTCTCAAGATGAACACCAGTAATGTTTTTTTCTAATGTAGGCCATGTTTTTTAAAAGTCACTTAAATGTCCTTATTGAACTAAGGCCTAATCCTGGCTTAATCTAAGCCCTGTCTGTGAAACCAGGCCAAAATATTGAATGTGTTACAGCAAAATGTGTGAATTCATAACTAGTTATATTTTAACTGCATTTTCACCTACTTTTGCGAATTAAAAACCTATTCAATTGAAAAAGAGTTTAAATGGATAGTTCATCCAACAAAAAAAAAAAAAAAATCTCTCATAGTTTACTTACCCATGTGTCATTCCAAACCTGCATGCCTTTCAAAAGATATGTTTGTAACCAGTTTGTACGGAGAAAAACAATTTTTTTTTTTTTGTGCAAAATATCTTTTTATGCTCCACAGAAGAAAGAAAGCCAATGTAAATGATGACTAGTAGACTAGTAGATGACTGAATTTTCATTTTTGGGCAAACCATCCCTTTAAATTTAAATTCCTTTATTTAATCTAGGATCATCTAGTAAGCAATCCAATAGTTAATTCACTAGTAACTATTCATTAGATTCTAGTAGTAAATATTTAACAATTTCAATGCATAACGTACTAGTAATCAGTTAATGTCTGAACCACAAATCCTGCAGAATTCAGTGACATTAGCAATTTCTTACCAGCAACAATAAAATATTTACTTGTCTCTACCAGGATAATGACTGGGAACTAGTACCACATAGTGACAAACTGAATAGATACTAGACACTATATGAATTCGCCAAGGATATTAGAATTTAAAAAACACAAGTAACATATTGTTATTTCTCCTGAAATGTTAAGTTTATACAATTAACGTTTATACCACATAAACGTGTAGTTCACATGGTGACTCACTGGTGTGGTGATGGTGAGTCATTATGTGAGTGTGTGGCGGTGGGGGAGGGTTACTGTCGACGCAATCTGGGTGTGTGGACATTGGGCTCAAGAAAGCACGCGTCGCGCACAACAACTCAGTATTTTAAATAACGGCCAATGTTTTTCCGTCACATTTTAATAAACGTAATACGTTTGTTTGAGTTCTATCATTAATATGATATAGCCTAGACACGACACACTGAAATGAGTACTCCATCAATTCATAGCTGCACAAATGTAAATACGCAATATATAATATATTATACATACGGAATACACACGTTTCAAAAGGAAGACGCGTTTAAACTTAACTAAAGCAAGACCCGCCCCCATTCACAGCAGTGGCAAAGAATCCAAAAACTCACCTATTTCATTTTCGTTGACAAAATCTGGGAAGCTTGCCATCTAAATCGAAGCGAGTCTCTTCAATCTAAATCTTCTTGGTTAACTAAATAAAGGCGTTGAAATGTTTGCGTGGGACAAGAGGAATAAGCAGTTTTCGCGTGTCTCCAGTGAATGCGACGCGTCGCACGTCGACGCAACGCTGCCTATATTTACATATACGACTGTTTGGAAAATAGACAATTGTATGGTCTTTGAAGTACAACTTGAGTTTAATAAAACTGACAATTAAACAAAGAAAATTAGCGAATAATAGACTAGTCCCTTAAACCGCGTATCGCTCAGCTTGAGTTGCAGTGTATTGTAATGGCTGCGAGAGTCCTCCTTAGGTTTTGAACACACACATTTATGGGCGGGATACTCTGGCGACGTCATAACAGTTGCCGAGGCAACGGAGGAGCGCCGCTCTCTGATTGGCCCAAAGCCGTTTACGCGTGGTCTTTGATTGGCTGGTCACTCGAGAATATGAATGGAATGGATTCGTGAAATACGTGCTGATAAGGAGTGTGACGATGAAGCGCTAATCCAGTGGTGAATTCAAATCTTTGTCCCTGAAAGAGCAACATAATCACTAATTAGGTGATGAAATTGCTTGATAGGTTTCAGGAATTTAAAGTAAAATGTATTTTGTTTTATTATTTATCCACTGTCCCTGTAATGGCTCGTGTTGTGAAAAATTCCACGTAAGCATCTAGAGAACAAAGAAAATTTTGTTAGTATAGCAGCTATGTTTCATATAAATTATTTAGTTGATCAGAAACTCCTGTTGAAGTAGGCCTATTTCTCTACAATGTTACAACAAAAAAGTTTCAGTATTTCTCTATAATGTTACAATGAAAATATAGGTGTCTTCAGCATTATATTAAGAATTATATTGTTTTTCAGAATTTTACTTTTAAAAATCTTAATATTAATCACGGATTAATTTACCAACAGTTTAACACATTAGTAGGTATTTAATTATCTGAAGAATACATTAACAACATATATATGTTATATATAAATTTTATCTTCACCATAATGGTACGGTTGCATATACATTTTTTTTCTTACAATAAATCCATACAATATGTATCTTATTTTATCATATTATTTTTCAAAGTTGTAAATAAAATACAAATAATTGGAGTATGTTTTAGAAGAAAATACTCAGTCTGTATACTTCAAAATTTCACATTTAATTAATTGTATTACTTGCCGTCTTTGTCATTACTTGTGAAATTTACTAGCAATTTCTGAGTTAAAATAGTTTCAAAGCCAATTTGTTTTTAACTCTGATATTCTTTGAAACAAAATGGGTGGGAAAAAAAACAATATTGCACTCTAACATAAAAGAGACTTCTACTACACTGAGCGAACAAGAAAGAAGGTCAGCTGTTGCCATGTGTCTTGCAACGTCCTGAAACAGGAGAAAATAGCCATCAGGCTCTTCAGCGTTTTACAGCTTTGACCTCTTAAGAAGAGGTTGAAACCAGGTACATCCAAGCAGTCCAGCACCATTCCTGTAGATTGCTAGAAGCCATATACAATAACCTGAAACATTCTGAAAGAAAAAGTGGTATGATAAGACTAAAATGGAGGTATTTGGCTTCAAAGAAAAGACGTAAACTACATTTGTGCAATCCCTAAAGTCAAATATGTGACTTTTTTCACCAATTTTGTCATTTAATTACCCTCAAGTTGTTTCAAAGCTGAATGAGTTTCATTTTTCTGCTGAACACAAAAGAAGGTATTTGAAGAATGTGGGTAATCAAACATATAGGAAAAAAAATATATACTATTGAAGTCAGAGGCTACTGTCAACTGTCTAGTTACCCACATTCTTCAAAATACCTTATTCTGTGTTCAAAGGAAGAAAGAAACTCATATAGGTTTGGAACAACTTGAGGGTGAGTAAATTATGACAGAATTTTCATTTTTAGGGGAACTATCCCTTCAATGCTTTTATAAATAGTACATCAAATAATCTTTCTTCAAGAAGAGGGTTTAATTTATATCAAGGACTTGACATACACTAGGCAGAACATTCAGCAAAGATGTGACAGAATAATAATGTATGATTATGTTGTGATAATCTATGATGAATTCAATCAGTTCTGTCTGTTCTCTTTGTTTATCTTTATGTGGTTAAAGCTATTGGACTTGTTTCTATCAAAAAGTCAGTATGCAAGGATGATTATTGACAAAAGGTTTCGGATTAATACCAAATGGTTCAAGAGAAGTGCATGTTTATTTCTTGCCAGATTATTGTGCGTTTAAGAAGGAAATGTCTTAAAGGAATAGCCTAGTTCACTTAAAAATGAAAATTCTGTCATAATTTGCTCACTCTCAAGTTGTTTCAAACATGTATGAATTTCTTTCTTCTGCTTAAACACAAAAGAAGATATTTTGAAGAATGTCGGTCACCATACAGTTGATGGACCCCATTGACGACTTCTCCTGTTGTAACTTTTGTTGTTGAATTTATTTAATTTTTCCTGAATAGACACATATATGATGCCAAGTGTAAATAATGAGGAAAAACACTTTATTACTTTATGATGTTTTGTGTTTATTTTGAAAGATTGTAATGATGTGCACCCCACCCTGATATACTTCAAGTATACATACTAAGTAGCCTACGCTGATATCTTTATTGATTCAGCCTTGTCAAGTACTCCAGTTGATGTTTTTCTGAAGTAAACAAACTAGAAATATGACATCCGTGTAAGCGTCGCAGTTTTCTAGAACTTTCACTAACACCTAATGGAAGTCAATAGCCTACATCAACTGTTTCTGGTTACCGACATTCTTCAAATATCTTCCTTTGTTTTCAAGCAGAAGAAAGAAATTCATACATGTTTGAAACAACTTGAGGGTGAGTAAATTATGACAGAATTTTCATTTTAAGTGAACTATTCCTTTAAAGGTTAACTTAGTGTGTCAAACAGATAAGTGTGTTAGACACAGGAAGTTTTTTTAATCTTTGTTTTTCCTGCCATTTTAGCTCACTTGATGCTTGATAGTGGAATGTTTTTATTTTGTCTTTGGCTGATAACTGATGGAGCCGTGACCGTGGAGTTGTTGGATAGGGCTCTGCCTAGTAATTCCAAGAAATACCAGTTCACAGAAAGTTGGTCAAGGGAAGGTCATCTAACTGGGTGGTCTGCCATAAGTAATAAACAAAGAATAAATAATTTAATAATTTTTGTAAATTAAACGTACAGTATGGAATTTTTCGCCACTAGGGGTCGCTAACCTCTTTACAATAACAAAGGCGTAGTTTGATGACGCAACACATGCTAAGAATTATGGATGTTGTCGTCAACGTCAAGCCGGCCGATCTAATAATGTTTATGGATGACTGAATACATCGATGTTTTTATCATGACTGTGATATGAAGCAGGTCGGGATTGCTAAGAGACAGCTATCAGCTCCACACGCGACACGAGCTCCCGCGGATATAAAAGGAATACGGACATTTCATTCTACCAAACTACACGCAGAATTACTACTCACAGGTCAGTTTATTAGACAAATTAAACTTTTGAGGTAACGCAGCGCTGTTTCACCTGGTCTAACATTACATTAGCACACTAAACTGCATTTGAATGTGTTGAAAAGTATGTGTTAGTTTGTCTGTATGAGACTAGCAGTAAACTAGATCAACATTAGAATAACATACAGATCATATTCTAACATTTTATCATTGTTGAACTATATAACATTGATTCGTTTTATGTAAATGTGCTCACCTGTTTAATAAGTACATGTAGGAGCGGTCGAAGTCTCGGACGTGGAGCTCTTGTTTATACAGTGAGGAAAATAAGTATTTGAACACCCTGCTATTTTGCAAGTTCTCCCACTTAGAAATCATGGAGGGGTCTGAAATTGTCATCGTAGGTGCATGTCCACTGTGAGAGACATAATCTAAAAAAAAAAATCCAGAAATCACAATGTATGATTTTTTAACTATTTATTTGTATGATACAGCTGCAAATAAGTATTTGAACACCTGAGAAAATCAATGTTAATATTTGGTACAGTAGCCTTTGTTTGCAATTACAGAGATCAAACGTTTCCTGTAGTTTTTCACCAGGTTTGCACACACTGCAGGAGGGATTTTGGCCCACTCCTCCACACAGATCTTCTCTAGATCAGTCAGGTTTCTGGGCTGTCGCTGAGAAACACGGAGTTTGAGCTCCCTCCAAAGATTCTCTATTGGGTTTAGGTCTGGAGACTGGCTAGGCCACGCCAGAACCTTGATATGCTTCTTACAGAGCCACTCCTTGGTTATCCTGGCTGTGTGCTTTGGGTCATTGTCATGTTGGAAGACCCAGCCTCGACCCATCTTCAATGCTCTAACTGAGGGAAGGAGGTTGTTCCCCAAAATCTCGCAATACATGGCCCCGGTCATCCTCTCCTTAATACAGTGCAGTCGCCCTGTCCCATGTGCAGAAAAACACCCCCAAAGCATGATGCTACCACCCCCATGCTTCACAGTAGGGATGGTGTTCTTGGGATGGTACTCATCATTCTTCTTCCTCCAAACACGTTTAGTGGAATTATGACCAAAAAGTTCTATTTTGGTCTCATCTGACCACATGACTTTCTCCCATGACTCCTCTGGATCATCCAAATGGTAATTGGCAAACTTAAGACGGGCCTTGATATGTGCTGGTTTAAGCAGGGGAACCTTCCGTGCCATGCATGATTTCAAATCATGACGTCTTAGTGTATTACCAACAGTAACCTTGGAAACGGTGGTCCCAGCTCTTTTCAGGTCATTGACCAGCTCCTCCCGTGTAGTTCTGGGCTGATTTCTCACCTTTCTTAGGATCATTGAGACCCCACGAGGTGAGATCTTGCATGGAGCCCCAGTCCGAGGGAGATTGACAGTCATGTTTAGCTTCTTCCATTTTCTAATGATTGCTCCAACAGTGGACCTTTTTTCACCAAGCTGCTTGGCAATTTCCCCGTAGCCCTTTCCAGCCTTGTGGAGGTGTACAATTTTGTCTCTAGTGTCTTTGGACAGCTCTTTGGTCTTGGCCATGTTAGTAGTTGGATTCTTACTGATTGTATGGGGTGGACAGGTGTCTTTATGCAGCTAACGACCTCAAACAGGTGCATCTAATTTAGGATAATAAATGGAGTGGAGATGGACATTTTAAAGGCAGATTAACAGGTCTTTGAGGGTCAGAATTCTAGCTGATAAGACAGGTGTTCAAATACTTATTTGCAGCTGTATCATACAAATAAATAGTTAAAAAATCATACATTGTGATTTCTGGATTTTTTTTTTTGATTATGTGTCTCACAGTGGACATGCACCTACGATGACAATTTCAGACCCCTCCATGATTTCTAAGTGAGAGAACTTGCAAAATAGCAGGGTGTTCAAATACTTATTTTCCTCACTGTATACTGTCTATGGGAGCTCTCGGCATCTCGAAAACACCGCGCTGATATTGATTCTCGTTTTAGTTCTCCTTTTTTATCCAAAGTCTGCTTGCCATGGTCCGTAATATTTGAACGAAACAACAACAGCGTGCAAATAGACATTGCAAACTACACATTTGTCCACGTCTGTCGCTTTGGTTAATCAGAGGGCTCTGCTCATAGCTCTGGTTACCATGGCAGTACGAGCGGAAACCAGGGACAACGCGGATATGACGCCATTGACTGCGACAAAACGGAAATAAAGAAACGTGCCGTGTCTAAAAATTAAATTAAAATTTCTCCTGGTTTGAAAGTTGTTGGAAACAGTCGGGATAATGTAAGTACACAACTAAAAAAAATATATAACATAGATATAGTGATTTTTGCTAATTTTAAAGCAAAAAAGTTACATATTGTGCCTTTAAACCTAAAAATGCAGCAAAGAGGAAAACAAACTCATGATAAGGGACTGTGTACTGCCCTCTACTGGTTGAAGTTATATAGAACAGAATTTTCAAACCTTTTAACTAAAACTTTAAAGTTTTTTTTGGTACACTTTTTCTGCAAGTTATAAAGACGCTGACATTTAACATAAAAAAATAAAATAATAATTATCGTTTACATTTTCTATTGACACCAACTCCACGTACTCCTGTACCTAACCTAGAATCTTTGTTGAATAATAGACTTTAAAAAAAAAAAAAAAAAAAAAAATGACATGATCATACAGAGTACAACAATTTTATTATTTATTCCAATAGCTAATAAACATCTGGATTGCAAGAAAAGTCCAGAACTTGAAATAGTCTTAAGTGAATGATGTGATGCGGGACAATCACATTTATTTTGGACAAACAGAGGAAGAGTCAACTTAATTTGGTGAGGATAATATTCTTCAAAAGAAAGGGGACAGAAACAAATAATTGCAAGATCAAATATTTTATGTTAAAAAATGGCCAATTACTATGTACAGTTGTTTCCTTCTAATACAGTATAAATATTACATTCCACTAATTGTTAAGAGCCACTTAAAATCACGTGGCTCGCACACAACACTCTCTGAACACATCTTCCTCTATCTCTCCCATATAAAGACAGAAGATGAAGAAGTGGATCTTGAAAACATTTCGGGTAAACACGCAAGGACACGTGATCAAGAAAAGGAACTTGGCTACATACCGAAGCAGATCATCCACACAGTCCTTGAATTGTTCATATCAACCTCATGACTAGTAAACAGACGGCGCTACCTTGCATATCAATGAAGCATCTGCGCTATGAAGTTTTCAGTTTTAGTTGTGCTTTTAGCAGAAAGTGAAATGAGAGCAAGTTCCCTGAGAGGATGAAATATGTTAAAAAGCAGGATGGAAGGGAAAATATCACACATTCCTGCCCTAAATCGCAGACGACAACGTTGGGAACATGGGCTCTGCGGTATGCGTTGCTACTCTCAACAAGGTTTTGCTCTTACAAAACCTTTGTTCTTTCAATTCACATCATTTTCAAAACTAATTACTGACTTGTTGCTCTGTGCCATCCATAAAGATTAAAAAAAAAATCATCATGCAAATATGCATGGCACTGGCACATATTTCATAAAGGCTATTACACTTTCACAGAACATATAATTACTGTATGTGAAATATACGTCATTGATGATGCCTATGGATACCTATATAATCTGTAATAATGGCAAAAATCATTTAATAACATAAGTGACATGAACATGATCATGACTTCACATACTGTACATAATGCCCTTTAAACAAAATTAGCAAGTTTCAATAGCCATTTCAGGAGCTTGAAGTGTATCAGTACCATCGAGGAATCCAAAAAGTGTGCTTCGGCACATATAATACTGTGACTAGGTGGTTTCAAACTACCAGATTTACCAGTTGGACAATCTGACATACATAAAACACAAACAAACATCATAAATGTCACACAGTGTCCTCCAATTGGCTACTTTACACTGAATCAATACTGGGATGCACAACACTAAAAGGAACATAATGGCACATTCTTATTGGTGGATCACAGTTAGACCTCTGACCTTATGACATAGTCACGTGACCTACTGGAAGCACAGCGTTAGGGTAAATCATTCAGTGTGATTTGCAAGAAAAAGCAAACCAGCGTTTTGGTTGGTTCAAAGACAGAATCATTAAAAATGTACTCCGCTTGTTCTGTTCAAAGATAAAAAACAAAACAAAACAGATGTTCAAATGGAAACTATACCGGCTCAAACAAACAAATCGAATCACTTTTCACGAAGACACAATTGAAAAAAAAGCATTCAAATATTTTATAAAACAGATATGGCAGTGCAAACATGAGAAGCAGGCCAACTTTTTGGCTGATCTGCGATTCGCCTTTCTCTTTTTCTGTAAAAATTACTCAAATTAAATTTTGGCATTGACAGTGTGCATTGCCTTTCTTGGCCGGAGACCACTCATCTAAATGAACTCTGTTTTGATTTAATTGTATGAAAAAAGTAAAAATGGGCCATGGAAATGGACTATTCAGCACCCTAAAATCACACCACACTAAATGGAGACCTGAATAATGTTTTTTTCCTTGATAGCAATGATTAAGAAAGGATAAAACAAACCCCTAAGAAACCCGAACCCTTTGAATAATAAACGTGACAGTCTGGGTACATTCTTTGAGGAAATGCTGTTGATGTTTAATGTGCAGATTAGACTGAGAGTGGCAGGGTTCATTGAAAATAAAGAAATAGTTATATACTAATGCGCTGAAACAACTGACAGTTAGTTGCGTCACTTCTGGACAGTAATAAATCAATTATTTGCCTCTTTTCTAATGGTGACAAGTCAAATCAAACTTAAATGGGGAAAGAAACTCCTCAGGTAACTGATATTTTTATACAAACATAAAAGGGAATTTCTTTTCAGATCATTAGGGATAAAAAAGAAAAATACATAGGAAATCAGTACTATAGCTGTTGAATTTTACATATGAAACCAAATATTAACAAACAGTTACAATACAATAATTATTATAGTAATCAAATGTAGGTAACAATAATCTTAGGCTTGCAAAAAGGCTGCTACAAAATGATCATACAGTCCTGCCTGGGCTGTCCCTCTCGAGTCTGGGATTGCCTGCACTGGAGCCGCTGAGATAAGGAGCTATCAGCCATGGGTCATTCTGAGGTCACCATGGAAATCCTAATTTCCCAAGAGCACAGAGGAGGGATCTGGAATGAAATTTGCAAGAGGTTAGTTACTACTCGATATCTATGTCAGTTGCAGGATTTTTATTCTAGTGGAACGAATCTGAATATCATCTCTGAGATGATTAATCATCCGCACTGAAGCCCCTGTAGTTGGGTTTAGAAAATACAAAAAAGGACACAAAAGGAAAGTGAAGAATCTCACTAATGAGCCACTAACCATGATAGTGGTTCCTTACGTGGCTCCTCCTCTTCCTGTGCAGCCAATCGTCTGAGCTGACTTTCTTCATCTAGAAAGACACACCCAGACAGACAAATAGACAAATAGACAGATAGATAGATATATAGATAGATAGATAGATACAAAGGAACAACTTCATATTGGCTCACACACCTCCAGAGGATGTGACATATTCACACATTAAAAGATCACTGATCATAAGATCACAGGGATTCTGGAAAATTCTGATGTGAAGATGATGCTGAGCTAGAAGTCTTCAAAGGAGCCCTAAGCTTGTGCAAGGCTGTGGCCTTGTCTTTTCATTCACCAAAGATCCTCTGACTCCAACTGGTTCTCTCTCATCAAGACCACATCAGCAAAGATCAACTGGAGCCTCAACAAATTACATCAGGACACTTTTATTCAAAAGGGCGAGACATGCAAGTATCAAACTTAGTCTAATTATTTGGTCCATTAAGTATCACTATTCCCTACCCCTTTTAAAGAAGGGTGTGTTAGACTAGAAACTGATGGTTTGCTCAAAGCTGTTGATCTGCTGAATTTCAAACAATGCTATAACTTCTCGTTTTCCTGTGTCCTGCTTCAGCTTTCTTTCCATTGCTAAACTGTATTCATGTATGAGGTTAATTTATTGTGGTATTAATTCTGCTACACCGAGTTAATCCTATCAACTGATCCAAATATTTATAATTAATTATAACGAGTTGTAATTATTCATATTTCCCTTGAGCTAATTTGCTACATAAAGCAACAATTTGAACATAAATATGAGGAAACTTGTTCACTTGTTTCTACAGTACTTCATTTTGCCTGTTTTGATCCGGAGATTCTGTACTATTTCAAAAGATGGGTAATAGCGCCTTCTACTGTATAACAGTGAAAACATAGATTGCCAGAAAATTCTGTCAATGGCAGTAAGATTAAATCAGACATTAAGAAAAAATGGTTTGGAAAATTGTAGAGAAAGTCTTACCACATGGGTTTCCTTCCACATCGTCTAGGAGGTTGGCAGTGGAGTTGGCTGTGCCCAATCTGAGAAAGTGCAGTCAAAGTAAACAGCCAACACTAAATTTACTCAACTGAACCAACGTTACTTTGCCAAGAACCATAAATAGCATTTGTTGGGGAATTCGCTGAACACAAAACAGGGGACTGAGTTCAACATTAAAAACACAGTATCATAACTCAGTCTATATCTCTAAACATGTTCCTCTAGTTCCCTCATTTTTGTCCTAGTTTCTATTTCATGCTTGCTCTAAAAGTATTCTGATTTCACATAGTATTTTATTTTTTACACTCCTACTGTTTTGATTTAAGCTAAAGTGGTTCTGGCACATTTTGAAGGATACGAATGATGCCGAAGCAACGTTCTTCTTTTAGACTTCCTCCGCTTCGTCTTCTCTGAGAACCCTCTGGCGATTTCAAACAGCTTCTTCCTGGTTGCTGCAGATGAGAATGAAGAATGTTACAATTCAACAGAAATGTTAACGTTCAACAAATATCTTTAATAAACAATTATTTTCAGGTGAACTTACATTTCCCCATGTGCTTTAGCTTGTCTCTGAACAGAGCGTCATCTGAGACTACTGTGCAGGCCTCTACAGATCCGGAAGCATAGTGGTCACCTGTGTTTCAGGGGAAAAAAAGTAAAGCATCTTGATTTCTACAACAAAAATGTTGCAAAATGGGTTACATTTTTAATTCAATTTTTCATTTAATTCAAAATCACATCAAAATTAAGTATGTTTCTGGAGTTTGCAACTTCGAAGCGAAAAGTTCGCTCTGGCTGGTAAACACCTCAAACTACCATTGGTCGGTGGCGATTACATAATAGGTACGTGTGGTCTGTGGCTCCTTCTTCTTCTGTGTGGAAATCTTCCTTGGTTAATTTCTTCTGTTCAGTCCGTCAAGGTCAGACGTCCGCGAGTAAAAACATGAGAGAGCCAACTAGTGAGCGGCTTTATAGTAGAAACTGAAATTCTGATAGAGTCACTGTTTTTTCATGTTTAATACCGTAAAGCTGCTTGCTTTAAAGCAATCTGTATATAAAGTGCTAAATAAATGTAGCGTGTTGAATTGCAGAGCTCGTGCAAACATATCCACATCCATATCCATATGATCAGATGCTTTCTTAACTGCTGTTTTCTCACCACTGTCATTTTTTTGGGGTGTTTTTTTTTTTTTTTTTGAGAGGAAAGCACTCAGAACATATTTACATATTCAAACAGCTTTGGCGGTGTCGGGATGTTTGCTAACAGTATACCACTGCTAAGGTATTTTAAAAACTTGTTTTAGCCCTAAGAGAAGAACATAAAATACCTTTGCTGTGAGCATAACAGGGCCTTTTTGTTTATACACACAGACGCAGCGTGACGTACATGCTCACACACGCAAAATGCAAAACCACAGTTCAAGTGAATGATATCTACCTGTGGAGTTCTCCATGCTAGCTGATGAATGACTGGATTTGGATTTCTTTGACTCGTATTTTAATCGATCTAAAACACAGAAGGCAGGTGTTATGGAAGTCTTTGACATTCTGCTTTCAACAAGGATATGAAGTCATCCAAAGAAGACCGCTCATAGGCTCAAGGTATATCAAACAATCTGTGTGGAAAAGCACAAAATGCGTATGACAAAGCATAACAAAATCTTGCTGTGAGGAATAGACACTGCTAATGGCCTTGGAGAAAAAACAAAACCATCAACGTTCAACGTTCAAAGCCGGGCTGAGTAAATTTGCATAAGAATTCACTCTTTAGGATTTGTGTAGGTGGAACTGTGAAAGGAAGGGAAGTAGAGTGTATCAGAAATGCTCATTTAGCGTGTGGGCGTCTTCCTACCTCTTTCCAACGCAACGAGGAACTCTCGGTTCCTCTGCAGCTCTTTCATGAACTCCTCGTTCTGCAGGAAGAGAGCGATACGCTCATCCTCCAAATATTGCTTCAGTTTACGTTCCTGCTCTGAAGCTCCACCTGTTACTGTGGCGGCCGCCACAGTCGGGTCCTTCTGGGGTACTGAGGAGGAGGAGGAAGAGGGCATGGAGATGGTACTCTGAGAGCCCTGCAGAATATTGAAGAGTACGGAATATGTAAGAAAATCAGACTCGCTTTCATTAAAATCCAAAAGAACTGGCAAACTTTAAAACAGGGTTGTTTTAGTGCAGTTCTCTGTAGTAAAATTTTGAAAATAAACAGTTTCTGAAAACTAACATTTTAATAAAAAGCGATGCATTTTTTATTATTTTTTCCAAAGTTTTGACAACTTAGTGTTAACTAATAATTGTTGCAAACTGGTACTACCAACAAAATATTAGTGCATTCCTGGAACTGGGCGTCGTTACACTACATCCTCCTTATGCATCACTTTCTGCCAGGACTTTTACGGGCTTTTCCCAAATCACAGAAGTGACCTCGACGTCCGGGTTAGCGGTGGCATAAGCCATCAGCCAAGTGTTTTTTAAATAAACTCCTGATGTACTTACAAACTTTCCAATGCCTCATTTTATGAGTACAGAACCTACATAGAAGTTTGGTACCATTCCGGGCATTATTAGTGGGGTAATTTACGAGATACAGCCTAGGATCCATTAGCGCCTGCACTAAGCCATTCGGCTGATATCTCTAAATAAGCTCTAACTTTAATAATGTTCGACCAAGGGAAAAAAGGCTTCTGGGGGGGTGTTTGGCTCGAGGTCATGGTGCAAAGGACCCTAGGTTGAAATTACTCCGAACCATCCCTTTAAAGGGAGGAAAATATGCTTAAAACAGGCTATTTTGTTATGTTTATTTTTTGATGAAATATGACCCAGACATGTTGAGAGAAGATTCACTCTACTAAAAACACATACTGTTTAAGTGTGAACTTTAATAACATGAGACTGTCATGCTGTCATAGTGAATATCAAATACATTGCTTTATGTTTGAACATTCGTCATATGCAGGACAATTGTATATGTACAATGGATCAAGGACACCATTATAGTTAATCTAGCCATTAAGAGAGCATGATATGGCATAAGAGCTTAAAAGCAACTACACAATGGCCTCCCTGCGGCACTTCTGCATTGCATTAGCATGTTTTAATGACCAAACCTCTGCACCTCTAAAGATGTTTCTGAACTATTAATGTTTTTTTATATATATATATTGTTGAATAGCAAAAGAGCCCAGAGGGCACTTGAAAAAAAAAAAAAATCAGAGTTTGTGCTAGATAACTTTAACTTTAATACAGACTATGCTTTAACCCTTAAACAAAAAGGAAAAGTGTTAAAGGCAGTGTGATACTCTAGTTCAGTCTATGATACATTACCGTTCAAAAGTTTTAAAGGTAAGTACGATTTTTTTTAATGTTTTTCAATGTCTCTAACTAAAGGGCCGTTCACACCAAGAAGGATAACTATACAGATAACTGTAACAATAACTATATTAGCATCCACACCAGCGGACGATATCGTTCTGTTTATTCTAAATGTCCACTGCAGTTTTGACATCTGCTGCTTTAAATGCTTGAGCTCTTTAAAGCAGGATGGATTCTGATTGGTTGTCAATGTTTTTATGGTTAATCAGCTGGAAAAAACGTTCTGAAAATGATTCCAATGATATAATTTCTCTGTGCCGTTATCATTATAGTTGTGTGGACTCTGCTTTTCTGTTATATTTAGAACGATTATTAGGACGATATCTTTATTGTTATCATTATAGTTAAAGTCCTTAATGTTGATAAAAAAACAGTAATATTATTACAATTTAAAATAACTTTTCTATTATTTACAATCCGATTATTCCATTTTATTATAATATTCTAATTTATTAATGTGATGCAAAGCTGATTTTTCAGCATTCTTACTCCTCATATGTACCACATGATCCCTCAGAAATCATTCCAATATGCTGATTTGATGCAAAATAAACATTTCTTGTTATTATGAATGTTGAAAACAGTTGTGCTGCTTAATATTTTTGTGAAAAAATACTTTTTTTTCAGGATTCTCTGATGAATATAAAGTTCAAAAGAGCAGCACTTATTTTGAAATATAATTATTTTGTAACATTATGTCTTTATTGTCACTTTTGATCAATTTAACACATCCTTGTTGAATAAAATACATTTCTTATTGACCCCAAACTTTGAAACATTGTTGCATCACATGACAAATGCTCACCTGTATACTGTCCAATTGTTGGGGCAGAATTCGCAGGAAGTCATCAGGCAGATTGCCAAGTAACGGTGGGTTCCAGTTTTTGTAACCTTGGACTTGCCTGTGTCCAGGGGGAGGCTGGGCCTCGAATCTGAAAGATAACAGAGCCCAATGGCACTTGTTTTTTAATACTCACAATGCTCACATCAGTCTAATAATTCAATTATAGCTCCTGCATTGTGTCTGACCCAATAAACATTTGTGAATTAATGAGTATTACATCTGTGGAGAAATGGAATTACATGCATCTTGGCTATTAAACCGCAAACAAACGGCTCAACAGGAATTGCAATATGGTTTTTGAACACCAGGGGGCATCAATTTAGAGAACCGTGACTAAATGAACAAGGACCTGTGATGACCCTATTTCCAAGACTGATGATGTTTCAGTAATTCTTTTAAAATTGCTCTCAAAAATGTTTATAACCTGGGTGGAGGAACAGGAGGAGCATCAGGGTATTTCCTGTCATATATGTGCATGTCATATGTTGGTGGTGAGTAGACAGGGGGCGGCTCTTCGTCTGAGCTGTCTGGCTCGAGGGTCCGCTCAAGAATCTGATAAAAGCACAAGAGAAAACAAATGCAATTAGCAGTAATGAGAAACTTTTATTGAGAAAAAAATAGGTGATTTTTCTAATGCACAGAATCATTCATTTAGTATTGGACAGATATTAATTTAAAACGAGTAATGGTTGAAGGAATGTCAAAAAATATGGATGCTTAGGTACCAAGTTGATAATTAAATAAAACTCGACTAGTCTTTGCTTGAACAATACAAGCCATTGTTTTAATTAAATTTGTTAATATTTAAATTCAATTTAAAAATAAAAATAAAATGTAAAAATGTGAAATTTTGGTATTGTGACAATCCTAAATGGTTCTAATGGATCTTTTTTTACAAAATACAAAACATTTTTTTTTAATCAATCAATGTGCTGTACTGCAAAATCACGGCAAACAGAATATGAATTACTGCGCATGTAGACACTGCTCACACATTCAACTGTTGATGCTCAAATAAAAAAAAATAAAAAAGCAGTGTTTTTATTTAAAAGCTCCAAGCCATTTTTTTATTTAATTGGATAATATTTAAATTTAATTTAATATCATATTAAATTAAATTGATAATTAAATTAAAAAATTATAATTTAATTAAATGCAGGCTGTATAGTAGACTGATACTGGTGTGACCTAGTGAAAGAAAATTGACCTAAAACATTTTTTTTTTATTGCATCTCAGGTCAATGTTTGCTGTGATTTTCATGCAAACAGCCTGTGCAGTAAAGCACATGCACATACTGTTCCAACACATCCCCATATAAACAGAAGATTATAAATAATGCAAGAGAAAAAAATACACCAGTGGGGGATGTTCTTAAAAGCATCTACACACAGAATCGTGGCAGAACGTACAAACAAAATGCACTGCAGTTTATGCTTCACTTAGGATCGCATCGCAGTCTAATGGCAGAGCATGTCCACTGGGCCATGAAGCAGATGGAGAAACAGACAGATACACCGTAATGTGTCTCAGATCCGTCTCCAAGCCCAGTCCTGACACAGTTTCTTATCAGGGAAGTCAGGTGTAAGAGGACTGTCACAGTGGGTAAGAAACGTATTGATTATTACACCCCGCTTAAAATAAGGTGTGAAGAATGCGACAAAAAACGTAGTTTGCTACAGATTCAGCTAAGTGCACAAGCTGAATGGACCACTTTTAATTTATTAAAATGTCACTTTTCAGGGGCCAGCGTGAAAGACACTTGGGACAGTTCACGAAATTGTCACTGTTAGATCTACCTGAAAAACTAAAAGCACAGTTCAATTTAAATGCATCTATTTGTGCTATTGCTAATTTATTTATTTGTTCTTATTTTATTACTGACTGTTTACTTGTCTTTAATAATGTTTGAAATGTACATTAGTTAGGCAAGTAGTTAATTGTAGAGAATTGTTAAATTTCACTGGTATCAAAAATTTTGGAGCCATAACTGTATTTATTACAAGGTAATTCATAGACAATGAAAAAAAATATATAATTTTTTTGTTGTGGTGCTGGGCACGTTCAAATTTAAACCACTGGCCTGACCAGGCCTGCAGAAAAAATCCTTAGCGCTGAGCACTGCTTTTGTCTTCCTCTGAAGAAATGCAATCATATGGGGAATATAGGTACTTTAAAAGACACTGACCTCTGGTGGGATGCTGTCATCTGAATCCGAACTGTCATCTGAGCCTTGCCCGTCGATGCTCATCTGCAGGAGCTGGTCGATGGTGGCATCCACAGCCCCATTGTTGGAGCGCAGGACGCACTCGATCACCTCATAGTCCATGCTAGGGAACATGGTTTTAAAGTCCTCCATGGCCTGGTTGAACTCAAGCCGTCGAACTTGCCGGTTGGGCCTGGAGTTGTTGAGCTCGCCTGCAGCCGAGCCTCCGCCACCCCTAGACCCTCCATTACTGCTGCTACGTCGGAAAAGGCTGGTCATCCCCGTTTCCTTACCCGACCAACGATGCCACGTAGGAAACGATGGCGCCCACTTCAGCCCGATGTCCCCCACAAAAGTTCTAGGTCCGTCTCACGTGTTTTTTTTTTTGGTTTCTGGAACTATTCAAGTTTACTTTTTCATCATACCGAAAACAATCTAGTCCGCTGGAGTGAGAGAAATCCTTTCTTTCTCTTCTTCTGCTTATTAAGCTGCATCCAACACGACAGTATGGAGTCCCTGGCACGAAGGAAGTAGATGATCTGGTCTTGAGCGTTCTAGCTTTGTGTCCGCCAGTGTGATCTCCCCATTAGTTCGGCTCAAACTAAAAAACAAATACAGAGGCACGCAGTTAACAAGACGGTTTGAAACGAAACAGTTCATTATAAAAACCTTTGACTGCCAAACATCAACCAGTTAATGGTCTGAAATTCATGCTTGTCATTGGCTTGCTCTGGAGACTAACCACCCTGTATTTAGTCCACACACATTGCTACAAAGCCATCTATCCCTGAGAGACGGATATAATGACATCCGCAGATATAATGACACTGGCAGAAATAAGCAGACGAAAGAGAAGGAAGTAAAAAAAAAAAAAAAAAAAAAGCTAGTGAGTAGAGCCGAATTCTAGAGTAGGAAATAAATAAACGGGTGAGAAACCAGGGGCTAGATGACAAGAAGGGTATCCAAATACTACATATGGAAATTATTACACTAAATTCACGATTTAGAAACATTTTTGAACATTTGGAATCTGAACATTCACGCCAATAGTTCAGATTTGTACTTACCAACATTTTAACTGGCCCCACCACAAATGTATTTTATTTTATTTTATATAACTTTATTCTATTATTATTAATACAAGATATTTTTATTTGCAATAATAGCTGGAAATAAATGCAAATCCAAGATGGCTATAAATTCATAAGCACATGTACACTTTTGTTCAAAAGTTTGGGTTTGTAAGACTTTTTAATATTTTTGAAAAAAGTCTCTTATACTAACCAAAGCTGCATTTATGTGATCAAAAATACAGGAAAAACAGTAATATTGTGAAATGTTATTACAATTTAAAATGAATAATTTTTCTTTGAAAATATTTTAAAATGTCATTAATTTCTGGGATGCAAAGCTGAATTCTTAGCATCATTACTCCAGTCTTCAGTGTCACATGATCCTTCAGAAATCATTCTAATAGGATGATTTGGTGCTCAAGAAACATTTATTTTTATTAATGTTGAAAATGTAAAAGTATTTACTGGCACTTTTGATCAATTTAATGCATCCTTGAATAAAATTTATTCAAAATTCTTAAAAAAAAAGAAATCTTACCAACCCCAAACTTTTGAATGGTAGTAAGTCTCAGTGCAAAACATTATTTATGTTAGCCAGCTAGATACTGTAACTTGCATATTATATATATATATATATATATATATATATATATATATATATATATATATATATATATATATATATATATATATATATATATACTTAAAAGTTAAAAATACATAAATATATATAAAATTTAAATACATTATTAAATGTATCAATTTATAAATGTCTAATTTTATAATCCTAAAACATTGTTTATTTTCAGGTTTAAATAAACCTATTTTCAGTGTGTTCTCTTTAGGCCCTACACCAATCAGTACTAGTGACAGACAGCAAAATCTATTATTGCCAAGCTCAAAACATAATGTTAGATGCAAGTGCATTCCTTTACCTTCAGACTACTGAAAGCAAATCCGGACCACTCTCAGGCCCCAGTCCTCTCGACATCTAGTTGTCCAAACCACCTGCTTTCTGTTAAAATGCCAAACAAGAATGCTAAAAATGCACGAGTCTGCAGAGCATGGCTACAACTTTGCTGTGATGTTCTGGGATCTCATATGCCTTGCCCCATTTCCACACTCCCTTTCCTCTCTCCTCTCAGTGCAGGGCAGAGAAATCCCTGCTTCATTGAAACAATACACACAGCCGAGCCCGAGCCAAGCCCACATGGCACTGCCAGGACCCAGCACCCCTCACCAGCCTCTCGTTGGCATGGAGACATTTTAGTGATGTAAACAGGATGCTTCGCCGTACACTGACATGAAAGCGTATGCATGCCTGCAGGGATGCCGTCAAGAGAGACGGGGAGCACGGTTTAGTGATCGAGGAAAAATTCCTCTCGTGGCCAGTTTCAGTGGCTTGAGGATTGTGTTTTGAGTGAAAAGGTATTGTTATAGTTCCCTACTGAACTCAGTGCCTGTTTTGCATCTACTTACTCATTCGGCTTAGACGCTGCGATGCCTTGACGACGCACAACAAGAAAGGTCACAGAAACAAGAGTGGTTTTCTAAGAGTATGACCTACTTGGCTAGTAGCAATGGCAACTTAGAAAAATAAGCCGAGAAGAACTGCGACTTCTGGAAAATCCTGATAATTATTTAACAGTTCACTATAGTGCTTTCAAGGCGGTGTCGTATTGAAATTCCTCAAACATGCTTGCATGCAAACAATGCTACATGAGCATCAAATAAGCACATTAGAATGATTTCTGAAGGATCATGTGACACTGAAAACTGGAGTAACAGCTTTGCCATCACAGGAATAAACTACTTTTAAATTATATAAATAAAACATTTACTTGTAATAACATCACTGTTGTTTTACTGCATTTAAAAAAATAAAAATGAATGCTGCCTGGGTGAGCATAAGAGAAAAAATGAGGGATGCACCGATTTGAACATTTTGGCCGATACCGATAATTTTTTAGATTTGGAAGCCGATAACAGATATATTGGCCGATAAATCGAAAACCAAATTTTTATGTCATTTTTGAGAACCTGGTTACAAAAACAAAAGTCTCACCATTTAAAGCCATGGCCCAAGCACACAATTTTAAAGTTCTCATTATAATTGTATGTATATGACAGACTATTTTCCTTTTTTGAAGTGATTCCAATTATATTTCAAGCAATTCAAAACCATCATGGTGAACAGTGCACATCTGAAGTGTTTCAGCTGAAGGAAATGATACATTATTTATCGACTTTAATATATCGGCCAATTTTTCTAATCAGGCCTTCTTATTAGGAACATTTAACAGTATTAATAATAATAATAAAAAAAAAAATACTTTTAGTTAAATTTCATGGTCATAAAACACAGCTTGGTTACTGGGCCTGTAAATAGATCCTCCTCAAAACCAATACTATATTTAGGTTGTCTTTTGGAATATTTCAGTATGGAATTCTTTCTGCATTATTTCAACTCCCATCAGGGATCCTTAGAGACCGGAAATTGGGAACAGGATGCTCCATAACAAAGCCTTTAGAAGTACCAGAAGCTTGTAGCATGGTTAGTGCAAAGACTATAACCTATTTGATAAAGTAAAATGAATGTTAACAAATCAGGAGTGCCAAAGATTTAGTAAACTACTGTTCACAATGCAGGGCTGTAAATCTCTGGAGCTTGATGCAGATAATGTACAAAGAGCTGTAGTCAATATAGATGAGCTTATCGTCAGCTGAAATTCTAAACATCTTACTTTCCACTAACCCTTCCTGCTTGAGACTCTCACTTCCTGTTGTGAAATACCCATCTGATCCATCAGTAACACCCGATATCAAAGAGCTTTGAACTGACTTGCAGTGCGCATAGGCTATATGCGTGCGCTCAGAGTTGGCACGGATTGCACAGAGCCAAGGCCATGCATTCCACTGAGCTATTTTTTACATGACTATCTGCATCCGAGAACCTTCTATATTTACTAATGGGAGCCAGAGCTCGATTTTGCTCCTCCAGAAAACCAACCAACCCACTGTCTCCACTGCCAATGTCATGACAAAAAAAAAATTCAGAGCAGATGTAAGCCAGTCATGCTAAACGTGCTTCATAAATCTGTTCTGTTACCTGCTTAGGAATTGTGTTTAGTGAGATGTTTTACAAACAAGCAAAGGTTATGGAACTTTTTACTAGGCAATAAGTAACAAAAAAAAAGTTACTTTTGACCACAATCAACTTTACTACAAGCTTTACAGCCTTCATGTCTGCTGCTTAACTATTCTTTGATGAATAGAAAGTTTAAAAAAACAAAATTCATTTGGAATAGAAATCTGTTGTAACATTACAAAATGTATTTTTTTGCAATTTTTAATCAACATAATCCATAAATGCTGAAGAAAAGTAAATAAAAATATATATATACACACACACACTAACACAATTTTAATAAAACATATTGAATCTATTTGACAGCAGCAAAGAGTTTATTTAAAGTTTGTTAAAGTATACACACAAACACACACACACATTAAATAAACTATTTGCTGCTGTCAAATAGATTCAATGTTTAAACAAATAACAGAAATAAAACAAAAACAGTGAACATGAGAATAATATTTAACAATTTGTATTTAACTGCACAAAGATAACAATACATAATAAACCGCAATATGTACCAACATATCTTTTGTCCTAAAACATTCAAAGCATGCAAATTACCACAGTTGAACATTTTTCAGCGAAGATTCAAAAACGTCATGAAATAACTTGTGTTTCTGAATCAATTAAATAAACAGTTCAAAAGAACTGATTAAAGGGAATAAGTTAAACTTCACAACTCTATTGGCATCTTTGTTACTAAGATTTAAATCAAAGATGGTTAAAATCTCTCAACATATCATATTCACAAGAAAAAAAGATACAAGCCTTAAAAACATGTAAGAGATTTACACAATAGACATAATGATACTTAATTTATCTGCAGCAATATATTATTGAATATATTGAAAAATTCGCTAAAACACCCAACACCTTTTTATAATCTGATAGATCAATGGAACTGGATCTGAAAAGAAATCTAGTACAGATGCACGTGACACAGAATAAGAAAACAACTGCCAACCACAGCAGTCATGAACTCTTGAACCAAGGATTTAGCAAACTCATCCAGGTTAGTCAATAACTCACATGGTGCACAGACGGTTTCCAGATCAAACACATGATGCGAATTATGGGAAAAGAAACACATCATATCCTGTCTGCAAGCTGGCTGCAGTCCAGTGGACATCCAGATGCTGCAGTGCTTTAAAAGCTCCATTTAGAAAAACCTGAACACCATCACCTGCTCTGAGGATACATGGATGTGAGATGTCCACTTTCACATGCATTATATAACTCTGTTAAGTCTTATCGTTTACAGAGATGGATTAAAGTGGGTAGATCTTGATGGGGGACACGAAACGAAAGAGTGTTCAATACTTAACACCAAACTAGCTTGCTAACAGAAAGCATGCTTGTAGTTAAGAGGCATCATAATTGGCAGACCTGCAGTTTAAGTGTATTTTTGAGTGTTTGAGTGTACAAATTCTGTGGACAGAATCGGCACAATTCAGAGGAATGGATTTACACACAGTATAGACATCCAGGCTAAGATATAAGAGCAACAAGAAGAAATATTTCAGTGTATTTAATACATAATTTGTCTCATTATAATGCCAAAGATTTTCAGTTGAGATGCAAATAAAAATGATAAATATACTGAACAGTAACAAAAAAAAGGGAACAATCATGCATGCCCTTACTACAATGGTTAAATGTAACTATTGTTTCTATGAACCTTTACCATTTTGTTATAAAAACTATTTAGAAATTGCTAAATGAATTCCTAATGTCACTGGTAGCCGAAAATCATCAAATTATCTATCAATCACACAGAAATCGATTTCAGCAACGTTCCCAACTCTCATTGTGCGAGTAAATCGCATGCGATGTAAAGCCCAAAGCTCACAGTTTGTGTGCTCACACTATACAGTCCGATCATCGAGCTGCGACTCGTAGGCTCACACCATATCAGCTATCGATATCAAGAGGATTTAGCATTTCCAATGCATGTATTAAAGTATTATTATTTTTATTATTAAATTGACATTACAATTAATTTTCCCCACATATTTTCATAGACAGCGGTTCACATTTCCCATAATAAAAAAGTACATTTTAAATAAATGAGTAAATAAAGTGAAAGTTAAAAGTGAAACAAGTAGCTAAATTAATGATCAAGTAAATTAATAAAAGAGGTGCTGGTGTAGCCTATATGTAGGCTACACGCAGGTGGCTTGGAATATGTGGGTAATATGGTTTATCCATTTTGCAACACGAACTGAAGGTAAGCAACAGTTCGCTAAATTGCAGCTAGTTTGATGGCTTCAGAACTTTCTTGCTGCATTAAAGATGAAATGGTTTAACTTCTGTTTTCACGCAGGCACAGTGAGAGGAAAAAAACATTGAGTTTAGGGCAATCGGTTCATAGCTCTGCTTCAACTGTGCGATACCCTCACGAGCGGCGACCAGAAGAGGTTTATCGCCTCTCGTTTCCCCTGTACACTGCACGAACAACGCATGACAAAGCTGAAAATCGTCCAGACTCCCAAAAAAAGAGTCAGAATTTAGCTCAAAATCAGACAAAAAACAGCCTTATGCGGTCTCGCATGATCTGTTGAGGCAAAGCCACATGACGTTTTTTGTTGCGCATTGAAGGATTTATTCGGTAAATGCGTTTCCATCGTAGTTTATGCGTATGTCACCTCAATTCAGTGCATACATTTTTTTATGCGCATCTTCGCATTTCCATCCAGTGTTTTTATGCAAAATCAATAAAACTAAGTGAATGGAAACATTGCTAATGAAAAGTCAAGGAAACATTAACACATTTTGGGTGTTGACCCACATAATCGCACCATCGCCCTTCTACAGTGACTCCAGCCGTCCTGATTGTGGAAACCAAACTGGTTGCACTCAGCTTGTTTTGACAGCTGATAAAGGCCAATTAAAGACTGCAGGTTGTGTTTTCACAGGCCTTGTCTACAGGGCGTTTTTCCAAAATAGGTTTCACTTTGCATTAATAACGGTAAATCTGACAGACCTCCAAATGCTGTGAGGCTGAAGGACTTCAAAGGAACATAAAAAGCATTATTGGCAGGCGAGCTTTCATATAATGATTCCTCAAGTGTGTGCTGTGATCAATATTTAACAAAGCTATAAAGTGCCTTAATATAAGAGTTTGTGTGAGAGCAGCTATGGTTTAAGACCCAAACGCCATCTTAGCAGACCGTGTTAAACCACCGCGACACTTTTGAGATTGGAAACTATCTAGCAACATCAGTACAAGCTAAAAAAGATAACAGCAACAAACCAGGGGGAAAAAAAGAAGTGAGAGAAACTCTTTTTCACCAAGAGCGAAGAGAGGAAGGGAAAAAACACAGGCTTGTTGACAGAAGATCTTTTCCGAGCAGTGCGTGCCATGATCAAAAGATTGCTAAATCTGGATGCTCAAATATCAGGGCGTTACGTTCCTTCGACACAGCCTGGCTTCAAACTGTCAAACACAGATTAAAGACAACGGTTGCTCTGCCGGGTGCAAAATCAATCTAGGATAAACAGACAAAAATTAAGTTAACAAATAGACAATGACAATATTAGGTCTGGTGATTTTATTCTGAATCAAAAAAGGCAAATGTAGCAGTCAGAAGCAAAAATATGGTTGTTCAGCAAACAGATGAACAGAAAGGACCCAAGGGGGGAGAAACTGGAAAGCCTCCACGAGTTGAGTGAGCTAGTCAGTTCCAACACCTTGGCAAGAGCAAAACTAATTGCAAAACAGACCTTAGACAAGAGGCACAATCAATTACGCCGTCTGCGATGTCTGGCTGCTTCTGCTCATACGTGTTTCTGAATGAAGGACGTGTGAAGTCTGCAAAAGTAGAATAATTAATGGTTGAAAGGGAGTAACTCACTGCTATCTGCAATGGGATGTGCGTCTATGCATCACTGACTGGATAGATGCCACAAAGCCATTCATTGGCAAAATCACTTGAATAGAGACACAAAACAGTTCGGTTTGATTCATCACTGTTTTTGCGTTCATTCTGGAAGCAAACTCGAAAAGGCTTGTGTGTGTGAAGTTTATATCCGCAGTATTTTTGTGGAAAAGCACTTTCGTTTGTGTCTCTAGGTCAGATGAATGAGCAGAAATCATTCAGGCAGGCACTGAACCAAATAGCATAAGGGCTTGACAATCCCCTCCTCTCCTTTCTTCCTCCTTTCCTCTGACCTGGTTCCAAAGCCATAGCCAACATGAGGGAACTGGGCTTTCTGAAACAGGAAGGAGGAAAGAGAAAGGCTGACTTGACTATGACACCCCCAGCATGTCTCCCGTCACACTGCTGGAGGATCTTCTTGTTCCAATGCATTCTTATTTTCTTTATGTCATATTGATCTTGTTGCCACAAACTCTTGGCCAAAACTTAAAATGGCATTAACATTAACCCCCCCGAGTGCATCTGTTTAGGCTCGCGCCATAAACCCATTAAAGATGATCTTAACAGACCTTTTTTTGGGCCATCTGCCACATAAGGAACAAAAGTCTGCCATTATCCCCTGGGAGCCCAACACACAAAACATTTGCTAAGACAGTGTCTGAAAGCACATTAGCACCTTTTAGCCAAACTTCCACTACCCACTCAAAATACATAAACTTATTGTAAATGCAGTGAGATGACAGGTGTATAAAAGTTCCAATCTGAAGATTTTTTCAGAAGGGATGCATTAAATTAATCAAAAGTGACAGCAAAAACATTATAAGACATTTGTTACAAAATCCTCTTCTTAAATAAAGTATTAGAAAAAGAAATCTTACAAATTCCAAGCTTTTCAAGCAAATGAAAATGTATCATGTAAAGCATAATCCACAGCTAGCTGTGCATTAAACAACTTTATTGCACAACATAGAGGTAAAGGCAGACAGACACAAATCCATTCAAATTTCAAATCGTTTAATGCACAGCTTGCCGTGGATTATTATTATGCTTATACCATGGTCATCTGCCATCATTGACAACTTAAAGTTATTACTGATGTTTGCTGCGCAATATATGACCGGAAGGGTAAAAATGACGGTTATTTCCGTCAGTCACGGCTTGTTAGATCTAGCACTCTGCCCGCTTTGAATCAGACACAGAGATAAAGTAGTGCGCAAGATATTAAATGTATTGCCAAAACATTTGTATTGGTTTTTAATCTCCTTTTTTGTTTTTTGCATTTTTTGACTATAGATACACAGGTCTTGGCATCTAATTTGCGCGCTGTGAGTGCTTTGATTGAATATGAACACTGAAAATAAACATAACTTGCAGCTCAGGAAGTGAATAAGATGTTGCAACATTCGTCAGACTGATTCAAACTGGTGGTAACTCGCCTTTTAAAACCGTTTAATATAATAATTGGCACATAAGAGTAATTTGTTTGGAAATTAGACTGCATTAGTCACGCACGCTGTATGGTTTTGTTTTTGATTTCCAATGTTTTTGATTCAAACATCTTGCCTGAATCCAAGAGAACACAAACATAGAGAAGATCTTTTTAAACGTTCCTCGTCAGCTTTAATAAAGTTAAACCAATAGCCTTGAAATATTAAAATGCTTATTTATTAACATTTGTACATAGTTTATCAAAACTAATCTGTTTATGATAATTGTTTGTATTATGACTCCTATTATTTAAAAAGAGGCTTGGGAGTTTGTTGTCCTAGGGTCATATTTTAAAAATGCAGAGGCTTAAACACATTAGACAGTGATGTGCTATTTTTGGGTCTAAACTCATTTAGGAATAAATCTCTCTGAATATGTCCCACAGCAATACTGGCTGCTCTGCCTGCACTTAATTCCCAAAAGTCTGCACTCTAAAAAATACTGGGTTGTTTTAACCCAATTTTGGGTCAAATATGGACAAACCCAAACATGTGGTTAAAAATGTATTTGACAAATTTAACCTAATGGCTGGGTTTGTCCATAGTTGACCCAATTTTGGGTTGAAACAACCCAGCATTTTTTAGAGTGTGACCAAATTCTCTGACTGCAACTATTCACACGCTCACAAAAAACACATTAATAAATAAACAAGCTTTTTAATGCATGTAGGCAATATAAGTGATCGCTGACATTGCCAATAAGGAGGGGATCTGAAAGGGCCAACCTACATCCAGTTCATCACCCCTGAGGTCCTGGTGGATCAAGCGACATTCTTAAGAGCTTTCAACGGGATAATGCCATACAAAATGGGAGGTGTGTAAGTGGATGAGTCCATCAACCACTATAACATCTTCAAGAAGGGCAAAAAACAGGGTCAGCGGCCATATGCAAATCAAGAGTCTCTTGAAAAGAAAAGGAGTGGACACAGCTGTCCGACAGACAGACCTTCACCACCTCCTTCATCATTTATAACACATTGAGAACCAGGAATATGGCTGCTGCCAGACATCTAAGGGCCCTATTTTAACGATCTTTTAACGATGGTGTAAAGCGCACGGCGCAAGTGCACTTAAGTCGTGTCCAAATCCACTTTTGCTAGTTTAACGACGGGAAAAATGGTCGTCGTGCCCAGCGCATGGTCTAAAAGGGTTGTCCCTATTCTCTTAATAAGTAATGTGTGATTTTTGGGCGGAACGTGCAATAAACCAATCAGAGTCTCATCTCCCATTCCCTTTAAAAGCCAGTTGTGCTCGCGCCATGGTGGATTCGCTATTTACGTGGCGGAATTTGCAAGCGGAAAGACTGAACGCTTCTCCAGAGAGGAAACAGATCTGCTCGTGTGCGAGGTTAAAGCGCACAAACAGACCATCTATGGGACAAGGTGGATTCCACCATATCTTGATGTACACAATAATAATCTTTTATATTGAAATCCTTTTATTTTTAATATTTGCCGTGTTTGTGTGCTGCTACACCGCCTATAGGCTCATATTACTAATGCGCCCTTTACATAAAAAAAAACAACATACTGCTCCATTGACTTTAGACAAGATTAGACCAGGTTTCCTCAAAATAGCAACGTGCCAACAATGCACCTGAACACACCTCGTTTTCAGACCAGCACGAACAGATGGGCGCAAATGCATTTGCTATTTAAACAACATGGCGCAGGACGTGAAAATGATAACTGCGTCAGGCTGAAACTAGCAAAAAACACTTGCCTGGCACCGCATTGCACCGCATTGCACCGGGTGTATGATAGGGCCCTAGATCTTTGAACTCAGCAATGTGCTTAACAAGCCAAACAAAGGTTTCTTAAAATGTGATGGTCGAGTTCTTTAGGATTGCATTAAAAAGCACTAAGTATACTTCAGAAAATAACAAAGAAAGGTTTTGCTAGATTGACTTATTAAAAAGCAAATTCCAACTGTGCAAAAACTAAATAAAAATATTAACTTTAACTTCTTGACCTACATGAAGTTAAGCAGTGATTATACAGTGAACTGATTTGTCAGATCTGAAATCTAAGGAAAAACTAAAGGCCTCAAACAAAATGGTTATTTTGTGGTTGGAACAGCATGTCAGCCAAGAAAGCACAAGAGACATCTAGTCTCAGATTTTTTTTCTTTTAACCAAGCACTAATAAATAAGCTAAAATTGCTTCCTTTGTGTAAAGTTGTTAGGAAGCTGTTAAAAGTGTAATGAGGAAAAACATTATATCTACTGTTGCCTTTACTGAGCCTCTGTGTCTATGCTGATTTATACACTTAAAAGAAAACAGACATATGACGCCCAAATATTCAATTTGAATCTGTAAATTATGCCCAGGCCACCAGATTTCCGTAAATCGGTTCTTTCTAATAGCTCGTTTCAATGAACTGGTTCAAAAAACGATTCAGGAGTTCATTATAATGTGACGAGCTACATGCTTTTAACATTTTCAAGGAATATTGTTTTTTTATTATTAAAAATTGATTTTTATTTCGTATTATGAATAAATTCTTGTAATGGAATGTGTCCGTGTTCAGTTCGATTCAGCCATGATTCAGCAAATAAAAAAATTCTAAATATATTTAAAAATATAATGGGTGCGTTTACATTAAACACTGAGATAAAATTACTTAGCTAATGAACAATTTTAATTGTTTAAATAAAATTATATGAGACAGAGTTGGTTTTCACATTTTAATCCGAAACATTAAGAAGTAAACAAAAAACTATATGTATATAATATATATATATATATATATATATATATATATATATATATATATTTTTTTTTTTTTGGTTCATAAATTGGTTAAAAAGGAATCGAACGAATCGAACATGTCCCAGAAGACTCAATAACAACTCGAACCGATTCCATTCGATTAAAAACGAATCGTTGAGAGTTTTGCAAACAGGTTTAACCGATTCACTAAAAAGATCCGATTCAAAATAACGATTCGTTCACGACTTGGACATCGCTATCGAACATTCCAACGCAGACCAACAAATTCCATTCGAACTCTATGATCTACATACTGTTTAGGCAGACAGCTTTTAAAACACAACCAATCAGATTGATGGCAGAAGGACAGCGCTGTTCAAATCCAATATGTGGACTTATCAGACTTTAATTTTTAACACGCGTACAGCAAAACCCCACTTCACATAAACATATACTAGCCTACTGAAGTGTAAATAAGACGTGAGGCCGCAGCAGTTCGCAACACTCCTCAACAACAGCAACCAAACAGCCATATAACGTTACTCTAAACAAAGACGTGTAAAACAACCATAAAACATAGTCATAGCGATTTTATCTGCGTTGTAACTACATACCTGTTATATAACGCTAACATAATGTGAAATTCGCAGAGTAGAATGTTAACGCAAGCTAGTGTAAAAAACAAAGCTACTTACTCTTGGTGAACAGAAGCAGACTGCCCAGTGCACGTTCCCAATCCGTCCTGTTTTCCGCTTTTATCATAAATATAAACACTATTTGCACATTTTCGCTGGATTTATAAGACTATTCACATCTGCATGTATCATCTCCATCGACAGCGATTCGGTACCGGTCGGCGCGTTCATGCCTTAGCGCCTGAAATCCCCACAGAAAGGGAACTAGCAGTGTGTTGTTGTATATGGGGATGAATCAAAGAGATGGGAAAAAATCTGTCACAGCCAGAATCAGTGTGTGGGGAAACAAAGAGCCACACGGCCGCCTAGTGGACAGAGAATGGAATTACACCCGCTGAGCCCAAATGAAACAACAACAACAACAAAAAACATAATTTAACAAATTAAAATGTTTCAATTACCTGTACTTACACGTGTTACATGCATTCCTGTTTGAAAAATTAATAGAAATATATTTTGTAAATTTAATTAAAAAAACAAACAAAACAAATGTACATTTTTAAAGAGTTTTAATTCTTTGTACTTAGGTGTTCGGTTTTCACATGCATATCATTTACAATTATTATGCATAAGTTTAAATATTTATATTGTATAAAAGTGTTGTACTCAGCCTGTATATATAAATAAGTGATTATCTGCATTGCAATTCTTTAAAAACATTACAGACAATAAAATATAGAGAGCCTTCAGTGTCCTTGCACTAATACTAAATCTTTCTCTAATATGATCCTTAGTATGACATACATTTTGCCAAGTTTTTTTTTAAAAATGGTTACGTAACAGGAATTATGTCTAACAATAACACAAAAAATACTTTACTATTGATTTGTATCAACTGCATTGCACTTTGTAAACTGGAACCTAGATTTACAGATCACAAACCTAGTTTACACTCCTCCATCATCATCATTATTATTGCTCATGGCATTAGAAGACACAATATGACAGTTGCATTTTGTCTATATTCTATATGTTGACATCCACAAATATTGTTTGTCAGCTCTAAATGAGAGTGAGTTTAGTATTGATGGATGGATGCATTTAAATCCATATGACATTACCATAACCAAACATAGCCTATATACAGGACACATGAAAGCAGTGTGTCGCTATGGTCAGATGCCTAATGTATGCACTATACATTAATTGTATATTATCATTCAAAAGTCTGGATTTTATTTTTTAAAGAAGTCTCTTTGCTCACAAGGCTGCTTTTATTTGACCAAAAATACAATAAAAACAGTAATATTGCAAATAAATTACTACAATTTAAATGAAGTGTTGTTCAATGTAATTTCTTCCTGTGATGCAAAGCTGAATTTTCAGCATCATTACTCCAATCTTCAGTGTCAAATGATCCTTTACAAATTATTTATATGCTGATTTGGTGCACAAGTAATATTTATTATCAATGTTAAAAACGGTTCTTTAAATATAAAGAACAGCGTTTATTTGAAATGCATATTTCTTGTAACAAATGCCTTTACTGTCACTTGATTAGTTTAAAATGTGTTCTTTCTGAATAGCTTACTGATCCCAAACTTTTGAACAGAAATGTAAAAACTGATTATAGAATATTTACTGAAAGATACTCAGTATGGCAATGTTCAGGTAAGATTATACTGATGCGAATACACATTTCTTTTTGTTTGCTGTTCTATTAAATCAATTTGCAATAGCAAAAGCTTTCAGAGAATGAGGCAAATCATACTTGACAGTTTTCTTTTATTTAGACAACCCAAATAAAAGGCACATAAAACATTGCGCAATGTGTTTACATAATTATTCTTGACATACACTTAAAAAAAAAAATGTAGGAATGTTTTTTTTTTTTTTTACCTTTCTGCTAACCAAAAAAAGCCTAGTCTTCGTATATACAAAATTACCAATGTTAATGTTCTAATACAAAAGGTCTTATAAAAGGTTATTTTCCTTGCATGTGTCTATCATAACTACCACGTTCTCTGAGCTAAATGTTTTTGTACAAAGATATACATTCATTGGCCTTCACATGGGTTTGCCAATTTAATCAAAAAGGACATGAAAGGACTGGACTCATTTTAAACTCTCCAATCCAAAACCAAACACAAAGTCTTTTCTCGTTTTTCCCCATTAATGTTCTTTAAAAGATACTGATGCATAAGGAGTAACTTCATTAGCAATACTTTATAGGATATAAAAAAAAAAATAACAGATTCTTAATTCCTTAAACATGGCAACTTGATATTTCATATGCAAAATAGATTCTAAATCTCCACACACATTTGGTAAACAGTTAAACTGCAGTTGGCCGCCCAGTTGTTTCCATCGCTGAGCACTGCTCGTCTTGTCAGAGAGAAGACTGATGTGTTTCACGGTGGCATTTTCAGACATGCAGTTCAGGCACGGAAGTGACGCCATTGCGGAAGGACACACATTTAATCACGAGCACAATTAAAAACGCGTTCTTTTTTTGTTGTTGTTGTAGTGTTTTCAGTCACATTCCTCGAATTCCAGTTCTCGAAACTCATCCGAAATAATCCGCCTCGACTAAAGGCAACATTTAAAACAAACAGAACGAAAAATTAAATAGGCCATCGAGTTATTTTAGCTTTCGCATGTCTACATGTAAGTCCATGTAATACTAACTTAAGACCGCAAATGTTTTTCTACCAGGTCAACGCCGGTTGGGAAACGATGGGGGGTGCGAGTTAATACAAACTAAACCTTTTTTCAGCAATTTACACCCAGACGGTGGTAGCTATGACATCATCAGTTAAAAGTACGATCACATTCAGCTGGTTTTACTCTTTGTTTGAGACTCATTCACATTACACAAGCGCACGCAAACCCAGTTTAGAGGGCGACACGTGACAACATACCTTGCATCAGTTTCCCCATATCATAACACATAAAATGGGCTGGCAGCTGTCCGGTTGGGAGGACTGAGAAAGGCATATTGCTTTTATATATCCCACTGAGAGAGAAAATCAAAGAGAAAAGCTAGTTTGGGGATAATTGCGACGGCCGATTCTGTTATTTTGAACAGGGTTACTCTGAACAAGATGACAAACCCTGCAAATTTGAAGGCAGTTTTGGTTTTCACTGTGACTGGGGTAAACAAACAAGCAACAGAGGTTAACTTAATGCTCCTGCGATGGACGATCACGTCAACAGCTAAAGAGTATTTGGCACCTCGACCTCTTGAGGTGCGTCTCAGTATTCGCCAATAAAGGAAACAATGTTTAGTGTGAGAAATTCAGGCCTGGAAGAAAGCGTTAGGCGTGATTCTGTACACTACAGGAGCAGAGTAAGTTGGGACACCCTCAGCATATTTCCTGAGCAAAAGGTCCTAAGGAAAAACAGCCCTCGTCCTTCAGAAAGGAAGAGCAGAGACGTCACGGCTACAAAACTAAATGCTCTTAAGATAAGATTCAGGATAAAAATGGACCTTTCAGTGTTGAAGTCGGCCACTTGGTGACCAGGCATCTATATGAACACTCAAAATATTTGATCTAAGATAATACTGCCGTCAGAATAGTCGCTAAAGAGATATGTGTTCAGTGCAAGAGTTCATCAGATTGTTACTGTAAATGTTCAACCCCACTAAGCAGAAGAATATCCCAGCTACTGAAACAGAATGCAATTATTCTACAATCAGGAATGACCAACTGCAAAGATTACCTATAAAAAATAATAATTATAATAATTATAATAAAAACACAGCTACAGATTAAAAGGCTTACAACGTAAGGAGGCCTTTTAAAAACTTATTCTAAATTTTAGTTTTCCTCATTTGTAGAGTATTGTCTCAAAAATAAAAAACCCTCTCATCTTCCATTATTGGAAGCCACTGTCCCTTTTGTTGTACGTGACTCATTAAAATGCATAAAACTATGAAATACTGATAAGCAAGCTAACGTAACAAAAATAAAATCCTCACAGTTAATATTTGCCAAAGTCCTTAAACCGTTAACACTAACAATGAAGCGGCGACGTGCTCCGCTTCAAACAGTCGGCTGGCAAGGATTTTCTGGCACTAGAAAAGTGAAAGTGAAATCACCAAACATACAGCATGTCAGTCTTCCACTCCATGCAATAACTATTTTTCCTGTCCGTCACTAAACTCTAGACAATCTGGATCTGCTGGTCTCTCTGCCGAGCGTTGGAGACGCAAAGTGCCAGCTAACTTCCGCGTGATTCCTTGCCGCTGCGGACTGTTGTTTTCCTATACTTGCCATTCCTCCAGGCTCTTTTTTCCCTCACAGCTGGAGAGGAAGACTATAACGGGAGACATGAGGTTTACGAGGAGAGGCCGGGTAGGACGTTCGGTTCTACCAGGGCGGGGAGGAAGGCAGGACTTGCGAGAGGAAAGGCATGCTTTCCATCGGCCTCATGGCGATGTTGAGCGGACCGGTGATGTTCATTGACATGGGCGAAGTGATGGCGACGGGATGGGCGATGTTCATGGGCCCCGTGGCTGGGATGTTGACAGAGGCGATGTTGACGGGAGTAGTGATGGTGACCGGGTGCTGAAGGCTGACAGGGGAGGTGATATTGACCGTGTTGGTGGTGATGTTCATCTGGGCGGCGATGGTGACGTGGTTGCTTGCGGTGCCGCGGTTCATGGCCGTAGTGTTGGATGCGGTTGAAGCAGTGACTGACGTGATTGAGGCAGAGTTGCACACGTTGTTAGAGTCTAGCCAAAAAAGGTGGGAAAGAAGAGGGTGAATAAAACATTGAAATTATTTCTAGGGATTCTCTATGGGCAAGACAGAAAACACAAGGGTTCATCAACAAGGATGGCCCAGGGTCAGTGTGAGAGTGTTTCAGGCTAGTTGTACCATGTTGCCAATTTGACATTGAAAATTTGACATTAATTGATAGTGTGCACTGTGCATCAACTTTTATGCCCTCCAAATGTAAACATTGTTTACTGTGAGATATTCTTACGCTGTTGTGGCAAATTCTGCTGATTCATTCATCACTAAATATTAATCAAAGTGGCTAACATATGAGATTGTCAAAAATTACTTCTGATAGTCTTGAAAGAGTCAGTAAGATCTACAAACTAATCATTAATGTTTTGCATTCCATACCATCGTTTACCAGTAAAAGCATGTTATATTTGTATTTTTTCCTTTACAAAAAGAATTTACAACAAACTTTTTTTTCTTTCTTTTTTTACATTTTTTTTTTTAAATATGAAAAATGTAAATACTATTTATTGGAAAAATAAAAACACATTATTAAAAAGAAATGATTCTAAAGAAAAAAAAATACTTTAAAAAGTGGAATTTGTTTTTGTAAAAACGTAACATGAAAAATATACTGAAGAAATCTGAAAAAAATACTTACAGTTGAGCCCTGTCTTTTTTTGATTCATCTCTACAAATATCTAACATTCACAGTAGACAGTTGACTTGTGCACTTTAAAAGGCCAAGTTGGGGGGAAAAAAGACGACTTTTAGCACGTAAAGGCCACATCAAATCACACTTGTGGCAAATGATCAGGAAGCACTAATGTATGTGGCAGGATCAAGAGATTCCAGTGGCACTTCTCTCTGAGTGTTAAAGTCATCCCAGAGGACATTTGAAAATTGTTGGAGAATTGGTATACCTTTGTTACAGGGGGATGTGAAGCCGGCCTGCCCGTGGGTCTTGAGGTGGCTGGTGATGTAGGCGGCACTCAGCATCTTCCCGCAGATGTTGCAGGTAACCTTGCCTTCGTGCCGTATCATGTGTGAACGTAGACGATCTTTGGTGGCAAAGGCGGACGTGCAGGCCTGTAGTGGAAAGACAAATCAGTGTGAAAGGAGTGTGATAGACCAATGAAACTCACAAGAGAGCATGGGACATGTGATCTTATGTTACTTAGCAGGGATGAAAATGTTTTTCTGTAAAAATTTTAAGACAATTATACATATTTATAAAAATTGTTAAAGAAAAAATGTTTCCAAAGAAAGAACATTATTTTACTTTGCAAAAAAAAAAAAAAAAAATCTCAAAAACTATTACATTTTATGAAACATAAATATATATGACAAATATAAATATTAATTTTTGTATATATTGTTTCTAAAGAAAAATGTAAAAAATTTCTTTGCAAAGAATTTTTTTTTAAATGATCATTTTATGAAAAATAATAAATATATATATTTTCAATTCGTAAGGAAAAAATTGTGGATCTTTTGTGAAAATGTAACCTTTTATAGATAAATATAAATATCTAGTAAATATAATTTTTTTTTAAAATACATTGTTAAATTATGTTTCTAAAGACTTTAAAAAAAATCTTTGTAAAGAACTTTTTTGTTTTTTTTTGACAGTGTAACATTTTATAAAAAATATAAACAAATCATATTTCTAGTAATATAAAAATACATTGTAAAAAAAAAATGCAGATTATTTGTGAAAAATAACCATTTTATGAAAAACAAATGTTATTTATAGTAAATCTAAAAATACATTGTTAAATACAAATGTTTATAAAGAATAATTTTTTACATTTTCTTTGTAAAGAAAAAAAAAAGTGGACTTTTTTTTTTTATGTAGCATTTTATGAAAAATATAATTATTAGTGTGTAGTCATACCGTTACTTGGCATTTAAAGGGTCGTTCTGTAGAGTGTACGTGCTTGACATGACAACTAAGATGATCCGGCCTGTTGGAGAGGAAGTTGCACACAATAAAAACAACTTCAAAGTACATGCAAGACATATTAAACAGTTTTTTTTCATGAGACCCAGAAAGAAAATAATGTTGCTGTTAAGTCAATAGTGAATTGCTGAACCTACCGTGAGAAGCCTTTCCCACAAACGGAGCAGATATACGGCTTGTGCACGCCGCCGTCGTGCGAGCGCACGTGGTAGGTCATACGGTCCTTCCTCTTGAAGCGCTGGTGACAGATGGGGCATTCGAAGGGCTTCTCGTCCGAGTGCGAGAGCTTGTGGCGGTTGAGGTGGTAGACGTCACGGAAGGCCTTGCCGCACATCTCGCAGCCGTGATTCTTCTTCACAGGTTTGGGGGGTTTTTTGGGCACGGCCGGCTGCTGCTGAGGCAGGACTGACATGATGCCTGCGGCCGTTGACGCAGAGGTGGTGGCCGTGGTGAGGATGCCCGCCATCGTGGAGACGTAGGAGGGGTTGCCGTTGTTGTCGCGTGGCACAGTGGAGATGAGAGGCACCATGGTGGGCGCTGTGGTTGTCTTCTTGGGCCGTGACACCATCTTAATGCCCGTGTGACAGGACTCGTGCCGCCGGAGGTGGTAGCTGTCCCGAAAGGCCTTGTTACAGTAGCCGCATATGAAGGGCGTCTTCGACTTGGGCTCCTTCTTTATAACCACCGGACCACCGCCACCACCACCTCCACCCCCTCCGCCCGTCCCGCCGCCCATGTTGTCTTTGAGGAGGTCAGCCGCACTGACTGGGGGCTTCTGGTCGAGCGGAATGGGAAGAACAGGCTTTTGATCCAGCGGCTCAGAGTTGAGCAGAGGCAGAAGACTGTTCTGCGAGACCTGATGCTGGTGGTGGAGGGCTTCATTGGCCTGCTGGAATAGAGGAAGAAAAGACTTTTAAAATGTTGAACATTTCATTGAAGCTTTTACCAAAAAACAAAAAAACTGTTAAAAATTTCATTTAAACAAAACCAAAAACTGTTACTACATTAATATAAACTATAGCTCAAAAGTTTGAGGTTGGTACGATTTTTTTTAAACATTTGTTAAAAGAAGTTCTTGTCTTATGCTCACTAAGACTGAATTTATTTGATCAAAGCAAAACTGTCTAAATGCATTTCATTTGAATTTATTTCTGTGATGACAAAGCTGAATTTTCAGCATCATTACAACAGTCTTCTGTGTCACATGATCCTTCAGAATTCATTCTAATATGCTGATTTGAAACATTTCTTATTATCAATGTTGAAAACTGTTGTACTGCTTAATATGTTTGAGGAAACCTTTTGAAACATTATAAAAACTCTTGAACTTAGATCAATTTAATGTATCCTTGCATACATTTATTTTTTCAATATTAAGCGATATTAATAAATAAATTCACCTGTAATAAAACCTGACTGTATATCATTTGATTTGAACACACGATGCAAACTCATAGCCCTAGCTGTGTGAATCGCCTGGCTGTGATATTATGAGCCAGTGTTGCTATTGGCCAGCATGAAGTAGACACGACATCAGCTGAGAGACGGTGTTAAATGTTTAGCAAAAATAGAAACTGACTCATTTCCAGGGCATCTGTGCAACTTGGAAAACAAGAGAAGCCCTGACTGGGACTTAGCAGGGGGACGAGTCAGCTGTTCAGCAAAGTGCAGGATGACTAATGAGATATTGGAGAGTGAGAAAGCTAGACAGAGAGTGAAGGAGAGAGAGAATGAGAAGGAACTATAATTTATTTAGATGTAAGAGAATATGCTGAAAACTGTCCATAAAAAGCAACCTACTCTTTAAGAAAACAGCAACACGCTTCAAGAGGAGAAAAAGCAGAGGCATAAAAAAATGATTCTTGGCCAACCTAATCCTTGTGTGACTAATAGGAATTTATAGATCACGTTAGGGCAAGAAGCAAATGTGCAGACGTGTGTATCATATCAGAGACTCCAGCGCTTTCGCAAAAGAAACTGCCTGCAAACATAAATCTACTGCATGTAAAATAATCTGAGTCTGTAATGAAAGCAGTTTCTCATGTGACTGGCCTCACAGGCTCAGGTCAGGACGCTCTGCTAAACTTACATATCATAGACAACAACGACTGCAATACACATATAGTGAGATTACATGGTCAGCGGAGCAAGTTTAAAGGCAGAATGTTCACATGATGGCTCTTTTCCATACAATGAAAGCCACCCGTCAAGCTCCAAAACTGACAAAAAGCACTGTAAAAGTATCCAGTGTATTCCATAAATGCAGGTCTCAAATCTCATTTGCACATTCAAACATGGCAAATAAAGACATTTGTATGTTAATGCTGCTAAACATGTTTAAATATGTGGAAGTGCAAATGACATTTGAGAGCTACTGCGGAGGGGAAAACAATCTGTTTATGACAAAGAGCTATTATAAATACCTTTAATAAAAAACAAAAACATGGAATATAGTGCATGGCTACTATTACAGCATTTTCAATTCATTTTTGGATCATGACAGTGTCTGTTTGCGCTTACTTTGATTGTAAAAGGGCAGCACGGAAACTCTTTTAAACTTATGTAGTGCTCCACAAAAGACAGAATTAGGGATGCACCGAAATTTCGGCCGCCGAAAACAAGTGGTACTCACTGCAGAGTCAAATGACGTCCAACTCCTCCTCTCTGGACGTCTAATGGGGTGGGGATAGTCCAGATCCACCTCTCTGAATGTCTAATGGGGTGGAGGGATAGAGTTGTGGGTAGGGTTAGGGTTTGGTTGGATATTCTAGCTCCACCCATTAGGCTCAAATTAAATTCGCTCCTCCTCGCTGGACATCTAGCGAGAAGGAGCTAGACATAAGCTCCACCCATTTGTTCTACAGTGAGCAGCCTCTCGCCAAAAAAGGCATTTTCGGTTTTTGGCCGAAAGAGAAAAATTATATGCTGCCCCGCCCCTCATTGTTCAGCTGAGCAACGCTGGTAAAATGCGGTACAATCTCGTTCACTGATCCGCTCCACACTTCTTTGCTCACATGCTCTGAAAATAATAGCTTTGTAGGACTATACATTATTTGGATAATTGGTCCAAAAAAAAATCTGTTAAATCTGATTCTGTTGCATAGAACTAAATAAATAATATATTGATGTTTAATATTAATATATTTTCTGTCAAATTTTACTGTTACTTTCAATAAAAGTGAAAAAAATATATATTTTACTGGCTTGTTTAAAAAAATAAAATAAGTCAATATTATTATCAAAAAGTTTAATATTAATACAATTATGCAAAAAAAGCTCATGTAAAATAAAAAATAAATAATTTTTAAAAAGCATTATCGGTTTTCAGCCAAGTGCACCCAGAATTTTTGGTTTCGGCCCAGAATTTTCATTACGGTGCATCCCTATACAGAATCCACATGGGTTTAAAACAACATAAGTTTGTGAAAATAACGAGAATTATATTTGTTGGGTGAACCATTAAATACATCATTAGATAGCAAAGGAAAAATTAATGCTTTTTTCAGTGTTGGCCAGAATTTGTTACAGGTAAAGGAACATAAAACCACAACAGAACATACTTATACATTAAAGATACAGTCGACGAATAGGATTAGACAAATTTTTTCCACAAATGGCTGAAGTAGCAAAAACGAGAAAAGCTGAAACGAAACAAACAAAGTGGTATAATCACAACAACAAAGCAAGCATTGCAATATAAAAATAATACTCTCAATAAAAATAAAATAAAGAATTATAGATATATAAAAATTGTAAAATAAAATGTAAAAATAAGCTAAATTTGTCGTCTACTACTACAAAAAAGTATTATGGCTGAGAGAAAAAAAAATAAGTGAGTGGAGGTCATAACTTGCTCATAAGGTGTGGGGTGGGGGGTGTGTGGGGGGGGGGGACACTGATAGCAGGGCCTAAAACAAGAGCAGCTGAAAGTCTACACGACTATTAGACTCCCCGTTCTGCAGCTGCCTGCATTGTCCTATTGGTCACGGCATCCAGTTGGTGGGTGGGGATGGCCATTCACGAACACAATTGTGCCTCTGAGGAAATATAGTAAAGCCTACAGTAACGAGAGACCCGCAGGCTGGACCTGCCTCCGACGACGGCTGGGGAAACGCCATAAACCTTACAGGCTTACATATCCTAAAAGTATGAAAGAACATACAAGTTTTGGTTTTGACCTAAAATCCCCATAGGAGGTCTTTGTGGGCTTGATTAGGTAATCTGGCTCTACAAAATGTGCTATTAAACAGGACCCAGCTGCTTTGAGGTCTGAATGATTTTAACACTGTTGTTAACCCAGCATTATTTGCTATGGATAGTACTTTTAGCGACATGGTTCTGAGAGTATATTTGTAGCCTATATATGGACCCATTCAAGCAGCCATAAACGTTCAAACTGTGACAGCAACTTACTCTTCATGCTGCTTGGATGCTTTTGACACAAATTCGCATTGAAGGCTGAGGTCACGCCAATAGAAATAATATGGAGGTTGAGCAGTGCACATAAAAACGCAAGAACACTGTAGACACTTTGAAACACAGACCAATATCTGACAAGCATGACAAAGCAAAATGAAACCTGAAGCAAACTAATTGCATTTAAAATGTGGTGCTATTGTCAGTCTATATTTAAATGATGGTATTGGTATATAGGTTAATCCGCATTGTGACAGGCATAATGTAGGAATTGGACTTGACAAAAACGGCCAGTAGACACTCTGATCTGCAGCACAAACTTTAGCCGTGATCTGTGAAGATGGCAGATGCACGGATAAATCTGTTTAAGCCTATTACAAGCCTTGTTGTTGGCGGAATAGCTTATAACAATGATAAAATTAAACATCGGTGGGATATAAAAACTGACATATCTCCTCATGTAACCTGTCCAAAACTGTAGGTAAGAGCAAGAGTGAGCAGAACTCCTTTACTCCAAAGACAGAACACAGTGAATCAAATTCTTGTTTGCTGCAGACGGATTAAGAGATGCCTGTTGGGAGCCGGACAAAGCCTTGCTCATGAATAACCTCAGACGCCTGCAGAACAATGAGGAGTGACGCGCTAGACAGTCGTCTCATTAGATGCCTCATCACATGGATGAAATCAAGCAGAACAAATGAAGCACTTTTTAGGTCTACAAACCAAATAACTGATCTCTTATAAAACTGATGAAAGTTTGTAACTACCAACATATTACATATAATATAAAAGGCACTTGGAAATAAATTTGAGCAAGCTTTTTTAAAAACAAACATGGTGTTGCTTACGCCATCTCCCAAATGTTCAGTGAACTCTGGTTACTGACAATACCCGGATGAGCAAGTATGGTTAGGCTTACTCAAAATCACATATGGATTATGATCAGTGCACGTAAGATGTTGGAGGATGGCGATCCGATTGAAGAAACTTCTAAGAACAGTAGAGAAACATGCATAATGTGATCAAGAAAGTTTCAGATTGTGTATAACAATGAATCAATTAGGGATAAAGCGGTCCCAGTTTGACGATAAACCACGATAAAAAATTAATATTTTTAATTATCATTAAAACCGTATTTGATGATCATAATTTGAACATTTCACGATAATTACCGTTCAGCATTAAGCAAAGATAGCAACAGTCTCGCTTTGTGTGAAAACATGACGGAAGGCAGAGTGCATATGAAAATGTAAGTATGAATTAATTATATGAATGAATCTCTAACGGGGAACCGACTGTCTTCAGAAAAGCTTCAACGAACTCCGTGTTATGCCTAATAAAGTAGTGTTCTTTGTTAACGGAGGTTACCAGGTAAACAGCTCTATTGTGCAGTTCCATAAGCGCCACCTACTGTCAGAGAGTGGATTACATTTTCATTCAGCCTGTCTGTTGTTTTTGTTCAGACCAAAGTGAAAATCAGGCCGCTTTTTGTTGTAAATTTTAAGCAGCAGATGAAAAATAAGCTAATGTGCATTATAAAAATCTCAACTATGCATAGAATTGGTAATGGAGTGGGTAAAATGCCTATAATTTATGATTTTGACTAAACCTTTTCACAATTTTTTTATTTTTATTTTATAAAACTTTTTTTGGGTCAAAACTTTACTTGAACATGCAATACATGTTAGTAGATAAGTATATGCTATAAGTCACCTAGCTAATATTTTTTTGTTCATTTCAAATCCGGCCATCACTGTTAATGCTATTATTTTAATGTTTATGCAAACAAAAAGTGAATAATGCTGCTAATTTTATTTGTTTTTGTTGGTTTTCGACATGAAACTTGGTCAAATGATCAGCATGTAGTCTATAGCCGTGTTTCCACCGAAATTACCTGGAGCAATTTGTCCCAGGAACTTCTTTCCCCCCAGACCTGTTGCTGTCTGCGTTTCCATCACGGTACCATGAAAATAGGCAAATTAGTCCAGTGACGTAGGACTGTGCAAGACTTTCCAGTTCCCGCTGGATTTCGTTCTCCGCATACAAGCTTAATAAAGCCTGCCCTGAACCTCGTCGTCTGTCCATCTGTCTTATTTTTTAAACTCCATCGTTGATTCGAATAGTAAACAACTCTTACTGCGTGCACAGCAACAGACTTAAATAAAATGCTGGGTGGAGTCAACCAATGAGCATGTTCAGTGCCTTAGTCCCACCCCTGAAAGTTCCTGAACTTTGGAAAAGTACTACCTCATGAGCAGGGACTTTCTGAGGGAATTTTTTTTACCCGGACTTCATTTAGACCCTGGTATCTGTGGTCGAAACACACCGAGTACCACCCCAAAGTCCCTAGTTCCTGGGGAATGTTCCTGAGGTGGAAACTTGGCTTATCAGTACTTTCTGAACATTTCCAGCACATTTTAACAATAGCACATGATAATTTTGATAAATGTGATCGTTTTGGACACTATTATTGTGAAATTAATTTTCATATCATTTCATCTCTAGAATCTATGCTCACAGGAGCTGACTGCAATGGCAAAAATATTTCAGTACATATCCAATTAAAAATAAGTAAGATGATGATGATGAAACACACAAGATGCAGCATGCCTTTCCTACAGTTAACATTTTTGGACATGGTCTGCTTCTATTCCAAAAGTAAATGCATTTTGGCAAACTTTTCTGGAACAAATCTTAGAGTCATAGAGCGCTTCAAATGCGTTTCTCTCCCAGGGGAGAAGTCGATAGAAAGAAAACACTACTTCCTTGTACCTCTAGAAAAGAAAGCATAATTGGACTAAGATGAAGTTTAAATGTCTTGACTACATGTAATAATTGGCTTGATCAATACCGGTAGTTTTCTTTTTAACTTAATTCGTTTTTAACAGCTCTAAAGAATAGCACCCAGTGCATTAAACAGGAAACAACAGTTTTCACAGGTAAAGTAACTTTCTTATTTAACTTTTCTTTTCTAGGCTAATTTAACTTTCTTATATAATTGATTGAGAAAAGCATAGAAATCAATCTTAACTGTTAGACAGCCCCAAAAGAATATGAAAACAAATCTGGAATTTTAAAATAAACCATTTAGATTGCAAAACAACTTTGCATAATCAATACTACTAATAATAATTTTAAATAAAAAAGTAGCATGATTATTATTGTGTGGAAAGGCAGAAATAATACATTTTATAAACATCGATTTTGCATATCAATTATCATATATGTAAAAAAAAAAAAAAAAGCAGCATTGGTATTGTTGTAAAAATTGATAGCCTATTGGTGGATCTCTATGCATTTGCATTTATTCATTCATTCAGCAAACGACCAAATATATATATTTTTTAAAATAAAATAATAATTCATAAGAGTCAAGAGTAAAAAAGGACAGTTAATAACAGCCACAACCTAAGTGTTGCACTTTCACCATAAACATGCACAGATTCCTCATACATCAACATTTGCATCACACTTACATAAAGCATGCATTGCATTTGTAACATCATTGCAGGCATAATCATGGCATGCATACTATTATGGATATCAGTAAGTTAGCCTGAGATAACTGTAAAGCATAGTTTAAAATGAATTCCAAATGAACACCTTTTTAAAGTTGGACAGAGAATATAAGTCAACATTTAAGATGCGTTTTCAAACTTGCACCACACGACTATTCATTACGACTGTGAGAAATCAACCTAGACAAAATTTCACAGTATCATAATAAGTGTTCTATACAGTATTCTGTCTCGATTATGATGTCTAGGTGGGCAGGTCAGAAGGTTTTGAAACACAGCCATTATCCCCATGTTCCCTCCAATAAAAGTAACCAAGGGAGCTGCGTTGACAACAAATAAAAATAAAGAAAAGGAAAAGCGGTGAAACATGGCGATCGATAGGGAAAGATAAACTAAGTATTAAAACGCTGTGCCAAAAAATGCACCTAAACACCGTATTCTATTATTATACACGCAGACATGGACGTTGCGTCTGGCCAAAACATCCAATTTGTGTCACAAAATCAATGAGTACCTAAAACTAAGGCATAAGATGCCAGCGTAAAAGTGTTTAACTTAAGATAAAAAAAGGCAAAAGGCACGTAAAAAAGTGTGAATTGGAAGGAGAGGTGGAAAAGAGGGAAAGAAATCCCTTGTACGTCTCCCTCATAGTTCACAGCTGGAAGTCTGGGGAGATGCAGCATTAGCGGCTAATGTGAGCTAGCTTAGCTACCATTGTTTTTACAGCCTTAAAATCCCGCTTTTAAAGCTTAAATCTCCGCGCTACGCGCTGTTTTTAAGAGTCCCGATCGATTTTCTATTTTTTCCCGCGCGGTTGGTATTTATTTCGAACGGCTGGCTTACCTGAAATAAAAATGAACTCCAGCTCGGCTCCATTGCAACACTTAAAAAAATCTGCAGGAAACCTACAAGAAATCTACAACAAAGCAGCTAAACATGGCAGCTGCTACAACTTCCTGTAACCCCGAGGGCCAAACCATTTCATCTGATATACGCTGCTGCTGCTGCTGCTGAGATTCTGCCAGCTCACTCCATCACAGCACTGCACTCACGAACACTTTAGAGCAATGATACTTTTTATTTGTTATAATTATAAAATATGTATTATATCATTAAACGAATTTTCACACGACAAAGAATGACCACGAAGTGTAAATTAATTATCATATCAGGCTATACTAAAAGGAAAATGTATAGCATATTTTAGGTGCTATAAAAACATCTGACTTAAGAGTAAGATTATTGAAATTGTTAAAACATTACGTATTTATTTTAATAACATCAAATCTATCTATCTATCTATCTATCTATCTATCTATCTATCTATCTATCTATCTATCTATCTATCTATCTATCTATCTATCTATCTATCGATATAGATATGTCTATCTGTCTGTCTGTCTGTCTGTCTGTCCAGCTCTTTAAATTGTACAGGCAAGAGCTTTTTTTTTTTACTCCACAGGTTGTTGCGTAAAATAATAATAATATATTTTTTTAATTAGGCCTATATTAATGATATAAAGTTAAAAATATTAAAATAATAATAAACACAGGGTAAAAGGCACATATTATTTATACAAATAGCTTTCTTTAGGTAAAATAATATATTTTTAATAATGTATAATAAGTCACTTGTCCAAAACAATCACTTTAGCAAAGTTTGTACTATTTTCTGTTTATTTCTGATAAATAAAATAATAAATTTTTTTGTTCAGTAAATATGTAGGCTAATTAAAATCTTAATATAAAAAATATATTTTATAAATACAGAAACAAAATTATCTAAAAAAGTAAAGATTCTGAAAGCATTGAAGAACCCATAACATTTTTATTTAGATTTACAGTATAGTAACAATCAATTATTTTAATGAAATGATTCATATCATATTTATGATGGTTTCATTATAAATATGGCGATTATCTCTAAGGTGGACACCTAACTTAATATATGATATTTACCATCTGAATCTAACAATGTCATGTCAACAGATGGAAAAGTCAGCCAGATATTTATTATCATGTTAATTATTGTCTTTCGCCCCAACAGCAGGGGTGCCTTTTAACCCAATTATCATACTTTTACACATTTTTCCATTATTGAAAAACTGTTGCTTTAATTAGCTTGAACAATTCATTAATTGTTGAAACTGAATTTCATTAAGAAGACCTTTGCATCAAAATATATTCAATAATTTTGCAATTCTCATTTGCTACAACATTTGAAAAAACATCGCATAAATCAACTTTGCGCTGCTGCCCGCGATCACGTCAAGGATCAGCCAAATTTCCAAGTGCATCTTGAAAAGCAGATGTTTTGGAAAGTGCTACCATACAAATATAGTAAGAAATACTCAAAGTACAACAAATAATACATTCTGTTTTGGTGTGCATGGAGTGAGAGAACCAAATGCAAAATATTATAATATATGGAGTAATCAAGGCAGATATTGTGCGCCGGGCAGATGGTGTGGTATGCAAAATGTTTACAGTAAAGTGCATCTGTCTGTCTAGCTGTTTAGCTTGCTTGCAGTTTTTATTTTCTATATAAAATATTTCCATCCTCTAGCACAGAAACGCAAATGGTGAAATGTTGTGTTGTGTTTATAATAAATTTCAAAATAAGGGAGCCAGAGTTGACTCTATAATTCAATATGAAAAAGATGCGTGTAATGGGTCAGTACTTACTTTCATATTATGGCATTTGAGTTTAACGATTTATCGTGCAGAAGAATAATTTCATTAGCTTTCACATGTTCAGAGCAGGTATATGACAAAATCTCTCATGAATTAGCATTGTTTGCCCATTCCAGCAGGTTCTTTTAAACAATTTGTTTGACTGTTCAGGGACATTCATAGATGTTGCATCCCATTGTATTTTGAAATCTTTGTGACATTGTACATTGGGACGCTTTGTCTGAATACAGTACAATGAGGGTTTTGGATGGATGCCTGTGGTCAGCCCATTTCCCCCAGCTCTCACACTGAGGTCCTTTCCCAGCGACAAACAGCCCTTTTTCAAATGTAGCAATGAAATTGCTCATTTTGTCAAAGTTGTATGAAAAAAAGACAAATTAACCAAAGGTAAGTGTTTTTTCTTGTCTATTTTGTTATATTCATCAATGTAATGGACATGATGTTGTACAATTTCATTAAATGAGTGAGCCATTTTATGCACATTGATTGACCTTCCAAATAATGATGCAAAGAGAGAGATTACACCAAAAAAATCAATCAATTTTACATCAATTATGCATGTTGAAGAAATGCAAATATCAACATGTTGGCAACTGAAAGTTTCTGAAATATTGTAATAATTTGCATTAACAGTAGATTATTTGACTCTCTTAAGAAAAACTAATTTAACTTAATATATTAGAAGACACCATAACACAATTTAGTTGCCTTTTTCACCGTTTCCTTGTTTTCTCCAGATTAAAAAATGGGGGACTGGTCTATTCTGGGCCGCTTTCTAACAGAGGTTCAGAATCATTCGACGGTCATCGGTAAGATCTGGCTGACGGTGCTCCTGATCTTTCGCATACTGCTGGTGACCCTGGTGGGAGACGCCGTGTACAGTGACGAGCAGTCCAAGTTCACCTGCAATACACTGCAGCCAGGTTGCAACAACGTCTGCTATGACACTTTCGCCCCCGTCTCACACTTGCGCTTTTGGGTCTTCCAGATTGTGCTGGTCTCAACGCCCTCCATCTTCTACATCATCTATGTGCTGCACAAAATCACCAAAGACGAGAAGCTGGAGACGGAGAGGGTCCAGGCAGAGGCCAAGCACCCTGGGCGGCCGGAAGGGAAGAGTGTCAAACTGGCATATGGACCCCAGGGAGAAGAATGGGGTGGACAGGATGAGGAAAGTGTGGAGCAAAGTCTACTGCAGGATGATTTCGGTGAGGTCAGCAAGGACCCAACCACACTCTCCAGTCAGGTTCTCCTCATCTACATTGTTCATGTCCTGATTCGCTCCGTCCTTGAGATCACGTTTCTTGTCGGTCAGTACTACCTGTTCGGATTTGAGGTGCCTCATTTGTTCCGCTGTGAAACATACCCTTGCCCAACACGGACTGATTGTTTTGTGTCTCGAGCCACCGAAAAGACTATCTTCCTTAATTTTATGTTTAGCATCAGCCTGGGTTGTTTCCTCTTGAACATTGTGGAGCTTCACTACCTCGGCTGGATCTACATTTTCCGCATGTTGTGCGCCGCCTGCTTTCTGTGCTGCAAGCCAGAGAAGGAGCTGTACCCTCAACACAAACCTTTATTGCTACGCCTCAGACACTCAATGCGGAGCAGGCTGGTCCTGCAGTCACCAACAACCACCCTGTCTCAGGAGAAGACGGGGACGGCTTTGCTTTCACACGGCCCGGCCATCTCGTTTGAGACCGACTCTACACTCGAGTGCACCTCGAAGAGAAACCCAGAGGACAGGGAACGCATGAGGCTGAAATTGGCCAATATGGCTAGATTTACTGGCAAAAAGTCCTGGTTGTAATGTGTACTGATGGTTTTTAATTTCTCGTTTCATAAGCTTGTTGTACCTTTCATTCAGAGGCCTGTTTCATCTATTTTGGGGGCTTTTTGAACAAGTTACAGCTTTTACAATGCATGCGGTGGTGCTGCGTCCCAGAAGAAACAATGAAAGTGAACGTCAAGGCGCATTATATGCTGAAATCAGCAGAAAATAGAATGAAAGTGCTTACACTTTTATTTGAAAAATAAAGTTACATTTATTTATCATCAACATATGAGCAACATACAATGATGGAGTGATCTATTCACCCATTTGTTTGAAAAAAGACGGCTGATATCAAAAGGAAATACTTACACACTATGAAAAGTCTGTAAAAATTAGGCCCGATGTACTGTGTTAATATGAAGACATTTTCTGCATTGTTGTTTTTTTTTTTTACACAGGTGTTTTACTCGTATTTTGAATTACGCATTGCATTGTGATGTGTTTTAGGGTTGAGGAAAATGTCTGTAAACTTAACGGACAAGATACTGGTCATTTTTGCCCAGACATCCTTTTTTTTAAATAAATTGTTTTCCTACAGTGTAGTAACCCAGGCAGGAATCAGTGTGAAGCTCAACATGAGTCTGCACGATGTATAAAACAGGCCTGAAACCTTTCAGTGATGAAATATGTTATTGTGATCGTGTCAGCTGAGCAGAATTGTTGTTGTGTTGTAATGTTCTGTGCCATTTTGTGTTTGATTCAAATGCTTTCAATGCTTGACCTCATCCTTTTAGAGCTATGATTATAAATCAAGATAAGCACCTTTCAGATTTTTTGAAATGTCATAAAAATTAATATTATATACAAAATGTCAGAATTTGATCATCAAATTATAAATGTATATTATATCACATCTACTTAATTCTATGAATACTTGACTGTTTTTTCACTAATGAGATCCAAGATATAATGACCATGATTTATTGTTTATTTTCTTTTTGATTCTGAGACACAAGTTATGTATTGCCATGCACAACAACTCTTGGGCCAGTGCTTTATCTGTGCATATAATAATTAACACATGGTTGATGCGAGTGTTCATTTCGCTTTGTATGCAGTGCAAAAGCTTCTGTATATGCACTGCACAGTGAGAGTGCAGAATTGCTTGATTACCATATGTAAACGAAGCTCAATACAATCAGAAGGTGCTTCTATACTCAGAAAAAGAGAAATACATTTTTATTTTTTGAGAAATTGAAAAGTAAATATATTTTAAGCTGAACTTCTCTTAGATTTCATAGTATTGTTTATTTTAAAAATAGGTGATAGTATCAGACATTTATACACTACCATGCAAAAGTTTGGGGTCAGTAAGATTTAAGAAATTAATACTTTTATTCATTCATACTGATCAAAAGAGGCAAAGACAAAAACTTCTATTCTTTTATAAAAAAAACAAAATCTATTTTTAAATTAATGGTGTTCTTTCAAACTTTCTATTTATCAAAGAATACTGAAAAAAGTATCACGGTTTCCACATATATTCTAGGCAAAATCATATTTGATTAATTTCTGATGGATCATGTGACACTGGAGTAATGGCTGCTGAAAATTCAGTTTTGCCATCACAGGAATAAATTATATTTTAAAATATATTAAAGTGTAAAACAGTTATTTTAAATTGTAATAACATTTCACTATATTACTGATTTTACTGTTTTTTGATCAAATGAATACAACCTTATAAGCAAGAAGCTTCTTTCAAAAACATTTAATAATCTTAAAGACCCCTTACTTTTGAAAGTAGTGTATGCTTACAGGTTTTGTCCATCACCAAAAGGATGAAAGAGCCTTTAACATAAAACAATGCATGCATGATCAGAAAATGATTTCCAGAAACATTTCCAAATTCATCTTCATTAGCTTCTTAGGATGTGCAAACATAAAGTCAATGGCTTATTTTACATTTAAAATGAAAAAGAAAGAAGAGGAGGAACAAAAACACATAGAACGATAAACAAAAAATATGGATTTTCATATTACCCAGAATTTTAATGATATTGAGTACTAGCAACAAGAGCTGACCTCCTCAGCTGACTTCTCTCCACCAGGCCAAAGGGGGGCACTGTTTATTTTGGATCCCATTTTAACAGTTTCATTCTGAACACTCTCTGTCCCGATCCTCTTCTGGATTTCAGAGGCCATTGTTAAAAATGCCTTCTCTACGTTGTTTGCATTCTTGGCACTTGTCTCCAGGAATGGAATTTTGAGTGACTCAGCAAATTCCTGAAAAAGTACAAATTAAATGTAATATATACATTTAGCTTAGATTTGCCAATCCTGTAGAACAGACCTCACCATGAATTTGCATAAGCAGAGAGCTTACCTTTGCTGTGGTAAAGTCTACCACCTTTTTTGAGGAAAGGTCACACTTGTTACCGACTAGCAACTTGGAGACATTTTCACATGCATAGCGATCAATTTCTTCTAACCATTGCTTCACATTGTTGAAAGACTCCTGTATAAACAAAGTATTTCATTAATCATTATTATTAAGAAATTCTCCAGGACCATACACAAAATGTTAAAATATTAAACATTCTGTAATATTCAAAAGTATTACCTGCTCAGTGACATCATAGACAATTATAATCCCATGAGCCCCTCGATAATAGCTGGATGTTATTGTTCGAAATCGCTCTTGCCCTGCTGTATCCCACTTCAGGATGGAGAAAAGCATGGCACACGTTTTAAAAAAGCAATGTTGTTTGCAAAAACTTTGAGAAGATGTGAATATCAATCCTTATGCAGGCATTTAGGACCTTTTTGCTCTATTGGGACCAACCCAAGTGATTGGATAGTCATTTCAGTAAAAGTTCATTGGCAAATGATCAGTTATTGTTACTGTACAATAATAATTAGATTTTAAATGTTTTTGTTCCATAGGGGTTTGTTTAAAACAGAACTAATAACTGGATCAAAAAAAAAAAAAAAAAAAAGCAACTCAGACACAACCAGGCACAAACCAACTAGCTGACTCTGAATATGAATTGAAATACATTTCTTTACTCACAATCTGCAGTTTGACAGTCTTCCCCTCCATTTCAATAGTTCTGATTTTGAAATCTACCCCAATAGTGCTGATGTAGCTCTCTGTATAGGTGTCATCCTGGTGGAATAAGTGTTTTTCATCAACAGAAGAATCAACTAACTTTGTAAAAAACAAAAAAACTACCCATATAGATATAAAACGCCATGAAGGCGAGTAAATATTATAGAATTTAGATTTTGGGGTGAGCTACTTTAAATGAATGACACCATTCACTGAAAACCAAACAGAAAATGACAGGCACTGAAAAAAATGTTTTCCTTACAGCAAACCGTAGGAGTAAACATGACTTTCCCACACCAGAGTCCCCAATCAGCAGCAATTTGAACAGGTAGTCACTGAAAAAAAATGACATGCATGTTACTCTACTGGTGTTCATGCTCAATGCAAGCTGCATTTACTCATTCATTATGGGCACAACAGATAATACTGGCATTAACGGCACAAACTAGAGGCCATTATTCTCTCTAGTCATTGTAATTGAAGAAAGTCTGTTGACCGTTATCAACACAGACAGTACCTCAATAAAGTAAACATTCTTTAGAGGGCTAACTACTTACTACTCAGGATTCATCCTCAGGTTAATTGATCGCAGGATGCTGTACAAAAATGCTTTTAGCTCGATTATCTTTGTTCAGCTGCGTTCTGTCCTTGGAAATGCAAACAGCAACAACCGTAGCAATAGTGAACCCAGATACTGCTCCATCATTTATTAAAGCCTCTGCTCAGGTTACAAAGTGGCCATTACCTGTTTCTTAAAGTTGCAGCCTAGTAGCGACAACAAGTTTCAAAGGCAAGGCACTCAGAAAAAGCATGTTGATTTCTTCCAAATTCTTAAGTCTAGACAACTTCTGAAGATATGAACTTGTTAAATGAATTATGTAACTGTACCAACAGTCTATCCAACAAGCTGTTATCACAAAAAAAAGTTACAAAGCTCATGAAATTTATTATTAACAGGAAAGAAAAAAAGAGTGCACCCACGACCATTACTTTCAGTAGGCCTAACCAGTCAAAAAACTAACTTGTAATAGTAAACTACTGCCGCTAGAGGCCGCTGAAGAATAAGAATTCATTGCTGTTGAACATTGTTCAGTGTCAGATATTCAATGTCAGATATTAAATCCCCCCCACCTCCCAAAAATAATTTGCATTACAAGAAAAGCTTATAGAATTGTCTCAATAATACTCAATAAGTCACATTTTGTTTGAGAAAAGGTGGCTGAAGAAAATTAGAAATTTTACAACATTTTGAATAAAAAAGTTGAGTAAACTAAAAAATAAATAAAAATAAAGCAACTGGCTGGCTGCAAAGCAGTTTTGAGTTTTCTCATTTCCAGTAGATTAGTTGTGCCAACCAATTTGCCTTTTTCTTTTTTCTTTTTTTTTTTTTTTACAATTTGAAGTCCCCTGTGGTGAAAATCAAGTTTTTAAATGTTGTTTGTATGTCTAGGTGGTGTTTTTAATATGCTTTAAGACAAACCATGTACAAATGCATAAGTCAGCACCGTTGCTGAATATTTTCTCCTTAAAACTGCAGTGAAACAAAGACAGTCTCAAAAACACGGTTTGAAATAGCTGGTGTTTATGACGTCACAAACTACCTTGTCACAATGACGTCAACGTGTGATCATCAACGAGTGGATCTCTGAGCTGCACTTTCGGTCTTGTGGACTTACAATGGCTGCCGCGTGCGTGTGTCTGTTAAGTCCATTAGCCCGGAGGGTGTCCCATTTGTCATTTTAGGTTTCAGAAGGGTGCTCACGAACGGCCCCACCTTTGTGGTTGATATGTGCCCTCGATGCGCACTTTAGCTGAGCCCGCACTGATGCGAGCTCCGCATCAGACTTCTTCCCGACAGTCAAAACGGCGTACCTAGGTGATTTGTTCCAGAACAATTTTTATTGTTATGCTGGTTGAAAGCCTCTTCACATCCTGATAGCAATCACTAAGTTAAGTGGTCTAAATGTATTTATATCGTATGTGGAAGGCATATGATCATAAAATGTTTGTCCAATCATTGCATTTGGTCGAAGCACTGCTACTTGGGCGGAGTGATTTGCTCGCAGCACCTGAGAAGCCCCGTGGTGAGGAGCAGAGAGTTCGCACAGAGTTGGAATAAATCACTCCGCAGAAGTAGAAGTGCTTCGCCTTCTGAGAATATAGTTCCCAGTATGCATACGGTTAGAGAAGATGGCTGTGTCTCATGTGACCTTGTTATTTGTACATGCTGTGACTATACAAATCAAAACATGTAAATAGGAAAGTGTTGATGTTGTTTTGTCAATTATTGGGAGCAGTAGGCTAGATTGCCGTTTACCTCCAGCATTTGTGCTAAGCTAGGCTAGCGGCGAGTGCGTCAGACAGAGTTACGTCACGAACGGAGATGAGAAGGGTATGTATGGACTTATCTAACTCTGGGGGATACGGTGAATAAGCTAAAGTCCCAAATAGTCTTATATATACGTAGTATTCCCATACTGGCCAGGGGTTCGCTGTTAGCAATCTGCAGCGTGCTTTCAGAAACTTTGCCAGCTCCGCATGTATAAATCTGCTTTATAGCAAATAAGGCCAAGTATTTGAATGGTGAGCCACAAGCTCATTGGCTGCTGATGCAACAGCAATCAATAGAGAGCCTAAGTCCCTCCCCTTCCGATTGACCACCATGGGACCTTATGTAACGGAGGCCAGCTAGTAGTTGCTGTGCGAGTAAACCTCACTCCTCTGATCTCAATAGACGCTCTAGCGACAGATGCTAGAGGCTGCAGTCTTTAGCCTCCTTGTTAGAGCGCCTGACTCTCATGCCGGAGACGTGGGTTCAAGACCTGCACGGAGCGGGGTGTGAAGGACCCGGTGAGAGGGGTTACACTTATTTCGGAAAAATATTGTATGGTAGTCAATGGTGCGAGACAACAAATATTTTGATCTCGTTTGAATTGTGCCCTGAATTACACATATGATGTTTGTCAATTTAAAACATACATTTTAAAGTCAAGAAAGTCTGATGTAAAACTGTTGAGGTATAAGACTGTGAAAATAGGTAATTACAGAGACTACAAACCCAAAAGGCGCACGTGTGACGTCATACCTTTTCTCTCAATGAATGAAGCTAACTTTACTGAAGCTAACGTCTGTCATTTTTTCTATAGTCTTACGTTATAATCGTAACGCTACGCCGTCATGCCTGAGTGTTTTGTACCAGACTACACACATACGAGCAACGGATCTTGCGACGTACATAGTGCGAGACGAGAGATGTAGTTCATTGAGCGATTTTCACATAAAACTAAATGTTTCTCTTCTGTTTTATGACAAACAGCGACTTTCTTGACTTTCATAATTATCTTTTAAATTGACAAACATCATATGTGTGATTCAGGGCACATGTTCAGACGGAATAAAAAGATAAGTTGTCTCTCGCCATTGACTACCATACACATTTTTTCCGAAGTAAGGTCCCATGAGCCGGAAGCGGAGGGGAGGGACTTAGGCTCTCTATAGGCTGCACTAATGTATGTAGATAAAAATGTGATCGCTAACAAACTGAGTTTAGCAACCTATCAGCCTGCACCATCTAGAGTTTTAATGACAGAGCTTTTTTTGTAAATTATGTAAGGCTCCAATAAAATTATGAGATAGGCCTAATTATTTCCTCACAAATAAATCTCTCAATGAGAAAAATGATCTATTATAGACTACACAACATTATAATTACTTTCAATTATTATTATTTATATAAAACACATTTCCATTTATGTTGTAATTATTAATTTCCCTGCTTCAACAGGGTGCTCTTGCAAGAAAGTAGCAATGGCTGGTTCAGATTTTCAACTTTTCAACTGTTTATGCTACATGAAATAATCCTGCTCCTGAGCAGGTATGAGCTCACAGACTTCTTGCTATAACGGTAACTCGATGCGCTTAGAAAGGATGAGCTTCGAATAACTTAACAATCCTGGATCACGTCAAATCGTCAACAGTAAAATCCAGATAACAGAGTAATCTACATACGATGAACAGGGCCCTGATGATGTTGGTTAACTATTGATGGTGACATAATCATCATCTAGGGGCCTGATTCTCTGATTTCAACTAGAATCTAATCACTGAATATATGGGTTTTGAAGTACTCATTTCATATTATTAATAATAGTCCTGTGATTCTACAACATGAGATCCAGCCGTGTTGCTTTAAGTTTACTCAACTTTTTATTTTTTACATGTGAATGATTGAAAACATCTCCATAACACATGATTAAATAATGTACAATCTAAAGCATATTCTTTTATTTTATTCTACTTCACTTTATTTCATTTAAACTGTATTATTTTATTATTTCATTTTATGCTTCACAAAACATGTTTGATAGTTTAACTCAGGCAAACATTTTCAGGTCTATCAATGTTACATAGTGCTGTTGCTATTGTCATTATTAAACATGATTTTATTTTCAGACTTTTCTTTTTACATTACAGTTGTTTGTCTGTATGCAATAACAAATACAGTCATTATTATGGAACAGTTGCGACAATGATCTCGCTGCTAACAGAAACAGTAACAAAAACAACGCAGACCTGAGATGAGGTCCAAAAGAGCCAATTAATGTGTTCCCTGGACACTAATACACTCAAGAGGCCTACTGGAAATAATACAACAGAAAATATGTATTGTTTTTCCCTGTAAAGCTAAGGAGATCCTTCTACCTCTACAATATTTGAAATTATTTGAACATTGTTTCTTTTTTTCCTTTCTTTTCAGAAATTCCAGAAATAAGACTCAAACTGTTTACAGTTCCACATGCAGCACATTTCTATGTTGTTTCTGTCTGTTGTAGTTCTAATACAGAGTGATCAGTGACATGATATGATTGGCTCAAAAGATGTTTCTTAATTCATTGATCATGACGTAAAGATGGCAGCTACTCAAAAAATGTGACTATTATACTGCACAATCCTAAAACTCACATGCATGTGCACATTTTTTTTAGTGCTAATGTACCTGGATATTTTGGCACCCCCATTCATCTCAGTTACCGACATGGCCTGGTAAATATCTTGAATGCTGCCATCTTTATGTCATGATCACTGAATTCAGAAATATCTTTTGAGCCAATCATCTGACCAATCATGTCACTGATCACTCTGTATTAGAACTGCAACAGACAGTAACAACATGGAGATGTCTGTTTTGTTTCTATGAACCCATAGAAAAATGAGAAAATTAGACATACAAAAGTATTTTACCAAAGTACATTGCTAATTTCAATGCTTTCAATGTAAAAACACATTTTGGACACATTTTGGTGTAGGCGAATTTACAAACTCTACCAGCAGGGACAATGTTCAGTAACTCTGAACTCCTTGTTCCACTAAGGCCTCTCTAATCCACAAGTGGCCTACTCTACATTCATTTAAATTGACCTGAGGCTTAATTCACTTACTCAATTCAGGCCCTTAGTCATAATCAGCTCACAGTGGCTGTCCCCTGACCAATGTTTCACAGACTTAATTAATATGATTCCTTTCTGGTCTTTAGTCCCATAGGGTCAGTGTTTTCATTGAAATAAACTAGAGAATCTTTGGTAACTGGATTCTTTTAGACCTGTGCTTCTCAATACATTTCTTTTTATATGTCTAACTAATCTGACACCCTCAAATCAAGGTCAAGGAGCTCTGTGCCAGTATGCTAAGGAATAAATGAGCCTGTTATATAAAGGGGACCTTCACGATATGCAAGACACAAATGTGACCCTGGATCACAAAACCAGTCACAAGTAGCACAAATATAATATTTGTGGCAATAGCCAACAATATATTGTATGGGTCAAAATTATCGATTTTTATTTTATGCCAGAAATCATTAGGATATTAAGTAAAGATCATGTTCCATGAAGATATTTAGTAAATGTCCTACCGTAAATATATAAAACATTTCTTATAAAACATAAATGGACAAGTTTAAAGGCGATTTTCTCAATGTTTAGATTCTTTTTGCAACCTCAGATTCCAGATTTCCTAATAGTTATATCTCGGCCAAATATTGTTATATCCTAACAAACCATACATTAATGGGAAGCTTATTTATTCAGCTTTCAGGTGATTTATACATCTCAATTTTAAAATTTTTTACCCATGTGACTGGTTTTGTGGTCCAGGGTCACAAATAAGGTTCTTTATTAGCATCTATGGTTCCATGAGGAACCTTTAACGTCCATGGAACTTTTGCATTGCACAAAAGTTTCTTTACAGTGGAAAAATGTTCTTTACATAAAGATATTATTTAGATTATAATATTTCTATAAAGAAATATTGAAAGGTATTTTTGTGGAACCCAAAATGGTTATTTTACGGCCTACTTTGAAACCTTTATTTTTAAGTGTATAATGGGGATTATAATGATACGGATTTATGAGTTGTTCAGTGACTGAATTTGTTCATGTTACGTATTCTCAGTACAAACAACAGGATGCAGAAATTTGTGAAGTAAAGCCTGATATCTGACAATAACATGTTTTAGTTCATGATGAGAATATTTCTTGAAAGCAAATGTGCAAAAACTGTTCCCTTGGTAAATAAGTTTTAGTTGTTTAAGAAATTGTTGTTATGATAAAAAAAAAATATTTAGAATAATTTTCAGTAGGCTCTGTGACACAAATCCCCAAAGTTTTATTAGCAACATTGTTTGCTATTAGGGAGTTGGATAAACCTAATTGGCAAGTCTATTTGAAGCGATTTAAGAGATTTATCAAGGGTTTATGATATGTGATAAACAAAACTGGATGCCATTAAAAAACTCTCCCACAGGTCTCATTAATCAGATGTTTCAAGATGATGAAATGGTCTAACCAAAAGTCCCAATGGCCCAATAAATATATGCCAGGGTGAGTATTTTATATTATTCAGATTTGGTTTATTATTCAGATTCAGTATTCTAAAAATATAATGTACTGATTAAGTGGAAATCTTACCAATAATATTTTCTTTTTTGAGTAATTGTATTTATACATTTACTAAATAGGGATTAATTTAGGCAGTTATTGTGGAGTGATGGCCATTAAAAGAGTTAAATATATTTTATTTGAAGTTTAGGCTATATACTGTATATCACACAGATATCATTATATTTTCAATGCATTATAACATTTACATAATTGTCCAAGCTGCGATGTGAACGCACTCTAGACACAGATTTGAGTCTGATCCTTGAGTCAGGCCTTATTTAAATTAAGTCGCCATGGCATAAGGAGCAATAAAGCATCACTAGATTTAAATTATATGAAGTTCTACCATATCATACAAACGGTCTTTAATCCAAAAAATCAATAGATCACAGGTCATAGAAACTCAGGAGACTGTGTTAAGAAAACACACTGCTGTGAGGAAGTAAGACATGCTGCTGCTCTACAATAGAGAACATGAATTTTCGGTAGCAAATACAGGTGGAGCGGGAGAAGGTGGAGGGTTTCTGAAAGTGCGCTGCAACTGCTACAGCAAATGCTAACCAAGTATTTGAAGGTTGAGCAGGGAGCTCATTGGCTACTGTTATAGAAGGAACCAATCAGCTGTGCCTTATAGAGAATGATGTGATTGCAAACAGTTTGTTAAGGAGTTTCATGACAGAACTTTGCATATATACAAAAAAACAAACACAGGTATATGAGTAATAGGCCTACAGGCGCCCGCGACATTGGATATGCAGTTGCCGCAGCACAGTCAATGAGTGAGCCAGACACTCACTGTGCTAGCTGTGCAGCTGCAAAATGCGTTTTACATTATAGGCTTCAGTAAATCGAGGAAAAGGAGTTTCCCCTTTTCCCGAAACATCTGTATCCACGTAAAAATGCATTGAAACTTTAATTAAACTAGAGATATTTCAATTAGGTGATTATAATTTAATGTTTTGTGAGGTCTTTTTCATTTTTGTGATTATTTTGCGGTTAAATTAGGAATTATGCAGGATCGCAAAAAATGCATCATTTTGTTGATTTTGCGTTGTATTCAGCAATCGTGGAATCGCGAAAAACTGGAGGGACTGGTATAGCTAGCCTTCCGTTGAAGCTGCCATTTTCCAATTGATCATAACTTTGACTGACATGTGTTATCAGCCAATCCAGTAGTGGGCACTCGTGTAACATAAGCAATGTCATACAGTGAGTATTCAGACCCCCTTAAATTTTTCACTCTTTGTTATATTGCAGCCATTTGCTAAAATCATTTAAGTTCATTTTTTTTCCTCATTATTGGACACACAGCACCCCATATTGACAGAAAAACACAGAATTGTTGACATTTTTGCACATTTATTAAAAAAGAAAAACTGAAATATCACATGGTCCTAAGTATTCAGACCCTTTGCTGTGACACTCATATATTTAACTCAGGTGCTGTCCATTTCTTCTGATCATCCTTGAGATGGTTCTACACCTTCATTTGAGTCCAGCTGTGTTTGATTATACTGATTGGACTTGATTAGGAAAGCCACACACCTGTCTATATAAGACCTTACAGCTCACAGTGCATGTCAGAGCAAATGAGAATCATGAGGTCAAAGGAACTGCCTGAAGAGCTCAGAGACAGAATTGTGGCAAGGCACAGATCTGGCCAAGGTTAAAAAAAAAAAATCTGCTGCACTTAAGGTTCCTAAGAGCACAGTGGCCTCCATAATCCTTAAATGGAAGATGTTTGGGACGACCAGAACCCTTCCTAGAGCTGGCCGTCCGGCCAAACTGAGCTATCGGGGGAGAAGCCTTGGTGAGAGAGGTAAAGAAGAACCCAAAGATCACTGTGGCTGAGCTCCAGAGATGCAGTCGGGAGATGGGAGAAAGTTGTAGCAAGTCAACCATCACTGCAGCCATCCACCAGTCGGGGCTTTATGGCAGAGTGGCCCGACGGAAGCCTCTCCTCAGTGCAAGACACATGAAAGCCCGCATGGAGTTTGCTAAAAAACACCTGAAGGACTCCAAGATGGTGATAAATAAGATTCTCTGGTCTGATGAGACCAAGATAGAACTTTTTGGCCTTAATTCTAAGCGGTATGTGTGGAGAAAACCAGGCACTGCTCATCACCTGTCCAATACAGTCTCAACAATGAAGCCCTGTTAAGTCAGAGCCCTGACTTAAACCCAATTGAGCATCTCTGGAGAGACCTGAAAATGGCTGTCCACCAACGTTTACCATCCAACCTGACAGAACTGGAGAGGATCTGCAAGGAGGAATGGCAGAGGAACTTGTTGCATCTTTCCCAAAAAGACTCATGGCTGTATTAGATCAAAAGGGTGCTTCTACTGAATACTTAAGACCATGTGATATTTCAGTTTTTCTTTTTTAATAAATGTGCAAAAATGTCAACAATTCTTTGTTTTTCTGTCAATATGGGGTGCTGTGTGTACAATAATGAGGAAAAAAATTTACTTAAATGATTTTAGCAAATGGCTGCAATATAACAAAGAGTGAAAAATTTAAGGGGGTCTGAATACTTTCCGTATCCACTGTACATCTGAGTGAATGAGTAAGAGAGAAGTTAGCGAGGGGAGGGCATTAAAAAAAGTGGCATAATAAATGCAGCCTAAATGGAACGCCCTTAGTCACTTGGAATCTGCTACCCCAGACTTAGGGAAGCCCCCTTAATGCATAAATGTTTCGCCAGCCATGTTTCATCTTTAGCGACCTGGATCTATATCTAACATGGATTGATCTCTACCTGTCGCGATATGCATATGTTTTACACCATCATCACTCACTGTAAAAATGAATACGCTATATCTAATCAATAAAATTGTGGCAACAGATTACAAGCAATATTATTAATTAAATTTAACAAATTAGAATTGAGTAATAATTAATCAAATTAATTCCTTAAAAGTTAACCATTTAAAATGAGTAAAATTTACAATTTTTTTAAACAATTTTTTTTTATTGCCAACATTGAAGACACCTAATGTTAACAAGCAGAATCACTGAAGGAGAAAACCGTAATTCATTATGGTGATCAGTGTTTGTTTTAGTTGGGCTCTTGACCTTAAATCATTGACTTTAGATTTTGTTTGGCTGCTGTACCTGAGTTATAACAGCCAGATGAACAAAGAGAAAAGGTTGTGTTTTAACATTATTATTTCACAATCATTTGACCTGAATCTCTCAACTCATATAGATCCCAATTTACTTGGCAACCTAATTTACCAATTTAGGTTTTTAATTATAGCAGCACTGTTCTTGCACAGCATACTATTTTGAACTTTTACAATGTAATCCAAAGATTTCTTAAACATGTCTCATATACAAAAAATATATATTTTTTTGTTTTGATTTAGTTTTTAGACACACAGACATCAATAATCAGCCTGTGAATCTCAACAATGGTGACAATTATAAAGCATGTTGCAGTGCATTCTGGGTGCTACCAATCAAAACTCATTCATGGCTCCCATCATACATTGCTGCATGAATAAATAATGAGCTTATGATCAAAGTATGCAAAGTTCGTACTTGCCAAGTCCGACTCAGGAGAAAGACGAATTATATCTCATGTTTAACTACTACTGAGACGTCAGAGTCAGCGGCAAATATCAGAATGACTAGCCGAGGAAAGGCTGTTCCAGGGTGGGGTACATGAGCGCCTAGCGCCCGGTGATCGCCTGGATCTCACAACCTGGATCTCACAACCTGGATCAAATGTTCATACATTTTTATAAATAAGCCACAGATTTGAGCTTTAAACAACTACAATCTCGCTGAAAAACTCTTAAAACTACATTTTGTGACACAATAACAGTAGTATTAATTTTCAACTGTATATTAAAAAATGGCGCTTCTTATGTTGCCATTCCCCTTGTAGCACACGCAAGTGACAATACTCTGTCAACCAATCAACTTTCTGCAGTGAGTCTAGCTCCACCCTTTCGTACCGTACCACTGTGCTAGGTACCCCAACGGAAGGGTACTGAAAAAGTGGTACGGTACGGTTCTGCATTTTGGTACCATTCACAACTTTTGATAGTGGAAACGGAATATAATTGCGCACCGTACCATACTGTTCCATACCGGTCAGTGGAAATGAGCCATTACACACCTCGGATCATTAGCGACCCTAAACAATTTTTACAATGAATGGGAAAACAGGCATTCTTTTATAATTTTATTATTTATTTCTCGTTATATTGTTTATAATGAATTGATTGAGGAATACTAAGTTGAAGTTTGATGTCTAACTTTAAAAAATGTTTAAGGGGGAGGGTAGTGAATGATGTCCCGGGTCACCAAAGACACAAGGTATGTGTTTAAGGGTTAAAGTACTACGAAAAGTGTTAAATATTGTAGCCTTGCTTTTATAGCTGTCAGTATGTCTGTCTTGTGAGTTCTGTCTTATATCACTACATTTTCCCCTTTTGGGAATCAATAAACCCTCTTTTCTGTTCAAGGAAAACATGCTAGTCGCCAAGTCACCATCAATTCAAAATTGACAATTGATTTTTACTGCAACATTTCAGATGTACACCGATTTTTTTTTAGTGCTGGATATAATTAGTATACGTAATATGCATGTGTGTGTCAAGGGTATGTAAGAATCTGTGTCATAACATTGCCAGCCTGTGAAAAGGATTTTGCATTCTCACATAATTTGTCTTCAGGGGTTATAATCTGGATGATGTCAGTAAGATGACTGTCTATATAAGACAAAAGCATTTCAACTTGACCTTGTAGTATGACATGACACTATAGTGTCTTTTTTAAATTGAGAGATAATAATCAAGGGTGCATGAAGTGAGTGACATACATCACTGACTAATGCTTTAAGGCTTATTTTTCATTTCATAAAGGGTCAATTGGGGGGGAGGGTGACATTAATTAATGTCAATTAATTGACATTAATTAATGAAATTAATGTCAAAGTACTAATTTGCTCTTATTTTCCACAGATTCCAGAGTCACAATGGAGAACTTATCCATCATAGTTACTTTTGAGCTATCCCTGGATCCATTTTCCATCCCTCTTGGAGCAAAATATCCCATATTTCTCTTTGGCATTTTTATCTACATTTTCAGTGCCTTTTGTAATTTGACCCTGTTGATCCTCATCATTATGACACAAAGTCTCCATAAGCCAATATACTTCATTATGTTTAGTCTTCCACTGAATGATTTTATTGGAATCACTTCCATGCTTCCTAAGGTTCTTTCTGACATTGTGACGGAAACCAATACTACATACTATCCCCTCTGTGTGCTCCAGGGTTTTCTGCTTCACATGTATGGGGGTGGTGTTTTGTTTGTTCTGGCTGCCATGGCTTTTGATCGCTATATTGCTATATGTATGCCTCTGCGATACAATGCTCTCATGACACCAAGGTTTGTGATGGGAATTGTTACTTTTGTATGGGGCCTTGACCTTTTTTTCATTCTTTTGCTGTTTTCTTTGCAGGGCAAGTATTCCAGATGCAGTTCTATCATTTTGAATGTGTTTTGTGATAACCCCTCTCTCCTTAAACTGACCTGTGACAATACCACAGTTAATAATGTCATAGGCTTGTTCAGCACAGCCATGATGCAGATTATTAGTGTTTCCATTCAAGTATTTTCCTATGTGAAGATTTTGATTACCTGCTTGGTCATGAGTAAGTCTGATGCAAGGAGCAAGGCCATCAACACCTGTGTTGCTCAACTGTCCATTTTCATCATATATGAGGTTGTTGGAACTTTCACCATCTTGTCACACAGGTTCAAAAACGTAAATGCAGATGTGCAAAAGATTATGGGGATGCTCATTTTTCTAGTGCCTCCACTTCTGAATCCAATTGTTTATGGATTGAACAGTCATGAATTACGAAATAATCTGCTAAAACTCATGCGCAGGAAAATCTCAAAAATGTAAAATATCTGTAAATTTTTTTTCACTGTTTATGTCAAGAAGTCCAATAAAACTCTTTAAATATTAGTATTATTTGTGTAGCAGTATGTAATAACAACATGACTATACTATTTAGACATTTGTGATCACAAAAAATGCACTTAATTACAACCTAAAAACATAATCTACTTATTTTTTCAGGTTGATGCTTTGACATTTCCTATACTTATATAAACAAAAATGAATAATGATTTCATTCTTTTATTTCATCAAAGAAAATATCATTCATGAAAAATGTATTAGTCTTCTGGGGGGCCTCAGAGACCTCAGGTAAAAACATGAAATTTCACATGATTTTCTGTTTACACACTGATGCATTCCTGTAAACTGTTTGTTTTGTTCACTTTTTATGTGTATGTGTGCATTCAGCTTTTATTATAACTTTTCATGTTTCTGAAAAGTGCATGTGTAAAGAAGCATGGTAAAACGATGAGCTAAAGCTTTTAACCTTTTTTTGTTGTTGTAATAAATATGTATGTACAACATAAGTGTCTCTGGGACCCCAGACATAAAAACATTCCATCTCAGCCCATAACAGTCCAAAAGAGATTATGGGTTAGTCATGTTTTATTTCTATATAACAATAGATTCATAATTACTAAGTCTAGGGAGCATAACCTTCAGTAGATATTCATAACTTGACTGTGGGAAGAAAGAGTCCTGTTTCATGCTTTGGCCTAAATGTACAGTAACTATACTCTTGAGCTTACTTTTTTTAAATAATCTCCATAGACTGTGTAAGGCCTGCCCAATCGGTCCAATGACAGTTTCCGATAAGTGGGTGAAGGTTTACTGCATGTTACTGTCTTTTCCGTGTGGCAAAGTAATTTGATTCCAATTAAAGCAACACTATGTATTTTTTCAACCTTCATAATATATTTCCAAGACCCTTGTGATGGTACATCGACTTACAGTAGGTTGAATGACACGTCTGCCATAGCCTGACGGGGTCTGTATCGCTTTTACTGGCACTACGGAACTTCGGGGTTCGGGTAGTAACCCAAGCACAAAAAGAACTACAAAATTCGACTGCTTTACGGCATACGTCACTTCCCCCACCACTTCCTCAAATTCGGACGTGAGAGGCCAACCAGCGTTTGGTTTCCAACTTTCGTGTGTATGTTTTTGTCATGGCCAAAGCAGCAACGGACAAAAAAAAAAAAGTCAGAAGAAAGCCTATGTCTAAACGGCGTGTACAAGTTTGGTAGGGGCTACATTCTTGCAAGTAAATAATACATGATTAGACGGACAAAATCATATTTTAGGCTAACTAGCCTATGACTGCAGGCTGATAGTCATGTTTGTTTATTTATTTTTCTGGTGAAAGTGTCTTGCCTCAGGCTATAATGCAAATCGATTTTTCAACTTTGCAGATTCATCTATGGTAGCTTGATATTATAATATTGACGATATATGGCTATTACCTACCAGACAAACATTGAATTTAATTAGCATTCTGTAAAACAGTAGCCAATAGGCTACTATAATGACGCTGGCTTGTAAACGTGAGCTACGTGATCTTTTGGCGTTTGAAAAAAATAAAACCCATGAAATTATATTCATATGACATGCTGAAATATATGCCACTGTACCTGGGATGAAAACATTTCACACACAACGCAGGCAGTCTGCCCAAGACATGAGAACTCCTTCTGCAGAGTTCGGGAGTATCGGCTTGTCAACAAATGCACGTGTATCCCCTGGTGTAACCATGACAGATTTTATGACAATAGTAGAAGACAATACTGTTTCCCAACTGTAGGGGGACCCCGAGAGCAAAAGATACTTGGTGTTGCTTTAAGCTTTTATCTGACTCCATTTTTATCACAACCTCAAATTTAGGTTGGAATGCCAATTTGTTATTGGTCATTTATATAATAGTTTAGCAATACATTTGATAGTTCTATTTAACTCTTTACTCTTATTAATCGTTCATTCGGGTGCCAAAGTCGCACAGGGTCCTCGCACCAGCCGTTAATATTATGTGGGCCCACGATCACAAACTCGTCAGTTTTTGATCACTAAACAGAGGTAATAGGCTAATTCCTTAGGCGGTCGCATTCACGCTTACTCAATCTAAGATATTTTGTATAGCCTCCTTGGCTGTATACACTTGAATTAAAGTAACTTTTTCTTTAGACAGAGGTCATGACCACTACTACAGCTATAAGCCGACCAATATTACTTCGCTGGTAGTAGCTTTGGTTTGGTCATGCCATGGTTTCCCACATACACTTAACTAAAGTAAAATTATATTAAACAGAGGTAAGACTCACCCTATTTGGGCTGGTCAAGCAGCATTTTGCTGTCCTAAACGGAAAGTCCCTTTTTGTCTTTACATCCCAAGTATACTTGAATTAGTGCCAAATATTAGCCGGAACTCTAAAAATCACAGTTGGTGTGCCCTATGCTCCACTCAAAACTGGACATTAGTCCGTTACTAATCTGACACAGATTTGCGGTAACAATGGATGCAACGGTATCTACTAAAGTTAATAATTTCAAGGTCAGAATAAAATCAAATGTAACAATTTATTATGTCAGGTAAAAGTATCATGCCAATTACATAATCAGTTCAAAAATAATAAATACAAAACATCAAATGCTCTGGAATAAAGAGAAAAGATGCAAACCTGACATTAGAAAATACATGATGCTGTGTGTCTTGAGCAGACTTGAGCATTAATTCAGGTAATCTTAGCATGAGTGAGAGAAGGAATTGTGGAAGGAGGGGTCAAGGGAAAGAGATGTAGATTAGGATGATACTAAGGTGAGACTTGCGTCTTGAATGGTGATGCTAATTTCACAAGAGAGAGTTCAAATGTTAATATCCTAAAACGTCCTTTGTCTTCTTGGGGAGTGGTCGTTCCTCAACCAGACTGCCATGCATTTTACAATTTCTCAAGTCTTTTTTTTTATTTTTTATTTTTTTATTAAGGACCATGTACAATTTCCAACATAAATGTTACCATTTGATGCATTGTACCAGAGTTATTTACCAGAGACTAATTTACATCTGCAGTCCATTCAAAAAACATACAAATAACACTCCCCCACCCCCCACCCCCTAACCACACATACACAAAACACATTTTGTCAGCACCACATCAATGTCAGTGGGTACATATTTGAGTGGTCTTCAGAAAAGATTTCAGTTTTGATTTAAAACTCTTAATGGAACTGCAGCTCTTTATGTCATCAGTTATTGCATTCCACTGTGTAGTGGCTTTAAAAGAAAAGGCAGATTGTTTACAAGTGGAATGGCAAACAGGTACACTCAAAAAAATGATTCAAGGCCTTCTTAGGTATGACACATTTAAATTGTGTTCACTTTATTTAAATATATCTAATTAGGAATAATACGTATATATATATTTAATAAGTCTAACGTAAAATGTATAAAGAGTGTCATCTATGAGATTTAATTTAATTTGGTTAACTCAAATTAATTTGGCTTCGGAGAGCGCCATTTGCGCATGTGCAAGACAAGCTCAGAGAAGAACATGCTCAGAGGGTGTGGCCGCCATTTTATCGTCTGCCGCCGCAAGGACTGCAACGTCGTATTCGTTATTGGTAAGTATTATCTTGTTTGAGTATTTGTAATAAAGAATTTACCTCACTGTAAGAGGATGTGTAACTTATATCATAATTTTGAGTGAAATATGCAACAGCAGTGAAAGTTATGCAAGGTGAATTGTTTTAAGTGTCCCTTCGATAGCTTAACTTACTCACGCTACGTGCAAATTCTGTGTTAGACCAGTCTAACGATCCCGAATTTGACTGTAACTGTGCAAAATTGGTTCTTAACTTATTGGCTTGCTAGCTGGATTGATATATCCGTCATAAAATGAATTGGAGGCTTGCGATCGCCGCGATTGTTTCGGCGCCGAGTCTATTTTTAGCTGCGTCACTCACTCACGCTGAATTGGCCACAGTGCGTTTTTCTTGATCAAATTTTACATGCCTAACATGAAAAATAAGACATTTCACCATAAAATCATGAAGTGAGGTGTTTCACAATCACCATATGACATTAAGCGCTGTGGGGGGAAAAATACACGACAGGCCTTTTTTGTTCAAAGGCCTGTTTAAATAATTAAAACTAGAGGTACATAAGGTAGAACGTATATCTCAATATTAAGATTACTTTTATCATGTAAACTACCTATTTACAACATCGTAGCTGAGCTGCCCATGGTAAATCAGAGCAAGTGACAGACGGGTTAGCCTAAGTTACATCAGAACACCTGAAAAATGTGACAGAATGGACGATAGTCGTCTGTTTTTGCAGTAAACACGCTATTTGATTAACGCTATAAAACGCATATTTGTTGAAATTATCGATCTATGTATTCTGTGAACTCCCATTCGTTTCTCAAAAAAAGGCATCTATCTATCTATCTATCTATCTATCTATATATATATATATATATATATATATATATATATATATATATATATATATTACATACGCACTTTGATGGCGTATAATATGATATAAAAAGTCATTTTTGCGTATCAATTGCACGATGAAACACAATGCATGCTATAGATATGCATAGATATATGCATAGATATAGACAATTGTACCAAGTAAACATTTAAAATTATTTTAAAATCAATTTAATTACTTGAGAGAATTGTAAAGTGTCATATTTAGGGATTAGTTCACCTCAAAATGAAAATTTCCTGATAATTTACTCACCCTAATGCCATCCAAGATGTTCATGTCTTTCTTTTTTCAGTGGAAAAGAAATTAAGTTTTTGGAGGAAAACATTTCAAGATTTTTTTTTTTTTTAGAAAACGACCGATCGTTTCGCTAGATAAGACCCTATTCCTCAGCTGGGGTCGTGCAGAGCCCTTTGAAGCACTTCAGAGCCCTTAGAAATTGCATTGATTTGGACTTCAACTATTTGGTTACCGTTGAAGTCCATTGTGTGGAGAAAAATCCTGAAATGTTTTCCTCAAAAAACTTAATTTCTTTTCCACTGAAGAAAGAAAGACATGAACATCTTGGATGGCATTGGGGTGAGTAAATTATCAGGAAATTTTCATTTTGAGGTGAACTAATCCTTTAAGTGAACGAGTTGGGTAAAACAGAACCATGTAAATAAAAAGCATACTTTCATGTGAGTACTGGTTCCCACTCCTAATCAACATCTTCTCTTTCACAGTTTTATGAACATGACCAGGTGAACCGCAACCTCCTATTTATAGTAAGTCATATTCAAATATTCTGATTTAGGCTGCTTGTGTCATTTGTTAAATATGGTATCTTATAATACTTTTTTATTCTTCTTTTTAGGATTGTTTCTTTTTTAGTGCAAATAATGTGTCCATCGAAACTAGCTAGCAGGTATTTGTTTCTGCAGCATTTTAGGCAGACTCATGTGTGCTTTAGGGGCAGTTTTCGCTATCCATGTCCATACACAGAATGCCCATGCACGTTTAGTACATGGAGTAAGCTTCTTAATCACACATACAAAATACATGCTAAACAGGAAACTCCAAAGCCAGAAGAATTAACAACATTCCAGTATCATGTATGTTCATGCAAGGGGCTAGCAACAGAAAGATTATTTTCAACACATAAATGGACATCTCAGGCATAATGAAACAGTTCAGTGTATGTTTGTAGGATGTGCATTTGAAAGTAATATTTACAGTACATTTAACACCCACAGATACCGGAAACACAATCCACATTCCACATTCATTAATAGACTTCAAACCCATTGTCGTCAGCCAATGCCCATGATAGAGGTGTTCAAGAATCAATGGCCAGCTCTTTTTCAGCAGAGTGAAGTAAGTAAACATGTTATGTAGTGTTTTATTTTAGTTGTTATTAGGTTCTTTTCGTAGTAAGAAATTGTTTTTTGTTGTTGTTTTTTTCCATTTTGAAGGTGAACGCAGAGTTCATGCAGATCACTACGAAGCCACTGCAATCAATGTTCCTACAGCTGGACCACTTTTCAGATAAACTGATGCAGATCTTCAAGAGCAAAGGAGGAGTGAAAGGGGCAAAAGATCAAAAACGCCCTGGCGATCAGAGACTCTGTTAGTATAAATGCATGCAATGTCTTCTGTTTTGTCTAGTTATTGTACAGTTTTCTGCATTTGGCTAATTTCAGTCTTGATTTTCCCCCTGCTGTAGTGTGACAACATACACATCAGGAGAGAGTGCACCCTGAAAGGCCTGATGATCTACCTGACTGAAGATCCAGACTCTTTCTTCAAGGAGTATGTGGTAAGTGATTATTATGAATATAACAACAATTCTGTTAATACTTTTATGTTTTAAAAGAATATATGATTGATTATTATTAAATGCTCAATTTTCATTTTCATTTCACAATAAAATATGTATTAGTGGAATAATAATATTTTGTTTTATTCATTTTAATAAAATAATATTTTTAATAGTAATAATTTTGCAGGGGTAATAATTTTGTGTATGCCTTTCATTGTTCATCTGAACACAATAGAATTTGTAGAAGTTTTCAGATGTGTATGTCTATGTCCATAAAATTGAAATAAATGGCAGCCAACAATGTAATAGTAAAAGTGAAAAGTAGCAATGCAATTTGCTGATTACTTTTAAAATATAAAGGGTCAAATTCACCTGGGCTTAACCAGTGTTTTGTGTTTTGTCCAGGCCACTGAGGATGCAGAAAATGGGGATTTACAAAATCCAAAGAGGAGATTGTACAGAAGACATAGGAGTTGTGATCGAGGGCATTAAGGTTTTGAGGGACCTAGACTGCGTGATCCTGGCATTCGTCATGTTGTTCGGTCTCATTTATGCTCTTGATCTTAATTTTCCTGACAACCTCAAGTACACCTTCAAGTTTATCCAGAAAATCCTAATGAACTTGGATGGACATAGGCTGAATGCAAAAATCCAGCAACTTAAAATCAAGCTGTTTGCATGAGATGTGCACTTTTTTTGAGAACACAATGAGAATTATTTGAGAATACATTGTTGTATATTGAGTCATTAACATACTTATGCACGCACGCACGCACACACACCACACATTATTATTTATTTTTTAACACTCTTACATGCTTTTTCTTACACACTTTTTGTGTGTATTTCTACTTAGTCGTTCTTGTCTTTAGGGATAGTTCACCCAAAAATGAAAATTCTGTCATCATTTACTGATCCCGGGGTTGTTCCAAACCTGTATAAATGTATTTGTTCTGTTGAACACAAAGGAAGATGTGTTAAAAAATATGGGAAACTTAACAGTTCTGGGCCACCATTGACTTTCATAGTAGTTGTTTTTTCTTCCTACTATGGAAGTCAATGGTGGCCCAGAACTGTTCAGTTTCCCATATTCTTTAACATATCTTCCTTTGTGTTCAGTAAGAACAAAGACATTTGTACATGTTTGGAAAAAGGCTTTAAAATGTGTACTTGCATTTTTCTAAGTACTTTTCACATTAAATAACTATTGCACTATTGAGTTTTAAATAAAAACATCTCGATCAAGATTTGTCTCTTGTCTCTATGGGGTACAAAATAAGGATTTCCTAATTGATTTTTAAATGAAATGTTCTAATTTAAGTTTAAGAAGCATAAAACTTATTTTTAAATGTATCCATTTCATCTAAACTATTTGATCAAAATTGAGTTGGACCAACTCATTTAAGTTGGTCAAAATTGAGTTGGACCAACTCATTTAAGTTGCTCATAATTGAGTTGGACCAACTCACTTAAGTTAGTCAAAATTGAGTTGGACTTAATTACATTTCATTGCATGAATTAGTTTTTTATAAGTTGGGGCTACATATATTTATTGGATGGAAATCCTGCCATCAATTAAATTGAGTTTGTCCAATGAGTCATTTTTTTGAGTGTATGTTGCAGTCAAAAATAGACGCTATTCTGGTAGATTTTACAGAAATTGATGGGCGATTGCAAACAAAAACCAATAAACATGCAGGGGCCAGGCCATGTAGAATCTTATACACTAGAGTCAAGTTTGAAAAGAATCTAAAATTTTCAAAGCTCAATAAATTGTGTTTCTCTAGGATCTTGCAATGGTGGTACCGAAATGGCTTTTTATCGAGGATTTTTATAGCTTGCTTATATAATGATTCTAGAGGTCTAATGGCAGATTCACTGGCCTGTCCCCAACAGGTAATACAGTACGAAATATGTGAAAAAATTAAAGCATGCATAAATATTTTGGCTACATCCATAGGGAGGGACGATCTAACCTGTCTAAAGTTTGGCAAATTATATTTGATAGTTTTTGTCATTTTATTGATATATTTCTTGAAGTTAAGATTCAAATCTTAAATTATACCAAGATATTTAAAATCAGTAACTATATCAACTGATTCATTTTTAATAAAAATGTCTGCAGTTTGAATCTGCCCCTTGGTTTTATAAAAGAACATACCTTTTGTCTTGCTGATATTCAAGGTAAGAGAAGATTCTTCAAGCCACTCAACAACACCTTGCATGGCATGAGTTAATTTCTCAGCTGCTAGCTGAGCATTTTTTGCATGGGTGTACAAAACAGTGTCATCAGCATATAATTGTATATCAACACCGTGACAGTGCAGTGGAAGATCATTAATATAAAGACTAAAAAGTAAAGGACCTAATACAGATCCTTGAGGCACGCCCATTGTGTTTTTCATATAGCTGGAGCGTGCATCTTTAATTCTAACACACTGCATCCTATTTGACAAGTAAGATGAGAGCCATAAGTGTTTGTGCTGAAAAATTCAAATTAGAAAGCTTGGAAATAAGGACATCATGATTCACTGTATCAAAGTCCAAGAATACAGCGGCAACAACTCCTCCCTTATCAAGTTGTGTTCTTACTTTTTCCGTGAAGTGCAAAACGGCTGTATCTGTGCAATAGTTCTTCAACTGTATGCATAATTTTCAATGTTATTGCTATTTGTAACACTAATTTCAAGGCATATACTTATAAATATATTTTATTAAACATGCATACACCTACTTAATGCAACAGGGCTTTTATTTAATTTTTTTGCAAGAGAAAAGCATGTTGTTTTCTACATGATAATGCAATGTATAAACACCATATACCTACAACACTAACCCTAGTAAACTAGGGAGAATACAGCTATATTACTTCTGTTTATTCATGTTTCAATTTCAATTTTTCTTTATTGTCTAAAGTTTATCTGAATAATCCCTATCACTATTGTATTCCGCTGCATCGCTGTTAAAATTTGCATAAATAAATTTCCTTTAAAACAATTAACCAATGACAAGACAGGACACATGGCAGGATCACAAGACTAGAACAGGGAATCACATGACAAGACATGACTGTGACATGAAACAACATGAAACCTCCCAACATAACACCAAAACACAAGAGTCCAGGAGGGTGGTATTGGGGGAGGGATGGCGGGCCAGGCCGGTGCAGGGCCTGGGTCATTGAGTGTGGGCGGACCTGGGCCGTGGAGAGTGGGTGGACCAGGGGCGTGGAGCGCTGGCGTGGCGGCGGCCATCTTGGCAGAGGGCTCTGGAATGGTGGTCATCTTAGGACGAGGCTCTGTAACGGCGACCATCTTGGGACGAGGCTCTGTAACGGTGGTCATCTTGGGACGAGGCTCTGGAACTGTGGCCATCTTGGGACAAGATTCTGGAACGGATCCCAGAGCATTTCCTGCTGTTCTTTCAGCTTTGATCGAGTTGCGCCTTCGATGAGTTTAAAGAGTGAACTAAAAGAGAGCCTAAAAGAGTGAGTGCACACTGCAGGCTGTCCTATTTGCTCCCTGGTGTGCCACAGCCATTTCCCCTGTGCGCTATAAAGAGAGCTAAATTTCCCTGAAAGAGCAAACATGGGTGTGATACTGCGTCTTTTAAAAGATGTTTAGAGAGTAGCGTTGCCCAAGCCTGACCCAGAAAGTGTATGTTGCCAATATTGCCGAACATCACAATGCAGTAGATTGTGAATCGGTGGGTGAGCACGACTTGATCATCAGATTCTTTAGGGGTGCGAGAAAGCTAAATCTTCCTCGCTCTCACACCGTACCCTCTTGGGATCTCTTGTTGGTGCTAACGGCACTGCAGAGAGCCCCCTTTGAACCGCTGTAGTCAGCTGGATTAAAAGTCCTGTCAATGAAGACAGTGGTCTTGACTGCGCTGGAAAAACTTTTTTTTATGAATCGTTTTCTCTTGTTTATTGGTCAGTTGGGGAGTAAGGGAAGGCTTTTGTATTTTATTTGGGATTTTTCTTTTGTTAGGTAAGTTACATTTAATTCCTCTTTAGTTAGATTCTATTTTGTTTGTTATTTTGGCCTGAACCCCTCCTGAAGATTCACGCTTCCTGTTATTCATTTCTGTGTGAATAAAAAGCTTATTTTTGTCACTATATCTCGCTCTGTAGTATTTTGTGTGTGAGCTGGGACAAGAAAAGGGATATATCAATCTAATTGTTTTTTTTTTTTTGTCATCGGCAATTCCTAACCCTAGATGGGGAGGTTGTGACGCTGCCCTAAAGGCCAGACCATATGAGTAATTCCCACATGATACCTCCCTACGGGTATTATGTGGATTCCACAACGTCCTTTTCCACAATTGGAAAGGGCACGCTTTCCTAGAGTTATCCATATTGGGCCCTATTTTGCACCCAGCGCAATTGACTTTGTACACCGATGCATGTATCATTTTTGCACCCGTGCACAGCGGACTTTTCCCTCCACAGACGCATGTTGGTAAACTAGGAAATACTTCCTAGTATAGCTCCGCGGGGCGGTTCAGCGCAAAGAGGAGGCGTGTTCCGGCGCAAACAATTCCGCCACTGACCAGGAAAAACCTAATATAAAGTCAGTGGCGTGTTGCGCATGTTATTCAAATGCTATTTTAAGGGCGCATGCTTGGCCATAATCAATGTAGCGTGTGCACAACGCGCATGCACTTTGATTCTCTCTACATAGAGGCAGCAGTTTCCATTTTTGCAAATCATACATTATTACAATATATAGATAGATAGATAGATAGATAGATAGATAGTTTATTATAAAAGCATAAATCTAGCTTACACATTTACCCAAATTATCATACGCCTGTTTAAACTAAGTTAATTTGGGTGGGTTTCTCCCATCCCCAATGTCACTTCTCTGTGTTTTACGGCCCTGACGAGAACGTCGGTCTCCTTGACTGTGAACCGCTGCTGGCGCGCGCCTGGCAAATCCGCCGTTATAATAGCAAGCCGCTATAGAACAAGCGTGCCTGCTCTTAAAGGGAATGTGAGATGTAGCTCTGATTGGTTTATTTCACGTTATGCCCAAACCACACCTATGAATAATGAAGCTACTTCAGACCAACTATTTTAGATTTGCATCGGGCGCAAGAGTCATTTATCCCGCCGGTATAATAGCAACAGCGCCCAAGACCCGCCCACAAAGTTACTTGCGTTTTGCGCTTGATACTTGCGTTTCAGACCGTTAAAATAGGACCCATAGTCTCACTGAATGGGTCATGCGGAACAGCAGTGATCGCAGGGCGCTGAAAGGAGCAGGAATTGTGGCACTTTGTTAGGGATCCCAATTCGTCGGACGGTTCCACCGTATAATGGTGTAGTAATAGCATATTCTGCGCTGATTTTCCCTTTTTAGTGGATACTCGCATAATTAAGACGTTGTAGTTGCTTCAGTTTTGGTTTTAACCGGAAGAAGGAAATATCTCACATCAACAACACAACACTTAGCCCTTAAGTCTGGAAAATGCTACATGACTTAAAATCTGAACAAATTTTAAAAGACTGTGTATCATTCACTTGAAAACTTTGTAAAAAAAAAATGGGAATCATTCATACATTCCAATCACACACTACAGACTTTTAAGTCAATCCGAACACAAACTCATGTAGAAATGTGTGCATGGTTGCTAGGAGATATGTGTCAAATGAAAACATGAAGCATTGTGGGTCTGGTTACGTCCCAGTCGTCTTCCTCGAGGGTTAAGTTGTATTATCGCTGCTATGCTGTATTTTCCTCCGCATTCTTCAACAACAGCACAATTGTCACGGTATATATATTCGCTGTCTCCTCTCTCGTCTTGTTGTTGTGTGTGTGTGTATGGGCGGAGCTGCTGATCACTGCCGCTGATCAGTTTCCAGCTGCAGCTGATTTACGCACCCTATTTAGTCTCTCTGTTGTCACCTTGTCTTTGTCAGAGCGTTGTTGGATGTTCCGTGTGATCCTGCCTGTTTCCCGTGTGATTCTGCCTGTTTCCTGTGTGATCCTGCCTGTCGTCAGAGCCTGTGTGTTCGTCACATAGACTGTAAAAAAAATATGGACGACGCCCCTTCGCTCTCTTCCATTGATGAGAACTAAAGCCGCCAGTGTCCCGATATGGCGCTGACATCTTGGAACTTGAGTCTGCGCAGTAGCGATCTCGGGACCAGACCTGCGCAGTAGTGAGAAGGAAGTAAAGCCGCAAAATCAACGCTCCGCCCTCACTCTCGCAGAATGCACTCAGGGAGAGTGCATTCTGCACACTTTTTAAAAAATTGATTGCAGTGCGACAAGAGGCTTGTTAAAATAAAGTAAATACAATCTCCTCAGTCCTCCGAAGATCCCGAAAAAAATGTCCGTTGGTGCTTCAGTGACTACTTCGCTCAGAGAACCTGTCAATCACAGCTGTCAATCATGACGTTACACCACCGCATCACGTAGCTAACTAAAAACCAACTTATTTTTGAAACAGACACTTGAACTTACATCAGCGTGATAAAAACGACAGCAAATGAAAGAAACCACCTTTGGAAAAAAGATATTTGAAGTGTAATTTAATTGTTTAGTTGGTCTCACGTCCCGTTGAATAACATGGGGAGCTTATGACCTATACTAGGACCAGTCACCGGGGGGCGATCGAGACGTTTTGGCTTCACTTTTCAGGGCTTGTGCGGCACGCTTGGGTTCGTCATCGTCCTGCACATAGATATCATATATAAACGCTAGATGTCTCGTGCGCACTGCTGGCCAATGGAGGTCGACGTCCGCACGTGGCGGCCATCTTGCCACAGACAGCTCGCTCACTCGTTTAATGGTGCATGTACTTTTAAATAACCATAACTTGCTCAATTTTCTACCGATTTTCAAATGGTTTGGTTTGTTATAAAAGTCAGAGATGTAGTAATGACACTGCATACATACACTGCATACATATGAATAATTATAACATACATGTTCAAGCATTCGGAATTATAGCCACGTTCAGGCCCGTCGCGACAAGGCAAGCAAACCAAGCAATTGCTTGGGGCCCCGAGCTGGCCTGGGGCCCCAAGACAACGACTGGTTAAGAATAAAATGCAACGACAAACTATGTGAGCGCCCCTTTGATAGTCAATGCAGTAAAGTGCAATGACACTGTTATCGGGATCCCCCTCAAGGGGGCCCCCCTCAGTATTTGCTGACAGCAGCCAGCCAGCCAACTACGTGATCTCTGCTGCCGGCAAAATACAAAATCTCCTCGGCAGTCATCATGAAGCGGAATTATGCAAGTAAAACAAGATAGTGGTAAGTGATACCTGTAAATTACACTGGATAAAATAGCTCTATTTGTCTTGTACAAATGGTGTAATTTTGCAGCAGGTAGGCTAGCAAAAATATGTTTATGTTAGCTGTCTGCCTGACGGCAAATGCTGCTTGTAACGAACAGTTAACGTTAGTGCAACTTTTTTTTCGAACGGACGGAATATGGTTACATACTGTAATATGTTTTTTTTAACGGGATAAGGAAGACGCAGATCTGTTCCAGAATCACTGTTTATCGTATTTAATGACATGACATTGCTATAGATTTGTAATAGGTTTTGATAAAATTGGCATAGCATGCTATACTAACTATTCCACTGTGATAATCTATTTACCAAATGGGGGTTAGGAAAACCACACAATAAATTCCGTGCATCAAACATTAGCTTGGGATGTTTTTAAGCATTGTGAAAGCAGCTGCATCCCTTCCCTTCTAATATCAAAATATGGAAATGCTAACATATCTTTTCGGTAACACTTTATAATAACCATCATTAATAGATGGTAAATTGTTATTTAATCTTTAGTTAATTGTCATTTAACTGTTAGCAAACAGTCTTTTTACTTAATACTTTGTAACCCATCTATAAACATTATTTAACCAGAAACAGGCAGAGGAACACGATTTTTTTCATAGCTTATCTTAATGTGCTAGTGTCGGGATATACGGTAGTGACAGTTTATGCAAATATGACATTATTTTTATAAGTTACCAATGGATCTTGAACAGTTACTTCAAGGTTACTGCAAATGTACAATTGTTGAAAATGTTCAAATTTTATGCACAGTATATGCAACAGCAGTATTTGCACTGTAAACATTGTTTATTTATATAAAGTGTGGGTGAACTATATGGCTATGTTCCTATAGGCTTTGAGTGCGTGCGGGGGGCCTCCATGTCCATTTTGCTTGGGGCCCCCAAATTCCTTCAAACGGCCCTGGCCACGTTAATAACGTTTGTAAGAAACCAAATCGTTTGTAAATCCGCGAGATAAGAGGATTTGTGTGCGTGCTGATCATTCACCTTACATTAAGCCTGCCTGTGACAAGATGGCCGAACGGTGATGCCGGAAGTGACTGCGCCATAAGACATCTAGCGTTTATATATGATATCTATGGTCCTGCATTTCTGTCACCCGCGCTACATACTTCCTGGTTTCCGGTTTGAGTTCATCACCATCATCAATGTCATTCATCATCGGATTTCCGGGCTGTCCTCAGCGTCCCTGTGCTGCCAAGTGCAAATCATCCCTGGACATTATCTTCACCACTCTCACCATCTCTGACCTGCTTACTTTAATAAACATATCTTTTTACTTGCAATTGAATCATCTTCGTCATTTCATCACAACAACCTGACATACTAATCACTCAGTACCTGGATCGTTGCCTTAGGAATATTGAATGCAACTACCAACAGGCCGCAATTGTCATACTCGGTGATACAAATACAGCAGACATGGTCTGAAACAGATAGTGGCTGGAGCAACAAGAAAGACCAGTCAATTAGACTCAATCTTTCTCAATCTCAATCTAACATTTGCCTCCTGTTGGCTCCTCTGACCATGAGACTATCCTGCTAAATGCTGTAAATTGGCCCACCAAGCTAATAGGCAATTGGGCCTTCTCATGAATACTTATGATTTTTCTCACATTCATGAGGCTATGGACCCCGAGGCTAAGGTTAGTGCCTTCACTTCCACGATCAAGTCTATCTTAGATAAAACAATTCCATTTAAGAAAGTTTCTATCACAAATAATGATAAACCTTGGATGACCATACAAATTATGGATCTGATAAAAGAAAGACAGCGTGCATTTTGTTCTGGCAATAAAACATCTTACAGTAAACGTCTCGGGTTACGACTGTAACCCTTGTTCCCCGAGAAGGGAACGAGACACTGCGTCGTCGTCGTGACGACACTTTGGGGAATAACGCCCTTAGCGTAGCGCGTCTGAAGCATGAATGAAATCTGTCCAATCCTGATTGGTGCTGCGTCATGACGTAGTAGATGACGGCATAACCGGAAGATACAAAGGGACGCTGGCACAAACACACGTTAGCTCCTTTGCGATGAAGCAAGCGTTCTGCCCGTGATAGGTGTGGCGACGAGACGCAGTGTCTCGTTCCCTTCTCGGGGAACAAGGGTTACAGTCGTAAACCGAGACGTTCCCCTTCAAGGGAACTTGCACTGCGTCGTCGTCGTGACGACACTTTGGGGAACGTAACGGGAGCAGAACGATCGGGGGAAATGCGTACAGACGCAGCCTCGGCCACGTCTGCATCATGGCGTCCAGCCCCAGCGGAGCTGGATACATGAGAGAGAACAGCAGTGGGCAGTGGGACGTCTCTTGAGACGCGAACAGATCCACTTCCACTGGGCCGAATCTCACGCACATGGCCTCCACCACCTTGGGGTGGAGTCGCCACTCCCCTGGCCTCAGCCCCTGCCTCGACAGGACGTCTGCTCTTTGATTTTGGTCCCCGGGGACATACATCGCTCTGAGACGACAGTTTCCCCTGGGACCACAGAAGGATCTGGTGTGCCAGTCTGTATAGAGGGCGCGACCTCAGACCCCCCTGACTATTCAGATACGCGACTACATATGTGTTGTCCAAGCGTATCAGGACATGGTGGAGGTCTGGGAAAAATCCCCTCAGAGCTTTGTAGACCGCCAGCATGTCCAGGCAGTTGATGTGCCAGGAAGAATGCCGAGTCTCCCACAGACCTCTCGCAAAGCGGCCGTCCATGACCGCGCCCCAACCAGTGAGGGAGGCATCTGTTGAAACGGTTTTCCGGCAACATGATGCTCCCAGCACCGGTCCCTGGGACAGGAACCAAGGTTTCCTCCATATGACAAGGGAACGAAGGCATCTGCGCGTTACCCTGATCATACGGAACGGATTTCCCCTCAGGGAAAACCCCTTGGCTCTCAACCACCACTGTAGGGGTCTCATGTGTAGCAGGCCAAAAGGTATGACGTTGGACGCTGCTGCCATGAGCGCCAGCAGTCTCCGAAACTGCTTCACAGTGAGGTTGTGGCTAGGGATGTTAACCGATGACCGTTTGACCGATGGTTGACCGTATCAACGTTAACCGATCAAAGCTGTCGGTAGTCGGTTAAAAAAAAAAGTTATTTCTAAATTATTAGGCTATTATAAACAGTGGGCTAAACGCTACTACAGTTAGCCGTCTCATTCCAAGATCTTTTTGTGTGAAGTGAACAAATCCCTCACACTCAATTTTTCATAACTCGCCTGTTTGTACTTAATAAACCAATAAAAACATTTGGCGTGAGGTCACAGCGTTTGGGTTCACGCGCTCACAAGGTTTGCGAAAAGTAAAGGCTACAGGCTAAAACACTCGAGGTTAGAGCCATGGCAGACGACGCGATGAAGCGTGCAAAGAAAAGTAGTGTGTGGGACCATTTCACCAAAAAGAAGGACACAGATGTAAGTTGCAACTTGTGTGATACAGTGCTATCATCATCTTTCTTTATTATTGTTAGCACTACCTCAAACTAAAGCGGCTTCTCTTCGGAGCTGTCATTTTCTTAGCCGCGGCAATGTTTCAAATGAGCTTCTAACGCTAGACAAACGCCTTTATTTTCAACGCGATCACCTTATACCCAAACCATTTTGAAACTAAGGAGCCATTTGTCCTCCGATTACATACTAGCTCCTCGGCGCCGCATTTGTGGGATTCGCGCATAGACTGTAAAAAAATAGGTTTCGCGCTGTAGGGGATTTAAAAAAAGTGACGTGAGTGGAAGGGCACGGGCAGTGTGTGTGTGTGTGTGTGTGTGTGAGAGCGGGAGGCAGAGCGGCAGAGAGATGCGACAGAGTTGCGAAATTGCAGGCGCTGCTCAAAATGGCTGTTATTTCAAATAGCATATTTTAAACTAACGGTTAACCGATTTCAACCAGTTAATGAGGCTCGGTGGTCGGTCAAGAAAATTTTTAGTTTTCGCCATCCCTAGTTGTGGCCTAGCTTCGCTCTGGAGACCATCGCCCGTATGGACTCCACGCACGCAGGAGACATTTGTGCCCGCATCATTGTGGAGTCCCATACAACTCCCAGGAACGTAGTCCTCTGGAAGGGCGTCAACACACTCTTTTTTTTTTTGTGTGTTGAGTCTCAGCCCTAGGCACCTGATATGGGCCAGAACGACATCTCGATGCCGAACTGCCATCTCACGCGACTTGGCCAATATTAGCCAGTCATCGATATAGTTGAGTACACGGATGCCCTGGAGTCTCAGCAGAGCCAGCGCTGCATCCATGCACTTGGTGAAGGTGCGAGGGGAGAGAGCTAGGCCAAAGGGAAGAACCGGATATTGGTACGCTTCGCCCCCGAAAGTGAACCTCAGGAACTTCCTGTGACATGGAAGGATGGATATATGGAAGTATGCGTCCTTCAGATCTATCGTGACGAACCAGTCCTTGAACTGGATCTGACTCACAATGGCTGGAATTGTGAGCATCTTGAACCTGAATCTCCTCAGAGAACGATTCAAGTGCCTGAGATCTATTATTGGACGCAACCCCCCATCCTTCTTGGGAACTATGAAGTACCGGCTGTAGAACCCGGACTCCCTGTCTGGCAGAGGAAAATGTTCTATGGCCTCCTTGACCAACAGGGATTGAACTTCCTGTTCCATAACCCGAACCTGCTCTGGGCCTACCACAGTCCAGACCACCCCATTGAACTTCGGTGGAGGGGAGCTGAACTGCAGTCTGTAACCCAGCTCTACAGTACGCAGGGCCACCGCAGATATATTCGGAAGGCATGACCATGCGCCGAAATAATCTACTAAGGGAACCAGCCTCTCGAGGCTGGCCTCGGGTGTCAACCGAGCCTCGTTCCCGACCCCCTGAAGCGGCTGACCGGCAGGGAGCAGTCGAGAATGATTTTCGGTGTGCGGACGCGTTCGCTGCCCAGCCGCAGGTCTTTCTAGAGGCGGCTGAAGCGGCGTGCGTGCGCGGGAAATCAGTGTGGCCCAAAGCGTACTGGACGGCGGGAACACAGCACTGATTTCCCGAGAGCTCCGCAGGGGAGGCGACCTCGATCGCTCCACCCCGGGGGGCACAGCTCTGAGCGGTCCGGCCGCAGCTAGGACCGCTTGGCGGAAGCCTTCTTTGCCTGAAGGACGGTCCTCAGATCGACCTTAGGCTCAGAAGGCTTGCCGCGAGAGCACCGCCTCCTTTTTTCAGGCTCCCTCGGGAGGGGCGCGGGAGGCGCCACTCTCTTTTTGCACCTGTCGGTGCGAGGCTCAACATTTTAATTCCTCAAAATTAAATGCAGCCAAAAACACTGGATAAGTGAAACACGGTCTGGATGGTAGGCTGAATTAAAATATCTAACTTCTCAAAGTCAGATAATATTCCATCATTTTAATTCCATAGAATTAAATGCAGCCATAATCACCAGACAATACTGTTTAATATTTATTTATACGGTTTCGTAATCTACGCGCTGCATCGGCAAACGCGAGATTCGAGCCGTCACAATATATCGGCTTTCATCCCTCGAGAAGAAAGTCAACAGGTGTGAGGTTGAAACATCCGACAGCGCACAGCTTTTTTCTATGCACGCGCGCCAAGATATTTCTCAATGAACACTGCCAGCACCCTCAGGAGCTGACTGTGAATGCCTCGCACCCAAACAGTATTATTTCACAGATCGCGTGTGTCCCTTTTATAGCAGACTCGTAATCTACGCGCTGCCTCGGCAAGCGCGAGATTCGAGTCGTTCACAATATATTTGGCTTTCATCTCTCGAGAAGAAAGTCAACGGGCGCGAGGCTGAAACACCCGAAATGCACGGCTGTGTGCGTCGAGATATTTTTCAATGAACACACAGCCAGCACCCTCAGGAGGTGACTGTGCATGCCTCGCACCCACACAGAATCTTTATTGCAGAGTAGCCCCGTAATCTGCGCGCTGCCTCGGCAAACGCGAGATCCGAGCTACTATAGATTCTGTATTGCAATGCAGAGCTTAATCTACGCGCTGCCTCGGCAAACGCGAGAACAGTCACAGAATCCTTATTCCAGAGTAGCCGTAATCTACGCGCTGCCTCGGCAAACGCGAGACCCGAGCCACTATAGATTCTATATTGCAATGCAGACCTTTAAACTACGCGCTGCCTCGGCAAACGCGAGATCCCAGTCACAGAATCTTTATTGCAGAGTAGACCTGCAACCTACGAGCTGCCTCGGCAAACGCGAGATCCGAGCCACTAGATTCTATATTGTAATGCAGACGTTATTTGGGACAATTCTTATGGGACAAACAACACCAAATAGGACAAACAGTTTCACAAAGAGCGCTTGCTGAAGAGCAAAAAGCTAACGTGTGTTTGTGCCAGCGTCCCTTTGTATCTTCCGGTTATGCCGTCATCTACTACGTCATGACGCAGCACCAATCAGGATTGGACAGACTTCATTCATGCTTCAGACACGCTACGCTAAGGGCGTTCCCCAAAGTGTCGTCACGACGACGACGCAGTGCGAGTTCCCTCGAAGGGGAACTAAAACAATTATTGCCAAAAAAATTAAGAATGCAAAGAAACTATATTATAAACATGAGTTTAAATTAGGTATATAAGGTTATCTTGAATATGTGTTCTGTTTGATACATTTCAGGGTTTTGTCCTTCAATATCCTGCCTTGTCAAACTCTAAATAAAACTAAACTAAACTAAAAAAATTCAAACATGTTTGACATCTTCCGACTGGATGGAATAGTAGGCTAAAACTGGATGGAATAGTAAGCTAAAACTAAAATGTCTCTGACTTGCTCTGACTTTCAGCAACTGGCGTTGACTCCAAGAATCTTGGCAAAAGTTTTGTAGTGTATTACAGTCTTTAGTGTTCAAAATAATGTGTGGTATTCAAAAACTGTTTAAGGGTTTAAAGGCCATTGAAATAATAAGAAAATAAGCATTTTCAAACAAGCTATTTCACTATTCCAAAATGGAAATTCCAGCTGAAACAGTGTTTAAATGCAGTGCACATCTTATTTCTATTTTAGGCATAGAAATGGCACCACCTAGCTTCAAAATACCATCAACTGAACTATGACTTCAAGTCCCACGACTCCAATGTTTTTTAGTTTTTTTTTGTGATCATGAATCTGAATAAAAAGGCAACACTGCACCATACCTTACAGTATGCATGACAGATGTATTCAGGACATACAGATAAAGGATTGTTGTGATATACATTGCAAAGGTAAGTATGCATATAGATGAAATCTTTCATTTTTACAAAAGTGAAAAAATGTAACTTTTTAAATGTAACCCCTCCTCCCCCATTAAGGGTTTTAATGGCTGGAAACCTTTCATATCCTACTTTCACTTTCAACCTTAAAATTGCAAAATTTGATGTCCATCCCAATGCAACATATCCTGTGTTCTTCGCTGGAGCTCTGATCTATGTGTTCTCTGTGCTCTGTAATGGAAGCATTCTTGGACTGATAATCACCCAAAGAAACCTTCACAAGCCAATGTTCTACATCCTGTTCAGCCTCCCTTTAACCGATTTAATTGGAATCACTTCTGCTCTGCCCAGGGTGCTTGTGGACATTATAACAGAAACAAATGATGTGTATTACCCTACGTGTGTTCTTCAGGGTTTTTTGGTACATATGTATGGAGGTGCAATACTTTTTCTACTGGCAGCCATGTCAATAGACCGGTACATAGCAATATGCAACCCACTCAGATACAATTCTATTATGACTCCTGGCAGAATATGTGGACTCATAACACTGGCATGGAGCCTTGACCTTGTCTTGATACTTGTATTATTTTCCCTTCAGTCTAGAATGGAGAAATGTAAGTCTTTCATTGCTAACGTGTACTGTGACAACCCATCTTTGCTTTTGCTTTCATGTGGAGGGGATTTTACTATGAACAACATTTATGGCTTATTTATAACAGCATTTATGCAGATAACCAGTGTCTCTGTCCAGCTGTACTCTTATACGAACATTCTCATCACGTGTATAAAACAAATAAACACTGATTCAAAAGTAAAGGCTGTAAATACATGCATGGCCCAAATCACTACATTTTTTCTCTTTGAAATAGTGTCAACCATTGCTATATTATCATATCGGATCCCCAATTTCTCTTCCAGTGCACAGAGAATTTGTGGTTTGATGATTTACACAATCCTTCCAGTTGTCAATCCAGTCATTTATGGAATGAAAACTAAAGAAATTAGAATTGCTTTATTTTTGGTTTTGAAAAAACAACAAAAATGTTGGTCAAGGTAAACATACATCTGTTGTTAAAAACAGTTAAAAAAAATAATCATTATAACTGAATGTAATCATTTTTAAAAATGTTTCTTGAAGTGGTATTCTGGATGTAAATGTACACGACTTTAATTGTTTGACATGTCTATGTCTGCTTCAAAATAAAAGATTTCAAGCAGGTTATATGGTCAGGAATAAAATACTTTCATTTACCAAACAACTGTATCATCAGATAATTTAATAATAATAATAATATGATTTTATTACATCATGCTTTGGTACAAATAATGTATTTGTAATTGTTGTGAAGGCATTAAAATCATATCTAAATAACTGTTATAATCTTTGCATACTTGTTATACTAGGCCTTTTTTCTGTGAGTATAAATGAGCAATAAACAAATAAATAATATTTGTTGGATTTAAGGATTTGTATGTTATTACTTTATGAATAAAGTGCTTCTGATTCTATTTTCTCATATAGAACAGTCATTAGACCTGCAGTTAATATTACATTACAATAGTAAGTCATGGTGAGAGAATGAAAGTAGTTTCTTTGTCATAAAATAAAGAGAATTATGAACAAATTGTGAAAATAAATTATTATGAACCCTAACTCTATAGAAAGGTTATTTCTCCATTACGACTATTGATGTTGTTATAAAAGTGTCTGATTTGTTTCCCTTAAACTGAGAGAACCAATAAAAAAGAATAAAAATCAATGGCAAGATTTGGACTTATTATTTGTATAATGCTGACAGACACACAATGATAAGCAGTAAAAATGAATCAAGATATTTGCCATTGTAAAATAGGTTTTTAAATTAACATATTTGAAAGGTTTTGGTGACCTTTATTCCTGAATATATTTTCTTAACGTGTGTGTGTGTGTGTGTGTGTGTGTTTGTGTGTGTGTGTGTTTGTGTGAACTTATGGTAATCATCTCTGGCAATGAATAGTTTACAAGTTGTTTTTAGTGATTTCAATAGTAGAAAACAAAGCATTACTAAAATAAAAATAAAATAAAAATTGCCACTACATAAAATTTACATTTACAAAAAAGAATAGTACAAATATGTTGAAAATTATGTACTCGCACATGAGCATTCCAGTTATATCAGTATAGTCTAGAAAAGCTTTTATCTTACATAAGGCAGGTCATCCCCTGATGGTATCATCACATGACCAGCATGAATACTCACTTTATCCTATTTTCGGAGCAAATATCCCTGTAAAAAAAGTCATTTCTCCAAGGCGTCTGTCAAAATGTTATTTGAGTATTTATAGGTAACAACATGATAAACGGATTAAGCAGTCAGCTTGTATAACAGAAAAAGTTACACATGATATCGCAATATTTTCACACAAGGAGCCGTTTACATTAGACACTGCTTATTTTGTTTTTGAAAAAGGTATGAATTTTCTGTCTGATCTCTTTAGTTTTAAAACCATAAATGAGTGGATTCACAATGGGAGGAAACACTAAAACTGATATAGAAAACACCCTGCGCAGGTGAGCAGGAACACTCTCGGATCGATGTGCAAGAAGAGGAAAAAGAGTGTTAAACTCTAAGAAAAGGAAGACGACTAAATGAGTACCACATGTCTGAAGTGCCTTAATCTTTGCATCAGACTGCTTATTAGTAATACAGGTGATTAGTATATGAATGTATGTAAATGCCACAACAGAGAGCGAAAGTCCGTGGTAAAAAACTATACAACACAACCCATAGATATTGTTCACCTCTGTGCCATCACATAAGAGTTTCATTAATGCTGTCTTATAGCAGACAAGATCTGTCATGTGTGTCTGGCAAATCCTGTAAGGTATTAGAAGAGAGAAAACTACAATTATAGCAGCAAAATTAAAAAGCCACATTGCAGTTATTATTTTCACCACGTTATTGGTTGTCATAATGGCCCCATATCTCAACGGGTAGCAGATAGCGATATACCTGTCATAGGCCATAGCAGTAAGAATAAGATAAGATGCTCCACCATTCAGGTGTACAAAAAAGCCTTGAAGCAAACATGCAGGGTAGGATATTGATCTGTCCTGAGACCATATACTATACAGCAGCTGAGGAAAAAGGCTTGTAGCACCCATAGCATCATTGATAGGCAGGTTAAGCAACAGTATGTACATTGGTTTGTGAAGATTTCTGTTCAAGCAAATTGTAATAATAATTGTTAGATTGCAGAGTAAGATGAACAAGTATGTTGCTACTCCAAATATCAATGCAGGGTAAATGTTCGTCTCAGGCAGTTCCAAAGAGTGCAAAGTCAAGACCAGTGAGAAGACAGATCTATTTGGATACATGGCGAAAGTTCTTACTATTTACGGCCGACACTAACCAGTATAAACAAGCAGTTAATTATATAACAGTGACAGTAGTGAAAATCTTGCCAGAAGCTGGTGTCCAACATATATGTTTCATCCCTTCATCTTGCCATATTCTGGATAATTTTACTCAGGCTACAACCTGAAAAAAAGCAACAAACATTAAACAACGGTTAAATTTGCTATTATATATTTAATAAAATAACTTAAAGAATATTAGTCAGCAGATTAATAATCATCACTGTATAATTTCAATTATAATTGTTTGTACCCATTTGCTTAAAACAAGTTGTTGAGATTTGTAATAATGAGGCCTTTTTGCACTAACTGTCATGCATAATCTCATAAAACTATTCAGATTAATTCAAAGATGCATTCATAAGAATACAAGTTGCTCAGACAAACTGCACCTTGATGCCTCAAAAAAGCACTTGTAGTATTTAGTCACCTTAGGTGATCATCCTTCAACACTGTTGAATTCACCTGTAGGCTAATCATTTATACTCACGGAGTTGGGCAGAAAACAATAGGTTACTATCATAACCCCGGTTCTCTGAAACATCGAGTGGAGAGATCCACCTATGGGAAGGGCATCCGTACCTGACCTCTGCAGAAGCATCCAATTGCACCAAGTCTGGCTAGACAGACAGAAGAACGCAGCCAATGCCAGGTAAGGCCCCACCCCCTTACCTGAGGGCATATAACGCCTAATAGCGAGCAGGCGCTGTTACAGAGTGGCAAAGATCGCGTATCAGGTTGAAATGTAGTGACAAAACCCATTTCATGAACACTCTCATTCTCAGGAGTCCCAACGGCAAAATCTATATGGATGAAGCCATAAGACCCTGCAGTCTGAGGCATGTGCATTATTGTACTTTCACCCCCTCTCTGAACTGCGACAGACATTTCATTAGAGAGAGAGCGCCCTCTTGAGAGAGATGCACTCGCATGGAGACTGAGTTCAACTCCAAGCCCAGGAAAATCACATTTTGACTAGGTGTAAAATTGCTCTTGTTCACATTCACCCTGAACCTGAGAGATGTGATGTGGGCGAGCACGCGGCAGGTGTCCTGCAACACTTTCTCCTTTGATTCGGCTATAATGAGCCAATCGTCTATGTATGTCAAAATCCTCAGACCTGACATTCTCATGGGTGCTAAGCCCGCCTCCGCACACAGACAGAAACTCAGAGGACTTAACGAGAGCCCAAATGGCAGAACGGTGAATTCATAACATGTGCCTTGGTAGGCGAAATGAAGAAACTTCCTGTGTGGTGGATAAATGCTTATATGGAAGAAAGCATCTTTCAGATCGACCGATGTGAACCAGTCGTTCCATTTTATGGTGCGGGCGAGCGAGCCATGAGTTAACATTCTGAAATTGTTTTTCCTCAAATGTTTGTTCAACCAGTGGCGTAGGTTTGATTTTGAAATTGGTGGGGACAGGGACATCAATATAAATATATTTTAAGTTTTGATCGAAATTATTGCTAAGGATATATCAGTGTCACTGGATATTGGTAGGGACACGTCCCTAGCGTCCCTACTAAATTCTACGCCCCTGTGTTCAACACACTGAGGTCCAAGATTGGGCGGAGAGAGCCGTCCTTCTTTGGGACCAGGAAATAACGAGAATAAAATCCCATATTCATCAGATTGGGGGGCACCACCTGAATCACTCCCTTGTTTAGAAGGGAAGATATTTCCTCTTTCAGAATTTGCACGACACTCTCCTCTGTGTGTGAAGAGAGAACGTCGTTGAAATGTGGGGGTTTTATTGCAAACTGCAGTCTGTAGCCCTGCATTATTCTACGCGTCACCAACTCGGGAGCCGAAACAGTTTGCCAAACCAATTCGTGACTTGCGAGTGTACCCACCCGAGCCGGAGCGGCGCTGTGTAAGCCCAGCTGGGTCATTTGTGATGCAATGGCGCCCCCTAATGGACAAACTAGGGGCGACATGCAGGGGTGCAAAGAGATTTTCTCTCTCTGCCGAAGCGCCCGCGATGATGCACCTTTTCAGGAAGGCCCGACAGGTTAAGCCAGAGCGCGCGCTATCCCACCACAGAAAGCGTCATAGAGCGCCCGCAGGCTTGGACGGCCTGACGAGCTTTACGGAGGACGAGGTTGTTAACTGTAAGGATCTCCTTCCACAAGGGTAGAGAAGGGTAAAGAGTTGTTTCCTCGGACCGGGAGGGGGTCCCAGCACTTTCCCATCGTAAATGTCCCTTTCCTGGTTGGTGGCGCTCTGTGGAGCCGGCAACTCAATGTTGAGGTCGAGCGGCCGCTAGCTCACACACTTCCAGGAGGATGGACTTAGGCAAGGCAGCGGGGGCGTAGGCCTGGGGAACGCCAGAGGGCGGGAACCGGCCGGTTCGTCGGTGAGTGAGGAACGCAATCTTCGAGGAACGCAGGATTGGGTTGGCCAGCCCAAATAAGTGAAGTAGCGTCCCGGGAGGCCCCCGGTAGCGCGTCGTCGTCACCGTGTCCCCCATCCGAGTCAGAAAGGCCGAGCTCGGCACAATGGTTCGCCGCGATTTTAAGACGGTGTCACAAAAGCTTCTTGAACAGTGACTGCAATTCTCCAGGTTCTCCAAGGGTTCTTGAGCATGTTTGAGGCCCAAGCAGACCATGCAGAAAGAGTGAAGGTCCTTAGCGGCGATCAGCGCACCGGGCAGGCCCGTGATAGGCTATTCCCTGGAGAAGCAGCAGATTTAGACAGCGACATATCAGTGAAATCTCAAAAAAATCTGTGGTGGGCAGCTGTGGAAGGGGGAGCAGGTGAGAAAAGCAAGAGCGCGGGCAGCTCCAGATGCAGAACACAGCTAATCGTAGGCTGATCAGGTGATATGTCCTCCTGAAGACACGCAAATGTGCAGTGTAAATCCAATCGTACTGTGTAAGTGCAGAGATCGTGAGAAGTGAATGTCAACTGGAGAATGGCAGCACATGCTGGTGTTATATGCCCTCAGGTAAGGGGGTGGGGCCTTACCTGGCATTGGCTGCTCACTTCTGTCTTTCTAGCCAGACTTGGAGCAATTGGATGCCTCTGCAGAGGTCAGGTACGGATGCCCTTCCCATAGGTGGATCTTGAACACAAGATGATGAAAGAGAACTCCCATTTATGTTGGTGCCAAGGCTGCAAAACCCTCATCAACACCAGACCCTTCAGCTCTATCGAATTACTTTTGTGTAATAATGAACGTAACTTTTCAAGAATCTAATGAAAATATAAATTGAGTCAAGTCAAGTCAAACAAGTTTATTTATATAGCACTTTTCACAATACAGATTGTATCAAAGCAGCTTCACAGTATTAAATTAAAATAATACATCAATGATTGTTTCTAGTGGAAAATGTGAAAACGGAATAAAATTGAAACGGAATAAAATATCTTTGAAACTGAAAAAGAATAAATCGCAGGCAAATTTTTAATAAAGTTCATGTTTTGCTAACCGGTTTCTCATCTTTCTTTCTTTCATCTTTCGATCTGAATTTACAAATGCGCTTCCAGAGTTTTCATTTACACTTCTGAGGTTTTTGTTTATGCTCCTTGAGTTTTTGTTCGCTGTTCTGGCACATAGCTCTCGTGGGGGCGGGGCTAGCAGCAGTGTGTTCTCATTGGCTACTGAGTTTTGATTGACAGCTTCTTGACCTGGAAGTGAAGATGTCAGTGTTGTGTTTATGTGTGGATGTGAACGTCTGTAAGCGCAGCTTTCTATTTAATTTTATTGCTATAAAGTTTATATCTGTATTTATTTGCTGCTACACTACATTGTTGAGATGATTTCTTATAGAAGGAATAGTAGCCTACTACAGACGAATGACATCATCATAAGTCATCGTCGCTATCAGGATACTGGATACTCGTGGTAAGTCTGATTATTATTATTTTTTTAAATATACTATACTAATACTATTTATTATACAGTACCTGCTTTTTCAGGTGGAGAGGCATTTTAGAGCTCAGTGAGAACCCGTAACATTACACAGCAGTGTTGTCTTGATTTAACTGTTAGCCCAATCATTACATGACTTGTTTATCTACATACGGTTACAGTCTTCGATTAGATCATATTTGCTTCGATTAGATCATATTTCCCCTCAGCCAGCCCAACTTTGGGCTAGATTACTGTACAGTATCTGTACTGTAGCCTACAGTACAAAAAGTACTGTATCAGACAATGACCAATGCCATTGGACCAGAGCGCTGTCAATCACTGCCTGATTCAACTTTGGCAATGTAAAGCCTTTTTTTTTTTTTTTTTTTACCATGCCAATAAAGCTATTTAAACCTGAATTTAATGCAGAGTCTTTGAAAGAGGAGAGCCACGACTTGACCACAGACCACATCTCTGTTTATAATATGTAAACACTCAATTATTTAAGTATCGCCCTGGTCGCAATATTTATTCTGATTACTTTTGTGTGATAAAGACGACTGATAAAGCTATTATTGTCAGGATTCAAGCACGGAGATCGAGGTAAGTGAATTTCATACACAACTTTATTTACAGGTGACAAAAGTGCAAGGTGAGTATTGTGAATTCAAGTGCAGATTCTGTGACGATCTCTCAGCGCGGGGATAACAGCAGGTAAGCCCGATAATTTCAGGAATGTTGAAACAACAGTCTCAGTTCGTTAATCCTTATCTTCGTTCTATCAGATGTGATCGGAGTCAAGCGGTTTTGACGAGGACTTGGAAACTCAGGAGAATGCAGGATCACAGACATGCAGAGATCAGATCTGGAGACAGCGGAACAAAGTCACAAAGGTTAGTATTTCTCAAGAGGGTATACGTTACATCTATGAAGTTCAGGATACAACGGGATAAGGTCAGTTCCTGTTGGAGGCTTGACATATACTGGAGCTATCGTGAGTGTTTTAAGTGTTGGTTAATGAGGTCGTTGATAGTGATCAGGTGTGGGTGATTAGTACTCTGGAGAGAGCGATCTCTGTGTGGTGAATGGAACTGAGTTTGATTGGTCCCTGACACTACCCCCCCCTCCAAAGTCCGCGTTAGCGGATCTTGGACCTCGACGTCGTGGGGGTCTGCCTCGAGGTCGTGGTCGATGGGAAATGGTCCGATGTACTTTGGACTTAGTTTGCGACAAGGTTGTCTTAAACGGATGTCTCGAGTGGAAAGCCAAACTAGTTGTCCTGGTTGGTATTCAGGAGCGTCGCGGCGGTGAGTATCTGCAAAGCGTTTTTGTCGATTCAGAGCTTGCTGGAGATGATGGTGTGCTTGGTTCCATACTCTTTCGCTGTCTTGGAACCATGTGTTGACCGCAGGTACTTCTGACGGCTCACCAGACCAGGGGAACAATGGAGGTTGGTAACCAAGTACACATTGAAATGGTGTTAGGTTTGTGGATGTCTGCCGAAGGGAGTTTTGGGCATACTCTGCCCACACTAGGTATCGACTCCAGATGTTCTGATTTGAATGACAAAAGGTACGAAGGAACCGGCTGACATCTTGGATCTTTCGTTCTGTTTGACCATTCGACTGTGGGTGATAGCCCGAGGTTAAACTCACAGTTACATTCATTAAGGCGAAGAATGCCCGCCACACCTTGGAAATGAACTGGGGTCCTCTGTCGGATACAATATCCTCTGGTATGCCAAAGTTACGAAAGACATGTTCCATCAATAGTTCTGCGGTGACAAAGGCTGTAGGCATGTTTTTCAGAGGGATTAGTTTACAGGCCTTAGAAAAGCGATCAATGGCCACTAGGATACCAGTATGTCCATCGGAGGGTGTTAGGTCTGTTACAAAATCGACTCCAATATGGGACCAAGGTCGATGAGGAATGGGTAGAGGCATGAGTTTTCCAGCAGGTAAGTGACGAGGACTCTTAGTCATGGCACATAGGATGCATCCCTGGATAAAGGTTTTGATGTCGTGCTGCATGTTTGGCCACCAGTAACGGCTTTGGAGGATTGAACATGTTTTGCTTATTCCAGGATGACCTGTTCCAACGGATGAATGGGCGGAGAAGATTAAAGAATTTCGGAAATTCTCAGGTATGTAGATTCTTCCAGCTGGACATTCTGGCGGACTAGGTTGGTGTTGTGACACTTCAAGGAGTTGTTCATTGATGTCCCACTGGATGGAATTGACAAACAACTTATCTGGCAGAATTGAGTCAGGTTCTTCTAGGATCGTTTCGGGGGCATGGAGACGTGATAGGGCATCTGCTCGGATGTTCTTCGAACCAGGACGGGATAGGATATTTGGAAGTGAAAGCGAGTAAAGAAAAGGGCCCATCTGGCTTGACGTGGAGTGAGTCTTTTAGCTTCCTTCAGATACTGGAGATTTTTGTGATCAGTAAGAACAAGGAACGGGTGTTTGTCTCCTTCTAACCAATGTCTCCATTCTTCTAGGGCAAGCTTGACGGCCAGAAGTTCTCGGTTGCCGATATCGTAGTTACTCTCAGCAGTGGATAATTTGCGGTAGAAGAATGCGCAAGGCATAGGTTTTGAAGATGAGTCTTGGTACTGTGATAAGACTGCTCCTACCCCAGTTGTAGAAGCATCTACCTCAACAATGAATACCTTTTCAGGATCTGGATGACGAAGCAAAGGAGCTGTAGTGAATGCTGTCTTAAGAGACTGAAAAGCATGTTCAGCATCAGAGTTCCAGAGGAGGGACTTTGGTTTTCCTTTCAGGAGAGAAGTTAGTGGAGCAGTTAACATGCTATATTGGTCGATGAATCTTCGATAAAAGTTTGCAAACCCCAGGAACCGTTGCAACTCTTTTACGGATTGTGGGGTGGGCCAGGAGGTGATGGCTTTGGTCTTACGATCATCCATCTCAACCCCTCGTTCGCTTAGATTGTATCCCAGAAATTCAACGGAAGCTTGATGGAATGTACATTTTTCTGCCTTCAGGAACAGAGAAAACTCTCGGAGACGCTGGAGTACAAGAGAGACGTGATACTGATGTTGAACTGGATCCTTTGAAAAGATTAAGATGTCGTCAATATAAATTATCACAAAATGATTCAGATAGTCTCGGAATACTTCGTCCATGAAACTCTGGAAGACTGATGGGGCGTTTACAAGTCCAAATGGCATCACCAGATACTCGTAGTGCCCTGCGGGAGTGATGAACGCTGTCTTCCACTCATCCCCTTCTCGTATTCTAACAAGATTATATGCACTCCTTAGATCAAGTTTAGTGAATATTTTGGCTTCTCTGAGTTGTTCAAGAGCGGATGGGACCAACGGGAGTGGGTAGCTGAACTTTACCGTGATCCTATTAAGGGCTCTGTAATCTATACATGGACGTAACCCTCCATCCTTCTTAGGAACGAAGAAAAAACTAGCAGCAGCAGGTGAAGTGGATGGTCGGATATACCCCTGTTGTAGAGCCTCTTCGACGTATTTTTGCATGGCCGTTTGTTCGGGGATGGACAAAGAATAAATCCGGCCTTTGGGAATGGACTCCCCAGGAATCAAGTCAATGGCACAATCCCAAGGTCGATGTGGAGGTAACTTGGATGCTGCAATAGGATTGAACACATCGGAGTACGAGGAGTAACATGAAGGGATTGACACTGACAGATTTTCAGTGGGACTCTCAATGGACGTTGAACTCACTGGAATTGATTCTGGTAGGTCGGCTATGGGCGAGCTTGGTAACTCAGTATCAGTCGAAGAACATTTGCAACCCCATGTCAGGATCTTGCCCGATTTCCAATCTAAGGAAGGTTGGTGTCGTATAAGCCATGGACGACCGAGTATGATATCAGTCTGACTGTTTTCTAGCACAAATGGGTTAAACAGTTCATGGTGTGTGTCTTCAACACATAATATGATGGGTGTTATCTGAGATGTTACGAACCCATTATTGATGGTTTCCCCCGTTACTGCATGGATTGAGTATGGCTTGGAGGTGTTGGATTTCTGGAGTTGGAGCTTCTTACAGAGGTTTCCGGAAATGAAATCCCCTGTTGAGCCGGAGTCCACGATGGCTGTGACAGAAACATGGAAATTCATAGATTTTAAAATCACTGGTATCATTAATGGAGCTGATACTGAGAGGGGCGAGAGAATCGAACTCACAAGTAGTCGAGGAGGTCGCGTAGGACAGGAACGTAGGAAATGACCCTCAACTCCACAGTACAGGCATAATTTTAATTCCCGGCGTCGAGCACGCTCAGCCTGAGACAATCGATGAGTGTCCACTTGCATCTTCTCCACTGTCGAATCTGGGTATAGTTCAGAGGAATTCAGTAGTGGTGCAAACCCTGGTTGTTGAACTTCACGATAACAACTCTGAGATCTTTGGTGTACGCGGAGAGCTTGTTGTATAAATTTCTCTAGTCCCAGGGTATCATCATAGATTGCTAGCTGGAGGCGAAGTGCAGGGTTGAGACCACATCGATAGACAGAGAGAAGAGCCTTTTCATTCCAACCGCTTGCAGAGGCTAAAGTACGGAATTCCACTGAATATTCAGAAACAGATTTTTTACCTTGGCGTAACTGTAACAGTTTATCGCTAATAGAGGAATCTTCTACAGGACGTCCGAAAACTTCTTTGAAATGATTTACGAAATTCTGTACTGAGGATGTAACCGTGGTTTCCTGCATCCACAACGTTTCAGCCCATCTTAATGCCGGTCCAGATAACTGTTGAATAATGAAAGAAATCTTCGATTTCTCTGTTGGATATAATTGGATTTGTTGTTCAAGAGCAAGTGAGCATTGCAGCAAAAATCCGTTGCAATCCTCCGCCCGACCGGACAATGGCGCTGGTCGGGAGGCGGGGTTGGCGAAACAAACCAGTAAGGAAGCAGGATTCGCGGAAGTGCTGGCTGCAGGTTGCACAGGATTCGCAGCGGCGGCTGGAGGTTGCATAGGATTCGCAGCGGCGGCTGGAGGTTGCATAGGATTCGCGGCAGAGATTGCAGGTTGCGCAGGATTCATAGCAGCGTTCTTTCTTTTTGTAGGTCAAGCCTTCTGTCAGGATTCAAGCACGGAGATCGAGGTAAGTGAATTTCATACACAACTTTATTTACAGGTGACAAAAGTGCAAGGTGAGTATTGTGAATTCAGGTGCAGATTCTGTGACGATCTCTCAGCGCGGGGATAACAGCAGGTAAGCCCGATAATTTCAGGAATGTTGAAACAACAGTCTCAGTTCGTTAATCCTTATCTTCGTTCTATCAGATGTGATCGGAGTCAAGCGGTTTTGACGAGGACTTGGAAACTCAGGAGAATGCAGGATCACAAACATGCAGAGATCAGATCTGGAGACAGCGGAACAAAGTCACAAAGGTTAGTATTTCTCAAGAGGATATACGTTACATCTATGAAGTTCAGGATACAACGGGATAAGGTCAGTTCCTGTTGGAGGCTTGACATATACTGGAGCTATCGTGAGTGTTTTAAGTGTTGGTTAATGAGGTCGTTGATAGTGATCAGGTGTGGGTGATTAGTACTCTGGAGAGAGCGATCTCTGTGTGGTGAATGGAACCGAGCTTGATTGGTCCCTGACAATTATATGTAGCTATTATGAGTAACAAAATGCTTTTTCTGTGTCCATATTTATTTCCTATAAAAACCACACACAGTGACCGTGATGTCCATGTGACCTCAGTGGATGAATCAATGCCTTCTGAAGTGAAACAATAGGCTAAGAAAAATACTAATAATGTAACCTGTTTTAACTATTAAAAATCACTTCCAACCAACTGTCATACGTACATGGGATACAATCCACTTGTATTATATGGACTCACAGAGAAGGATTATTTCCTTAAAAATCTTTGTTTGTTTATGTGAAGAAAGAAAGTCATATACATCTGGGATGGCATGAAGGAGAGTAAATGATGAGAGAATTCTCATTTTTTGAGTGGACTATATCCTTGTACCCACACAGTCACTGTTTTGTTACTTGTACTGTAACAGGAACTGTTCAAAAGATCATTGCATCATTTAAAATGTATATGAATTTTAAATATGTATTCTGTATTTGTTCTTGTGCATTTTGTATAGTAATGTATATCATGATAATACTGTCCATTATAGTATGTAGTTAATGTTTTGTGGATTCTGGTCTCTCCTGTCACAACATAATTGCATCCAAGACTTTCACTTTGATACTTGTGTATGTGACAGGTGGATAATCTGGAGTGTTTGTTTTGGTTCATTGGAATGGGGTAACTCTTAGTGGTTGCGTATATTTTAATTGGCAAGGCACGCCCACTGGCGTTGAACTGCAGCCTGATAGTGAGAACACCTGTGCGGCACAATTATAGATGGTGCGTTAGGTTCTAGGGCATGATAAAAAGCCTGTTTAAGCGGAGCATTGTGATTCCTCTCTGTGTGGTGCCCAGTAATAGGATACCGGTGTATTTTGCTTTGCATCTTCTGGAAGGTGTGTGCGTGAAGTGGCAAGTGCAGGGAGTATAACGTTCACTTTAACTTAATTCCCCTACGAGGTGCGGCCCAGGAGCGCTAGCTGCTGTTCTCTTTTAATACTACCATTGGTGAAATTGATTCGCTGTCCCGTTCGCACGACTGACGCGGACGTGAGTGCTTTGGACTACGGTTCCGACCGAGCTCGTTGCGAGCTCTGCTCGCATATGAAAGGTCATGCTACTGCGCTCTGGGAGCTGTTATATCCAATTACTATGCTGGTAGCGGAGTCTATTTAGCGCCACTTGAACGATCTTAAATATTAGTTTTAATGAGGAAGTGCAATGTCATTGTGACTGTAATTTTCTTTTTCTTTTTTTTCTTGTTTTGATTGCTGCTTCTGTAAATCTAATTGCCCGTAGCCTACATCCTCACGTGATGCGAAATAGCCTATCATTGTGACTGCTTGCGGACTTGCTTTTTCTTTTGTTTTTTTGTTTTGATTGTTTGTTTTTGTAAATCTAATTGCCAGTAGCCCATACTTAAGGTGAAATTTCATTGTGACTGTTTGTCATTTCTTTTCTTTTTGTTTTCTGGTTTGTTTGCTGTTTATAAATCTAATTGCCAGTTTGCCTCTATTTGACCACCGCAAGAACTGCGATAGTGAAGCTTAACCGAAGGGGGGAGTGTATTTGCCTTCTTTTTGTATTTGTTTTATTTTTGGGTGTCACCGGCTTTAAATATTGTTTTCTCACAGGTTTGCTTTGTGGGTTGTCCTTTCTGTGAAAGTGAGCTAATTGTGGTCTCTTGTTTAATGTGGGTATCTAATTGGTAAACTGTGAATGAGACCTATTCTAGATGTTTTTAATTAAATGATTTTCCTGTGAGCAATAAATATTGTACTTTTGTAAGTCACGTCTCTGTCTTTGATGCAAACCGAACCAGCAGGGTCCTTCTTATTGTGGTAATTCATTTGGTTTAAATTTTCTTTTAGTGGTATTTTTTATTATTTACTTTCCTAGGTTGAGAGGTTACCTAGGTGGCGTAGTCGTGGTTAATAATTTAGCCAAAGGTTACAAATTGGCGTATAGTCGGCAGGATTTCATTTTGTGTGTGAAGCAGAGACGTGACTGTTACTTTTGTTTGTGATACCAATTTATTTTTTTATTTTTATTTTACTTATTGTTTGGAACAGCAGCTAGCGCATTAGAATATTGTATTGTACTTTCCTCTCCTCTCCTGTGTTTTTTTTTTTTTTTTTTTTTTGTGTTTGTTTATCATTTAGATCGTCACTATGGAGGAGGAGATGCAACAATTGCGAGATATGGTAGCCCAACTCAAGGCTGATAATGAACACCTGCGACAAGAACGCTTAGTGGTTCAGGCAGGTCCGAGTGTTGCGCCCTCTGAATCTAATCAAAGGGGGGCGGGGTTGGACATGGGCTCAAGATCCTCCTCCAATGGTAATTCAGTGGTGACTGAAAGGTTGATTTATGTTCCTAGGGAGAGGAAATGTCCTGTTTTTAGGGGCCGCACCGGAATTTCTTTGGCTGATTGGCTAGAGGAAGTGAAGGCCAGCATGCGTGTTCGCCATTTATCTAATTTTGATAAAGCACATTTCCTGTATGACCATTTAGAGGGGGAAGCTAGGGAAGAAATCAAATTTAGACCTAGTGATGACCGGGAAGACCCAGATAAAGTTATTGAAATACTTACTGAGCTGTATGGCTGCCCAGATTCATATATTGTTTTGCAGGAGAATTTCTTCTCTCGACGACAGCTAGAGGGGGAGACACTCCAGGAATTTTCACATGCCCTTCTTGGCTTAATGTCAAAAGTAATTAAAAATGCTCCAAATGGTATGCCCAATTCTGAGGTCTTGTTGCGTGACCAATTCGTAGAGTATGTGCTGGATTCTGCCCTTCGCAGGGAATTAAAGCAGTTTGTACGCCAACACTCTAGGGCGACTTTACTTGATGTCAGAGGGGAAGCCATCAGATGGGAAAGGGAGGGTATGTTGAGGGGTACTGGGGTTCGTAGTTTGTCAACCTCTTCTACTTATGGGCAGCAGTATGGGGTTTATGGGGCTGCGCCAGCTTCCACAAACTCTGAATTATCGGAGCTAAAAGAGATGCTCAAAAAGCAACAAGAACAGCTTGATCAGTTAACCCGTAATATGACTTTGCTTCAAAATGCCCCAAGAAGTCTCCCTTTTTCCCCAACGCCCTTTAATAGGGGTTCAGTTATCTGTAGGAAGTGCCAACAGCCTGGTCATTTTGCCCGTGAATGTAGTTCCCAAAGTTTGTCACCGAGGGTTAATCCCCCCCTTCACGTCACCCTCACCCAGTAGTGCCAAGATCCCAGTCCACTGTTACCTTTCAGGAAAACTAGAATCTTCTGTGCTCCCGAGCCACAGTTTAGAAGGTTATGTGTTTGGCTCAGATGCTGTTTTTCCCCCTGTAGAGCACATGGCCCCGTTATTATCACCATGCCCCCATGTGACTGTTAGTGTGGGTGGGGTGTTAGTTCCCTGCTTGTTAGACACCGGTTCAATGGTGTCAACGGTGACGGAAAGTTTTTATTTGCAGAACTTTGAACCGTGGGGTGCGGAAAAACTCCACTCATGTCACCGGTTGCAGCTTAAGGCGGCCAATGGTCTAGATATTCCATATATAGGCTATTTAGAGTTGGATGTGGAAGTTTTTGGCAAAGTGATTCCTAAACGTGGGGTGCTCATAGTTAAAGATTCTTCAGGTACTCCTACTAAGGTCTCCGGTATTTTGGGCATGAATGTCATTCGAGAATGTTACCACGAATTGTTTGGGCAGTATGGACCGACTCTTTTTGAAACCGCTTTAGTGCAGCATGCCCCTGATTCTTGGCAACAAGCCTTACAAAAGTGTCATCAAGCTCAAGTTCATGCCCCTTTGGACTCTTCAGCCCGCGTACGGGTTCAAGGGGGCAGGTGTATTTGTGTACCAGGTGGCACCCTGAAGTTTATTCCGGCGACTTGTTCCCAGCAGCATACTGGATCAACTGTAGTATTTGAGCCTTCTGGTGGTGGGCTAGCAGCCGGTCTTTTGACTTCCCCTGCCATTGTTAGGGTAGTTCGTGGACAGGTTTATGTTCCAGTCATTAATGTGGGAGTAGTGGATGTTAACCTTTATGCACGAACGGTTCTTGGTACTATCAGCCCTGTAACTGTGGTGAGTTTACCCCAAGGTGTAGAGGATTTTCCCTTGCGCTTGCAGGCCACCGTATCTTCCCAAATGACTGTAGGTCTCCTACAAGACAAGATAGATTCTCTTGATCTGTCTCCGATGACCCCTGAAGAACAGTGTCAAGTCAGGGCTTTATTGTCCAGGTATTCTTCTGTGTTTTCGACGCATGATAGTGATCTGGGCTGTACTACGTTGATCACACATGAGATTCCCTTGATTGATGAGGTTCCTGTTAGGCAGCAGTATAGACGCATTCCTCCATCAGAATATGAGGCCGTTAAGGCTCATATCAATCAGTTGTTGGAAACTAAGATTATAAGAGAAAGTAGCAGCCCCTATGCTTCTCCCATTGTCCTGGTGAAGAAAAAGGATGGTAGCCTGCGACTGTGTGTTGACTATCGTCAACTTAACAGCAAGACCAGAAAAGATTCGTTTCCATTACCAAGAATTGAGGAATCCTTGGATGCTCTTGCAGGTGCCAGGTGGTTCACCACAATGGACCTTGCTAGTGGCTACAATCAGGTCCCTGTGGTTGAAAAGGACAGACCGAAGACTGCCTTCTGCACACCTTTTGGGCTATATGAGTGGAATAGGATGGCCTTCGGCCTGTGCAATGCACCTAGCACATTTCAGAGATTGATGGAGCGTATGTTTGGCTCGCAACATTTCCAATCGTTGTTGCTGTATTTGGACGATGTTATTGTCTTCTCCTCCACCGTGTCTGAACATTTGCAACGGCTGGAGGTGGTCCTGAAGCGTCTACAACAAGAGGGATTAAAGGCCAAATTGGAGAAGTGCTCGTTTCTTCAGTCTGAGGTGAACTACCTGGGGCATTTGATTACTGCCCAAGGAGTGGCTACTGATCCAAAGAAAATTGAGGCAGTTGCTAATTGGCAGACCCCCCAGCAGGTTTCAGAACTTCGGTCATTTCTGGGCTTCGCAAGCTATTACAGGCGATTCGTGGAGTCTTTTGCCAAAATGGCTGCCCCACTTCATCGCCTGGTAGCTGACCTGACTGGAACTAACCGGAAGGGCCCAGCCCGTTCTTGCAAGGAGGCCTGGACAGAGGAGTGTCAGCAGAGCTTTGATACGCTGAAGCAACGGTTGGTGAGTGCTCCAGTGCTGGCTTATGCTGACTTCTCCTTGCCATTTATATTAGAAGTGGATGCCAGTTATAGCGGATTGGGAGCCGTCCTGTCACAGGAACAGGAGGGCAGAGTTCGACCAGTAGCCTATGCTAGTCGCGGTTTAAGGCCTTCGGAGAGGAACATGTCCAATTATAGTTCCATGAAACTTGAATTTCTTGCCCTTAAATGGGCAATGAGCGAGAAGTTCCGTGAGTATTTACTTGGACACAAGTGTGTGGTATATACGGACAATAATCCCCTGAGTTACCTCAATACCGCTAAACTCTGCGCTTTAGAACAGAGATGGGCTGCCCAACTCGCCGCTTTTGACTTCAGCATCAAGTATCGCTCTGGACGGAGTAATCGTAACGCTGATGCCCTCTCGCGACAGCATCCTGCTGGACCTGTGCTTGAGGCTATGATTCCAGGAAGTTCCCTGCCAGAGCCCCTCCAACAAGTCGCTTCTATTAGACCCATGAGAGGGGTACAAGCATCCATTACCGCTTTCCCTGGCTATTCTTCTACAGATTTACACAGGCTACAGGAAGCAGATGCAGCATTGGGAGTATTCCTGAAGTTATGGAAAAGAGGGAAATACCCTTCACCTGAGGAGCGGCGAGAGCTGTGTGCAGATGCGGGTAAACTCCTGAAACAGTGGAAGCGTTTACAGGTGAAGGATGGCGTAGTGTATCGTCAGTGTTACCATCCCCAGGGCGGTGAGGCCTTCCTTCAACTGTTGCTCCCGACATCTTTAAAGACTATGGTGATGCAGCAGCTTCATGATGAGCACGGCCATCAGGGAGTGGAGCGTACAACCGAGCTGGTGCGACAAAGGTGTTTCTGGCCAGGTATGAGTGAGGATGTGAAACGTTGGTGCCAGCAATGTGAACGATGTACTGTTGCTAAGGATGTCTTCCCTCGAGTGCAGACATATATGGGTCATTTGTTGGCTTCAAGGCCTAACCAAATTCTGGCCATCGACTTCACTTTGATCGAGCCATCCCAGAATGGAATGGAGAATGTTCTCGTGCTGACAGATGTGTTTTCCAAGTACACCCAAGCTGTGCCTACCCGTGACCAGAGAGCATCTACGGTGGCAACGGTTTTGGCGAATGAATGGTTCTACAAGTTTGGAGTTCCTGGTCGCATCCACTCGGACCAGGGGAGGAATTTTGAAAGCACTCTTATCCAACAGTTGTGTGCCTTGTATGGCATTGAACGGAGTCGGACCACCCCAGCCCATCCTACTGGAAATGGCCAATGTGAGCGATTCAATCGCACGCTGCACAATCTGCTGCGTACTCTGCCTTCCTGTAAGAAGAAGAACTGGGCAGCCTATCTCCCTCAAGTGGTTTTTTCGTATAACACTACTCCACACCAGTCTACAGGTGAATCCCCATATTTCTTAATGTTTGGGCAAGACCCACAGTTGCCTGTTGATTTCCTCTTGGGCAGAATTGATGCACCGACTCACGGCAGTGTCCATGATTGGATTAATGATCACCAAGCAAGACTTCAGGTGGCCTTTGATGGAGCTAGAAGTCGCATGAAGTCTGCAGCGGACTGTAGGAAAGAGCGACATGATCGGAGAGTACAGGATGAGCCTTTGAGTCAAGGTCAGCTGGTGTATTTGCGGGACCTTTGTGTGCGAGGCCGGGCAAAGATCCAAGATCGCTGGAGTTCTGTTCCTTATAAAGTGCTGCGAGCCCCGACACCTGGGGGGTCAGTGTATACTATTGCTCCTGTTGAGGATTTGAAGAAAGTTAGACACGTGCACCGTACTCTGCTAAGAGTCCAACCGACCGGCCAGAATGTGGCAGAACCCTTTAATTCTTTCTTTGTCGAGTCTGATCAATCATCGGAGGACTCTGGGGAGGATGATGCACTGGATACCTGGCTGGTGGTGCCGTCAGAGCAAGAAGTCCCTCCCCCGACGACGGTACCCTTCACTGTTCATTCACCCCCACGTGGTGTCCCTCTTCTGCCCCAACCTCTTGAGGGTGCCTCCACATCATCTAGTAGAGTTCTTGAGCCTCCGCTGGTCCATGGTCATTTGCCTAGTGATCCCTCTGTGACCTCTGAAGATACCGCCATTACTGTAGGAGCACCATTACGTCGGACCACCCGAAAAACTGCAGGCTACCATTCCAATGTCCATCATTTGCCAGAGACAATGGGGGGCGGAGGAGGTCTTGTGAATTCTCAAGTAACTGTTAGTAACAATTTTCCCACTCTTTTTAGGCCCTGGAGCTAATATCGTCGGGTCGCCGGATTTAAAACCAGGGGGTAGAATGTGACAGGTGGATAATCTGGAGTGTTTGTTTTGGTTCATTGGAATGGGGTAACTCTTAGTGGTTGCGTATATTTTAATTGGCAAGGCACGCCCACTGGCGTTGAACTGCAGCCTGATAGTGAGAACACCTGTGCGGCACAATTATAGATGGTGCGTTAGGTTCTAGGGCATGATAAAAAGCCTGTTTAAGCGGAGCATTGTGATTCCTCTCTGTGTGGTGCCCAGTAATAGGATACCGGTGTATTTTGCTTTGCATCTTCTGGAAGGTGTGTGCGTGAAGTGGCAAGTGCAGGGAGTATAACGTTCACTTTAACTTAATTCCCCTACGAGGTGCGGCCCAGGAGCGCTAGCTGCTGTTCTCTTTTAATACTACCATTGGTGAAATTGATTCATGACTGACGCGGACGTGAGTGCTTTGGACTACGGTTCCGACCGAGCTCGTTGCGAGCTCTGCTCGCATATGAAAGGTCATGCTACTGCGCTCTGGGAGCTGTTATATCCAATTACTATGCTGGTAGCGGAGTCTATTTAGCGCCACTTGAACGATCTTAAATATTAGTTTTAATGAGGAAGTGCAATGTCATTGTGACTGTAATTTTCTTTTAAAGTTTGTTTTTGTAAATCTAATTGCCAGTAGCCCATACTTAAGGTGAAATTTCATTGTGACTGTTTGTCATTTCTTTTCTTTTTGTTTTCTGGTTTGTTTGCTGTTTATAAATCTAATTGCCAGTTTGCCTCTATTTGACCACCGCAAGAACTGCGATAGTGAAGCTTAACCGAAGGGGGGAGTGTATTTGCCTTCTTTTTGTATTTGTTTTATTTTTGGGTGTCACCGGCTTTAAATATTGTTTTCTCACAGGTTTGCTGTGTGGGTTGTCCTTTCTGTGAAAGTGAGCTAATTGTGGTCTCTTGTTTAATGTGGGTATCTAATTGGTAAACTGTGAATGAGACCTATTCTAGATGTTTTTAATTAAATGATTTTCCTGTGAGCAATAAATATTGTACTTTTGTAAGTCACGTCTCTGTCTTTGATGCAAACCGAACCAGCAGGGTCCTTCTATGGAGGCAGATTAGTCTCAAATATAATTCACGCAAAAAACATGATTCACAAATGCGTAGACAATTTCACATGCATGAAACCTAATTCACGTACACACAAAAAAAATCCACGTGCGTGAAAAAAAAAATATATTCACAAAAAGCAATTCACATGCGCAAAATAAAATTATATAATCATAAAATACATTTCACAAATGCAAAACACAATTCGTAGATATACAACTGTGCACAAAAACCTTTGAATGTTTAAAATGTACGAGTGTATCCTTGCATTTGAATGTGCAAATCGTCATTCACATACGAATCGCCTTAGATATGTGTGTGTGTGTTTTTGAGACTTTCCTGGCAGCATAACACTCATAACACAGAGCAGTCGTACTCTTTAGCCAATCAGATTTAAGCTTATCAATCGACCAATCAGTATCACGTGAGGGCGGGCCTACCTACATGTTACGTCATCAGCTTTCGACCAGTTCATGGCTGAGCAGAGGTAAGTGCAGTTAATCGTTCATTTCTGTGTTAACTGAAGTTAAAGAAGTTTGAGATCAGTTGAAGCAATAGTTTATGAACTATTAACTGATGTAAGCAAGTGTTGTTGTAATCAGATGTCCCATATCGTGTCAAAAATGAAGAAGAATGATGCTTGTTTTGTTGTATTTTAGCTGAAGGTACAGACAGCTCTCACAGCTACAATCACGCTAATGATTGCAAAACAATCATCTGTGGTCAATACCCATCGAGATTGTTCTTTAAATAGTGAATAGACCTATTTTAATGAGCAGCCAGTGTTTTTTGCCATTTGTGTATGATGTTAAATTATTATTAACACTTGTTTCCCTGCATTTTTCAGGATTACTCACCTTTGGTGTGACATCTGGATAGCAGTCACGAACATCTTAATTCATGTTGTTTCTTTATTCTCTTTTATACTTTTTTTTGTATTTATGTCTTAATTGGTAACACTTTATTAAAACGTTTCATTAGTTAACATGAACTAATAATGAACTGCACGTGAACAGCCTTTATTATTTTTTGTTAATGTTAACATTTACTAATACTTCATTAAAATCTTGTTAACATTAGTAAATGCACTGTAAACTAACAATGAACAGCTGTATTTTTAACTAACGTTAACAAAGATTAACAAACACAGCAACAAATGTATTGCTCATGGTTATTTAATACATGAACTAATGTTAACTTAGTTATTGTACCTTATTGTAGAGTGTTACCAATATATTCAACATGCATTTCCTTATGCTGTATTGTAATGTCAAGGTTTTTAAATAAGGTTTTTTATTGTCATCTTAACGTCTCACAGGACAATATTGTGAAGCATTAATTTTACTTTGCCTAGTAAAATAGGCAAATCTGATTTTATGCTGATAAGACAAAGGTACTTATCATAGAGAGGCAATTAAGATTATGCGACTAAGATTACTCAGTAAACTCTATTCAAATATCATCATTTAATTTCCCACATCCTCTGTCTGCACCTCTTGTACTATAGGGTTTTAGTACTTTAAATATCAGGACAAAATCTTATATGTCCTAACAGAGAGGTCTACTGATGACCGGACTGAACACAATTCATTTTTTAACTTTTCACTTGATGTATTGCACTTATATTTATATACTTTAAAAGCAAAGTACACTCTGACTGGATCTCACAACTCCTGAAGAGATGTATATTTCTCTGTACTGAATATTGTGCTTCACAGTTTAGACTGTCAGTTCATGATCTTCATATGTAACAGGAACATTAATCATGATCAAGTCATTTTATATATTTTATTCCCAAAGGATTCGGAAACTTTCAAATTAATAAAAGGTGTACATCAGATTGAACTATGTCTGAATCTTTTAATTCTTACAAGAACATTTAATAATGCATGCATAGCAAGGCTTTATTCCTAAAGCGTGTACATATAGTCCGCAGGAGACAAATTAATACAGTAACAATGCATCACTTTCAACCACTTGTTGAAACAACTGTCAAAATGGATGGCTTGCAACATGACTGTTTTCAAAGAATTACAGTAGAAATGGTAAGATCACAGTACTGGTTGTCTGCAACTTCATACATCATCTGTCTTGGAAATCTGAAACAATAAAACTACATAATATATGCAGATCAAAACATGTCTCCTATATATGCACGTCATTACACATTATCATCAGTTGAATGTGTGGTGGACAGGACATGAAAATCCATCAATACTAAAAATAAATGTTTATATTCACATGTGGACTAAACAGCAGTTAATAAACTATTGCTTCAACTGATCTCTAACTTCTAAACACAGAAATGAACGATTAACTGCACTTACCTCTGCTCAGCCATGAACTGGTCGAAAGCTGATGACATAACATGTAGGTAGGCCCGCCCTCACGTGATACTGATTGGTCGATTGATAAGCTTAAATCTGATTGGCTAAAGAGTACGACTGCTCTGTGTTACGAGTGTTATGCTGCCAGGAAAGTCTCAAAAACACACACACACATATCTAAGGCAATTCGTACGTGAATGACGATTTGCACATTCAAATGCAAGGATACACTCGTACATTTTAAACATTCAAAGGTTTTTGTGCACAGTTGTATATCTACGAATTATGTTTTGCATTTGTGAAATGTATTTTATGAGTATATAATTTTATTTTGCGCATGTGAATTGCTTTTTGTGAATATATATATTTTTTCACGCACGTGGATTTTTTTTGTGTGTACGTGAATTAGGTTTCATGCATGTGAAATTGTCTATGCATTTGTGAATCATGTTTTTTGCGTGATTTATATTTGAGACTAATCTGCCTCCATATCCTTCTTATTGTGGTAATTCATTTGGTTTAAATTTTCTTTTAGTGGTATTTTTTATTATTTACTTTCCTAGGTTGAGAGGTTACCTAGGTGGCGTAGTCGGGGTTAATAATTTAGCCAAAGGTTACATGTATATGCTTTAGTGACAATAATGTAAATTTATTTGAATTCATATTTACATTCATTCAACTGGTTTTATATTTCACAATTAAAACTGTTGATGATTGTTAAAATATATTTACAATTTTAAATGTTAGATGATAATATTAACTAAACGAAATAACTAAATAAAATTATCGGCATGATAAAAAAATTACAACAATTGCATTCTTTGTGTGAAATATGTAATGAAATGAAAACTCAGGGAGCGTAAACGAAAACCTCAGAAGTGTAAATGAAAACTCTGGAAGCGCATTTGTTAGTTCAGATCAGCGAAAGAAAGATGAGAAAACAGTTAGCAAAACATGCATTGTATTAAAAACAGAGTCAAAAACTCTGCCTGCGATTTATTCTTTTTCAATTTCAAATATATTTTATTCAGTTTCATTTTAAATTTTTATTAGTTTCTTGAAAAGTTACATTCTTTATTATTGGCACAACAATAATTCCATACAGGTCCACCCATTCAATCAGCTTCACCTGATTGTCTTCACCTGAGTATTAAAAGGATACTTCACCTCTGGAAAGATGAATGTGTATTTAAAATGGGTCATTTATGTAGTAGAAATGTGACATTATTTTTGAATTTGGAGCCTTCTAGACTGAGAAAAGCCAGAAAATGTATTTTTGGCTTATGTGGATGAAAGACAACAACTCCCAGAATGCACTTGCTTCGCTGCTCTACGAGGCCACTCCCAAGCCACGCCTACCGGTAAGAGTGCGCAGTTAAACAACTTAAACGACTAGGCTACTACTGAGTCTCCATGACGAGTCTGCCCGGGATTTCGAGATCACCCAAAATGTCCGGGATTCGGCTTTTGCGTTCTACAGTCGCCATTCATTATGTTTACTGTGGCGAGCAGGACGAGGCTGAGGGCCGCGGGAGAACGGTGCGAGGCCGGTGGCGTGATTACTGATGAGAGACGGAGGAGTGGGAATTTTCTTAGCAATGTTAAAAAGCACATCAACCGATCACTTGTTCAGCGTTCATGTAAACTTTACATTCAGATTCACCAATCGGAAGGAATTCAATTAGATTGAAACAAAAGGTGTGCATGTAAACAATGAATGGCGACTGCAGAAAGCAAAAGCCAAATCCCGGACATTTTGGACGATCTCGACGGCCGGACATGTCCGGGAAAAAGAGGATGGTAACCCCTACTACTCAGCTTTCTCCTACTACTCAGCTTTCTCCACAGAACAAGAGCCTGCTAGCCCAGCTTCCAAAGAAAGACGACTGACACTGTGTACATTCTGTGAGTGAGATCCCACCCTCTATGGGCAGGTTGAAAACATGCAGAACAGCCCCTACTACTGGCTGTAGTCTTTAGCCTCTGGCCAAAAAATCCTCAGATGACACAAAATGACGATTTTTGCGTCATCGGAGGATTTTTTCCAGACAAAAAATACATAAATCTCTTGTCTCAGGGGGACATGAGGGAGGAATGCACAATAATTCGAAAACACAACGGGTTTTCTACTGATACAAAGCTTAATGCTAAATCCTGAAGTATCCCTTTAACCCAGCGCACCTGCACCCACTCATCAACACAAACAGTAGCAGTCACCTGTCCCTTCCCAAATCATCTGGTCTTGTTGTTACCAACTGTGCAACTTACCTGGCTCCTTACCCGTACTACTTACCTGCACTATTTACCTGCTACGATCCCTTCTCTTCATCCTCCTTAGTCTTCCTCGTTTCCAGCTAATCGTCACCGCACCTGCAAGAAACACACAGACTGTTATAACTCAAGTTAAGTCTACCAAACGATCTATATGCTGAACACTCACCTGCTTATCTCGCTTGCTCTCTGCTACCTGTGAATAAACAACCGTTACCATAGTTACCTGTGTTTACGCTAACAGTTGCATTAGTCATGGAAACTATCAACCCGTTCTCATTCCCGGGGCGTAGGTGGCAAAGACAGGCCGGCTTTATCAGAGAGACTATCAGTTTTCAGTACAATTCTGACAATAACATTTGGTCTGTTATATTAATTGATGGTATTGCTGCTGAGACTCCAACCCCTTCAACATGACATAAGGAGAGAAGAAAGACAATCTGGAACTTTGAAACTCCTTTTCACAGACTTTAATAAGGTTATGGAGATTAAAACCATGTAAATATCCATCTTTTTTAGTTTTTCATAATCACAAAATGTGTTTTGGCTTTACCTGTGCATTGATCTTGCTTGGTAGTTGGCGCTGAAAATGACATTGAGACCAATTTAGTAATGGAAATTGTTAAGTAAACAGAAAGGAGAAATATAAGTAGGACTACTAACCAGATGGCATTCCACTGGATTTCTTACTGGATGAAGGCCTTTTAGGAATAACAAACCCATGCCTGTCACGCTTCTTCCATCGAACAGGGGTTGGGGTTTGTTCCCTCTGTGCCTTGAGTTCCTTCTGAGCCTCACTCTGTGTAATTCAACAAGACACAAAAAAAGCAACACTCCAAATAATGAATATATAATTTAGGTGTAAAATAATTTTCTTTGAACATTTTGCCATAATGCAACACTTAACTTACCTCCAAAACCTGAAGAAATCTGTTAACATCCTGAAGCTTATCCTCTAACTCCAAATCTTCAGCATCAAAATTAAAACCACTCATTTTTCAACAAACTAAACAGGAGAGATAATATTGACAGAACACAAAATAAACAGATAGCTTACTTAATAAAAACCTACAATCAAATGCATCTTCATAGTTTGTATTCGGGTGAAAATGTAAAGTAGCCTAAAACAAATATGAAAATACAAGTTATAAAGTGAGGTTATATTGTCATAATTAGCCACGTTGTTGTTGTTTTTTACATAAAAACCTGAATTTTAATTTTACACACTATTAAATTATATTGTAATTATATTAACACTTTAATAACGCAATTTAGCAATTTTAGCTAGCAAGCCCGTTAGGCGTTAGCTAGTTTAAATTGGCTTATGAGAACGAGTCAACGATTTACATTTAAATGTTTTACTTCTTGAAAAAGGTTTGCGAGATTTTAGCAAATCAAACCAGACACGTTGTCTTTCTAAAACAACTGTATAATATCACCTTCAGAACTTAAATAATAGCCAAAGTTTTACTTAACGTTACCTGCGTCACAAAATGCTCACGAACTAGAAAAAACTCCCATCAAACTCCGACCCCGTCAGTGTCTCCATAGCAACGGATTATGGGTAGTTCTCTTCTGCCAAAGATTTTATCGAGATTAATTTATTATTAATGGTGAAATGGTAACGTTTGTGGCTAATAGTTGGCTGAATATAAATATTAACAATAAAATAATCTTTAAACCAATCAATATTCATGACGCTGTTGTAAAGTAAAAAAAAGAAAAAGACCATAACATTTTCATATTGTAGAATTATCAATCACATTTTTGTGTTGAAATATATAAAAATAAAATTATATATATATATATATATATATATATATATGTTTAAAATCTAAAAAAAAACAAAAACAACAAAAAAAAAAAACATTTGAATTGATTGGGTGAAGGGTGAATCCACTGGCTCCGTCTGCCAAATATTTTATCGAGATTAATTGATTATTAATGGTGAAATTGTCAAAACAATGTATATATGTATATATTAAAATCTAAAGAAAAAAAAACATTTTAATTGACAATGAGGACACTTCCGGGGTGTTATATCAAAACTCAGTTCGCCGTGCCCTGGGCGTTCAATAGTACCGCGGATGGGTTTACATTGGAGTTAGTGGAAAGCTCTGTGCGTCTCTTTTGACGCTAATGGCTGCCATGTGCGTTGAAAGTATACGCTGACGGACGTGTCAAAAGCGTAAGTATATTACGCCCCGGGAATGAGAACGGGTTGGAACTATAGCATGCGCACAGCCCTGCTGGTAGATGTCATAACTACACCATCTACAAAAGCATCATTCTCCTTTGTCGTTAAAAATTATGAAAAATAGCACATTATGCCTGGGTTGTTGACCCATAAAAATGTCTGTTAACCTTTTTGATTGATGAAAATTTAAATAAACGAATAAGAGAAAATGTGTATTTTACGTGGCTGCCTATACGACAGGCATCTTGAATGTGGTCTCTAACCTGTCGATAATAGAATGCATCACTGCACGGTATGTGTGACAGCGAACAACATATCCCCCAACATCATTTGGCTAGATTTACTGTCAACATGACAATGCCCAACGCCATTGGATCAGAGCGCTGTCAATCACTGCTTGATTTGCAATTCACAAAGCAGAATCACTGGTCCGTGTTTTTCAAACAGGAGAGAAAGAGACACCTCGACACGTCACTGTTCATGGTATATATGCACACTCAATTACAGTATATATTTTGAAATATCACACCGTATGTTAGTCTGATTACTTTTATATGTGACTGATCAAGCCATTGTATGTCGCCAGTAACCAGAGGTGGAAAGAGTACTGAAAATTTGTACTCAAGTACAAGTACCGTTACATTGCTGAAATAATACTCAATTACAAGTAAAAGTACTGGTGTCAAAAAGTACTTAAGTAAAAGTACAAATTACTCTTCTCAAAAACTACTCAGAGTACTAGTTACTAGTTACTTTTTAGTTGGCGATAGTTAATGTATTACCAATAAATATTCAACCAAATCATAGATTTATGTAGAAAATGGCTACTTTTAACACGTTTTTACCTTATTGTCGAAGGACATTAATTAGTGGTCATGATACTGGAATTTCTAACTTCAATATGACACCGTGAAATATGTCAGTATTCAGTAGGCCTAGCCTATCATTTTTAATACCATCGGGAAAACTACCACATACTTAATATTTTAATATCTACGTTTTTGTCCATCCATTTTGTCAATGCATTCATTATTCTCAAGCATCAAAAAGCACAACACTCATTGTAACAGTAATCTATTTGAATGGAAAAGTTTAATTCAAGTCTTCTGAAGAGACACGTCACTTTATACAGTGAGATTTTAATTTAGGCTTTTGTTTACATATTTAAACATTGATCAATAACCATTACAATAATCTAACTTAAATATTTACTCACTCAGTGTATTTGTCTTTACAATAGGGTAATGTTAGTTGCAATAGCTCACACACAGCACTAGGAAGCTTGATTTCAAACTGAATTTAATTTGCAAAAAAGACTAGATTTTTCATAACTTTTGACAACGTTTAATTCAAGAGCATGGAGAGATTGGAGCTGGACGTCATTTGAGTCTGCAGTGAGAACCACTTGGAGAGATTCGCGATTGCACATGATGACACAGTCCCAAAGCGCACACGCAATATCCGAGTCCAGTTCATTCGTATTTGAGAGCTCGCGTCCAGTTTTCTGCGATCACATGAATGTGCCCTCGCGTTACAATATTGCACTCGTGACATTTGCCATTAAAATATGCCATAGCAACTTGCAGGTATTAATACAATTATGCGTAATAGGCCTACCTGCAATCCCGCGCTGAGAGGAGGCGGGTGTGTCAAACTCGCTGTCGTTGAGATGAGAGAATGAGAACGCGCAGCTGGTATCGTATCGGTGTATAGGCCAAAATGAGTATTGATAGATTTTTCAGTATTGATATGTATCAAAATATAGATATTTTGACAATGTTTCTCCAAACTTTCAGTCCAGCCATTAATCACTGAGCTCCTCGCCTCCTTCACTTAAAACCTGCTGCGACTGCGGCGGCTTTAATTCAGTCCAAATATCAGGGGTTTTATTGGTCCGTTTACGATGGAATATTTTTATTGGCTACCGAAATGCCGGTCAAAGATTTGAATATCAATTCAAATTGTACTCAGAAACGAAATGTGATTTTACAAGTAGCGAAGTAGATTACTTAGTTTACTTGAGTACAAGTAAAATTACAGATTAAAAAATATACTCAAAAAAGTACAAGTACCCAAAAAAACTACTTAATTACAGTAATGGAGTAGTTGTAATTCGTTACTTCCACCTCTGCCAGTAACATTAGATTAGCTAACGTAACTTCGTCAGACTAACGTTACTGAATAGAGATGACTTGCCAGTGTTATTCAGCAGCAGCACACTCCACCTAATAAATATAAAAAAGATAAATATTACTTTATCTGTTGTTTTAAAGACTAAAGGCACAATAATAATTTTCCAAAAAAGCCATGGCATGGTAAATAGAGTTCTCAACGGGTCAGGTCGGCCTGACAAACCTGATGGGACCCGCGGGTTCGGGTCGAAAAAATAAGCAAATGACTCGGGTCGGGTCGGACCTCGGGCTTAATCTTTTCCGCTCAGTAAAAAAAACAAAAAAAACATTTATTAATCATCGCTGCTGTTCACCGTAAAGAAAGTCTGGCTGCTGCGTGCAACGTGCATCATGCACGGGGGCAGACCTGACGCCGCTGCGTGCACGCCTTTAGCCTGGAGAAGAAGATGGAGTTGGTGAAAAGTAAACTTGCCGCAGGTGAATTCACCATCGCTACTACAGGATTGGTAAAATCAGAGGTCTGGAAAGTGTGCTGGATTCTGATGGAAATTCTACAGGTTATGTGCAATGCTCAAAATGCAAGGTGCTGATGAAATATGACAGCAAAAAAACAGTGTCGTCCAGCCTGAGCCACCATACATTAAACTGTGGGCATTCGACCACCACCACGACGCAGCAGCAGCAATCAATGACGAAGTTCCTTGCCAAAAATGTCCCCCTTAAAACAAAACAGGCAGTAACAGAAAAATGTGTTTACATGTGCGCCAAGGACATTAGGCCATTTTATTTTGTTCAAGGAGACGGCTTCTTAGAACTTGCACAGGAACTCATAAATGTTGGTGCAACACATGGCAGAGTTGCTGCAAGCTCTGTCCTCCCATCTCCCAACACAGTAGCAACACACTGTCGGAATTTGGCAGAGGAAAAAAGAGAAGAGCTTGCGAAGCAGATGAAAGAGATCCTGAACAAAGGAGGAAAAGTGGGAATGTCTACAGATATGTGGACAGACGACTTCAGAAAGATTCACTATCTGTCAATAACGTGCCACTACAGAAGATTTTGAATTGATCGGAAAGAATCTGACCATGGCAACGTTTCCCGTGGATGAAAAAAAACCGGCCGATAACATCAAGAGGGAGCTGGTCAAGCTCTTGGTCACCAAGTTCGGGTTCGACCCATTGTCTTTAAAAGACATTGTTTGGGTTACAGACCAGGGAGCAAATGTAGTTAATGCTCTCAGGTCAAACATGAGACATGACTGCATGGACCACGTCCTCAACACTGTCCTTCGCCATGGACTTGATAATGACGCACTGATGCAGGTGGCCCCTGACTTTGCTGAAACAGTGACAGCATCAAAGGCGCTTGTCAGGTAAAGTAGGCTACGGTAGAAATGTTTTACTCTTATAATATTATTAGTATCCTATTAATCTATAAGTCGCTCCAGAGTATAAGTCGCATCAGTCAAAAAATGCGTCATGGAGAGGAAAAAAAAACATATATAAGTCGCACAGGACTAAAAAAAGTGCGATTTATAATACGGTAATATAATCTGAGTCTTTAGTTTGTGTTTGATTATCACTAGGCTACTCATTTGTGTAACAGCAGCACGCTCTCTTATTGTCTCTACAGATATGTAAAGCAGTCGGGAATGACAGCGCAGCTCTCAAAGACCATCCTGCAGATGGTAGATACACGCTTCAGCACTGTGTATTTGACCCTTAAATCCATCAGTGACATTTACGCGGAGCTGCAGGACAAACTGGAAGCACGTGGAGAGAGTGACAGGATTGAAAAAATAACCCCTGAAACTTTGGGCATGCTGGTGTCATTTTTGAAGCCCTTTTATGATGCTCAGCGTGAACTGGAGGGGGACAAATATCCCACACTGCATCTTGTGCTGCTATAGGTAGAGCGACTCCGACACCACTGCCAGCAAAATGCCAATGATACTGCCCAGCTGGCGGCTGTGCGTCAACGCCATGCGCACTGGTTGCAGGAAAAAATGGCCTAATCTGCCACTGATCAGACCAACAGCAGCATGTATCCCAAGTTCTTTTTATTTATTATTGTGTAGAACATTAACTAACAACAGCTACATGCAACTCTATGTAATTTCAATTCTTAATGTTTTTTTATTAATCAGAGATATATTAAAATATATCATGGCTCTTCCAAACTTTATAATGGGAGTGAATAGAGCCTGAGTTTTTGAAGCTCCAAAAATCACACCCATCATAAAAGTAATCCATACAGCTCCAGGGGGGCCTGCATTTTTGTAAGAAAAATATCCATTTTTATAACTTTATAAACTATAATCACTGACTTCTGGTAACGGCCATACGCAAGTCTAGTTCCAGCAGAAGAGTGACCTCTGACCCTACACAGGCTCTATTCACTCCCATAATAAAGCTTGGAAGAGCCAGGATATTTTAAATATAACTCAGATTGTGTTTGGTTGAAAGAAGAAAGTCATATACATCTGGGAAGGCTTGAGGGTGGGTAAATTTTGGAATAATTAAAATTTTTGGGTGAACCAACCCTTCAAGGTCACAAAACACTGGACATTTGTTAGTACCTTGGTTCTGTCAGGACCACTATCGTCAAATACGATTGGCAATTGGATACAGTTAGGATTGGCGGTATATGGTTCTGTTCTGGGCAAGAACTCCATGCGCATCCATGCAGCCTAGCATGGATAAGAGCAGGGAGAGCAGCAATAACCCCCCTAGGATAAACAGAACAGAACCAACATGAATGTATTGCTGATATCATTAATTCAAGATTTAAAAGTACAACATAATTCAAGAATTTATTCTGATTCAAGGGGAATCAGAATGCCATACTGACTGACGAGAGGAGGAGCTGGGGATGGAGGAGGGTAATTAGCTCCTGAAAAACGCGATAGCTGCTGATAATGAAGGAGCTTATATATGTATACAGTGATAGGCGTCATATTCCTATAGACGTGGATCAGCTGAGTGTCAGCTGATGCGAGCTTGACTAACGTGACCCACCAGATCTGACGCTACACTTAATATGTTGTTAGCCTCATAGCATAATTGCCTATAAGTCGTTTATTTTAAATAGGACGTAGGCAATTATGCTATGAGGCTAAGTCCACTAAAGAAGGGAGAGCTGTCACGGTTCATGAATGCATTGTTTCCTGCTTGTCTCATGTTATGTGTATGTGTGTGTGTGTGAGTGGGCGTGACCGACCATCATTGTTTGGTTGTCATGGTGATGACGAAATGCCCGCGTAGCGCATTTCGCAGTCAGATTGTGAACAGCCCATCCCCCCTTCACAACGACGAGCACATTTCACAGAGGGACACTGAAGTTTAGCTAAGTAACGTTATGTTAAACTAAAATAAAACAGAGCAACACTAAAGTTTGTGTCAAAAAGACCACGGCCGCCGCAGGATGAAGATAATGCAGATGTTCAGGAATCGTTGGACTATAACGAAATCATTGCAGTGTTCAACTCTTACGGGGGTCGCACACCGGACGTGCAGCGCAGCGCCACATCGCGTCTAGGACAACTCTCACGTCTCACCTGAAAATCCGATAACGTCAGCAATTTTCATTCAAGCAGCTGATTTCTGTAAATGAATATAAAACTAAACGTATATTGCAGCCCAGGGTGAAGTCAGTATTAACTACGATTTGAGACAAATAAATGTAAATTTAATATAAAACTATGTAAATGGCGCTCTGTGGCGCGGCAGGATTTTGAACAAGGTCCTGAGCCGTTGCTGGGCGCCTCGGACAGACGCCGCCGGTGTGTGTACACTCATAGAGAATAATATGTTCGAATTTAAAAGACGTGGCGCTGCGCGTCTGGTGTGCGACCCCCAGCCCCGCCGTCTCCTGTTATAAGCTAGTCATCAAAAGTAAGCCAATCTACGTTTACTATGTAGTTGCCTAGTCAATGTTGTTTATATAAAGTGGTTTATGTGGCTGCTGAGCCAGACTATGACCAAGCATTGGTTTTACACACTGTCCACTACTGTCCTGCTGATTTGATGATGGTGTTGTTTTGCATCTGTCAGATGCACGTGTGTGTGTGGTGTGGCCTGGCCGCGCGCAGTGGAAATGCTGTTCTTATCATTATGTTCTTTCTTAACACTGCTTATGATGACATACATGCTTGTGCTCTGATTAAACTGTGGTGTATTCAAGCAGGTGTAGTTGTGTTGGCCTATTTTGATAACATATGCATTTTAGGCTGTGCCCACCTGATTTTCTCTGGGCCCACCTATATTTTGATTCCTGGCTACGCTACTGTGTGCTACATCTCCAGTTTCATGCTTCCTTGTTCCTGTTCGGTGTATTCTTCTGTGGATTTCGTTCTGTGTCTGGATTTCGTCACCACCATTCACCAACGCACTCAACACTTCACTTCATCTGCACCTCTGTTGACCATCAAAGTCCCTGCGCCACCCGCCTGCTGCTTCATCTTGAACATATTTATACTATTGTCTTCAATAAAGAGTTTACTTGCATTTGCTTCCTGTCGTCAGTTATGACAGAACGATCTGACCCAGCAATGGAAGCAGCGAGTGTTGTGGCAAAAAATATAACAATCATCACTGCGTAAGAGACATTTCTGAGTCAAATTGTCTTTTAAAAGTATTTTATTCTTGCAAGAAGGACCAGTTGCCACACAGAAGTCACCAGTACAGTCTGTGAAACAAGTGCGACGCCGGGAGGAAGGGCAGAAGAGCCTTTATACTACTTTCAAGGTCTTCTGCACAGGCTCTTATCTAAACAAGGAGAGGTTTCTCTGCTAGTGACCTAATCCTGCTGAGTTTATGCTTACAAACTCACAAGTTCTAAATTGGACGATCTCTGACCATAGGGGTCAGAGGTCCCTTTTCAATCTGCCTCCTCCTGACGTTTCACCTGTTACCCAGTGTTAAGAGAAACACACACATTAGTCAACAGTTGCCAGACCACGTACTGTCCAGCAAGGGTCATTTCAATGTCTTACTGAAAGTAAATGAAAATCAATACTGCAAATCAATGAAAATCAAAATTGTCCATTACAATTTCCCCCTTTTTATCATTCATTGATAATTGATCAATCACATCAAACAATAATAATAATAATAATAATAATAATAATAATAAATGAACCAAGTTTAAGTCTTACATCACACTTATACTTTTCATTTCTGATTTTCATATAACTGATCACTCGTCTTTAAACTTGTAGGAAAACAAAGATAAAACTAAAATAAGCTTAGGCTGTTTTTGTAAGGATAGGCCCTTAATTTTGTAGCAAGCAAGTACAGGTTTACATAAGGCCGGGCTAGGTGAACAAGCACTGTTATTGCACCCCCAACGCTATAGATCGGACCCTCAGTCACCTCAATATAAACAAGAAATAGTGTAGATTATATTTAGTAGGAAAAACACATCAATTCAACAAGCCATAAAAATACAAAAGGATAAAAAGTAGATAAATCCCTCATTTCAAACCCTGTCCTTGTACGCCACCTCATAACACGGATGACTGCTGCTTTTAACCCTCTTTACATATCATCGTCCTCAGAAAGAAAAAGAAGAAAAGAAAAACATACCCCAATTTACCACGTTACTGTAGCTTCTGTTACTTGTATCGTCTGCCTAATTTTGTTCATCCTTGGGATAGGCTGTCATTTTCGCCAATTGAACAGACATTCCAGTTTTCTCGTATCCCCCATGAATAACAAAATTATCAGAATAACACATACAATCATAACTCCTATACATTCAGCCTTTTCCATTAATCCATGCCCATCTACATATTTCCTAACCGTATTTTGTTAACTTTTAATTCAATCGGGCAATGGTTTTACTTAGTAAGCTCTATTTAATACACCAATAAAATCATTAGATCTATATCTGTTACAAACTTGCTCCGAGACACGAGGGTTAAGATCCAAACGCAGCTTTATTGTGGGTAATCCAGAGGCGTAATCCAGTGTACAGGCAAAAGGTCAAAACACAGGTAGGCAGTCCAAACAAACCAACAAAGAAACAAACAAAACAGGCAGGGACCAGAGGCAAAAGAGTAATCCAGGGAACGTGGCAAGAAATCCAAATAAACCAAAAGACAAGAAACCAGGGAAAACGCTCAGAATTGCAGTGTAACACTTAAACAAGACTTCACGGTGAGTGAATGAATGAACATGGTATAAATAGACTGAGACTAACAGGATGATGAGACACAGGTGAATGCAATCAGTGAATGAGGTACAGGTGAATGTGATCAGTGATAAGTGATGATGAGTCCGGGCAGTGAATTATGGGAAATGTAGTTTGTGAGTGATAATAGTCTTATGTGGAGTGCCCTCTGGTGGCTCTCAAGGGCACTCCAGCTGGTGACCGTTACAATATCAATACTAAGCCCTAGATTCATTCAAATAAAATCATAAAACTTTTCTTCAACCATTAATTGGTCAACATTTTCCTCCAGGTCTGTTGGACCCCATGGAGGTTCCTTTTTCACCAATATGACACTTTGCGTGCCGTAGAGAGTATTTTCCCTCGTAGGCAAGGGAGGTACGTTACCAGCACGTTCCTTGATCCCTCACTGCCCTCCGCATCGGCGCGTGGGGTTGCTGAGGTTGGTTGGTGTAGTCTGAGGTGAGAGGCGTGGACCCAGGTGTCACCCTCTCCAACCATTTTCTGATCATTACAAGATTTCTCCCTCAGATCACGACCACACCTCCACTGGAATGAACCATTTCCTGCCTGCTGTCACCTGTGAATGCAGACCCTAGCTATTTTGTTAGTGACCGCTTGTCTAGCCGGTCGTCCCTTTTGGTGTGACCTGTTGAATCAACAGCCTGAAACATATTGGCCCGGTTTCACAGACAGGGCTTATACTAGGCCTGAGTTCAATTAAGGCATTTAAGTAGCTTTGCTTTCATATACGTACGTGCCCTAGAAAAAAAACATTACTGGTGTGCATCTTGAGACAAAACAATGGCACTGACATATTTTAAGATATGTCAGTGCAAGTTGCTTTCAGTTAAAACCGCTCAAACATGCATTTTAGCCTAAGACTAGCTTAAGCTTTGTCTGTGAAACCGGGGGATTGTCACCAGATAATTTTGCTCACTGAATGGCACTGAAAAACCTGAAAAAAAAAAACACTCAACCCACTTCGCTCATGTTAACAAAACCCTGACATTCTGCAAAAAGAAAGTTTTAAGTTATGCGCAGCGCAAGTGTGGCACCTTTCTGCCACAATAATAACCCAGGCCAGGATAGTTAGCCAAATTCATCCATAGCCATTATTTTACTGGGCACAGTCTGCCCTGTATCAAAAGTCTGCATCCTCTGTAATGAAAAACAAACCTTGAGGTTATTGTCAGATAATAAAGTACACATAGTTTCTTTTGTCTGCTGTGCTGCCGCGGCCTTCGCTGCCACATCTGCTCTGGCGTTCCCTGTTGAAACAGTCCTTGTCATCAGCACACTTACAGACAGCAATTTTGTTAGGGAGAAAAAATGGCTTCTTACAGGGATTTACCCAGTTAAACCCAGTGTCCTCCCAACATTTATCGTTCCACCTGTGCGATGGCTTTCAGCAAATGTGAACCCCTTGGTATGGCAATTGTTACCATCCCCCTTTTGATGCATGATCCAACTTGTGCATCAATTTAACATAATGGTGTTTGGGTAAACAAAGTTTTCAACACTAACCCAAACGTTGTCCTTCAGCCAAATTTCCCCCCAGACATCTTTCTCTGCCTCTGATACAAAATATTACGTAAGCCACAATCTCATCTTCTTATCTAATAATTTGAAGGGCACCGGCCCTGAGTCTCACTGCTTTTCAGGCCTGTTATTTGGTCTCTTAAGTCAGTCATCTACAAACATTTTTCAATGTCAAAGTCATCAATTGTTTCTATCAGGTCAGGTCGTGGTGTACAGACTCAGTCAGTGTCAGTCAAACAACATTCTTCTCTTTTGTTCAGTTCACAATATTCATAAATGTGAGGGGCTCTCTGGATAATTTGATATTGACTTAGCCAATGTGTCACTTTGTTGTTGCCATCAAATCTATAACATTTTCGTTTATCACAACGATTCCAATTTACATAAATACTTAAACTGATCCAGAAAGTAATTCAAATCAACACCATAAATGACAAAAGTAATTACTGCCAGACAGAGCTTGATGACTAATTAACTTAAAACTTGCCCTGTGTTCTGTCTTGTCTTTTCATCAGATTTTTGCTTCTTTCAAATTTGTCATTTGCCTTAACCCATCTGTAATGATAAAACTCATTCCAGAGGTTAATGACACAATATACACCAAACATGAATTAACACTCATAAAAACATACAATGCTGTCACCATCCAACACACACACACACACACACACACACACACACACACACACACACACACACACACACACACACACACACCTGACTATGAACCTCTCATATTCATATCTTTTGGTGTTTACTCTAAACATATTTGCTAACCAGTACATGATTGTTTGCTTACAATCCACACACACGTCTCTCACACAACCTTTTTTTTTTTTTTTTTTTTTTTCACTTCCCTCTTCCATCGAATCTCTCACCGCTGTCAGCCTAGTGACACTTAACATTCCCTCCCTGGGAAAATCATGGTACTTGATCAACTTCTTGCATGCATTTTGCCCTTAATTCTTTCATTTGACAGAAAACCGGTGTACAAAACCGGTCGCATTTACTGTGAGCTGACCCCATAACGGCTATCTTTTTCTATCACTATGTCTGTGGCTTTTCAAAGTTTTGCACAATCTGACTTTTCACCCAAAATCAGAGGAGTTGAAATTAACTACCGCTTACTATCAATATCTTTCTCTGGAGTTCACTCCAGTGATCAATTATTTCAGCTCCTTGAATTAATTTCCTAATAACGAGTACTCAGTTTTGGCTTGAACATATCTTGACCTGCTCTGAGGTCTCAACTTCCTGCCCTTCTTAAAAACCACCTATTCCTCGTACCACAGCTATAGTTTCAATTTCCAAATACAGCCGTTATAGTTCACTCATTTTTAAATCCCCAAAAGAAAATAAATGTAACTGTCTCTTACCAGAGATTTTTGTTGCCACGGGTTCGTTTTCACTTAATTCCAGTTGTTGCTTCCTCCGGACCCCGGCGGAACGGCCCCTCGTCCCTCAAAACTGAGTCCAGGAGGCCAATTCACCGTCCGCTTTCGGGTCCGAAGGGCACATCCAAGGAATCCCATCTTCTGACACCAAATTGTTGTGGCAAAAAATATAACAATCATCACTGCGTAAGAGACATTTCTGAGTCAAATTGTCTTTTAAAAGTATTTTATTCTTGCAAGAAGGCCCAGTTGCCACACAGAAGTCACCAGTACAGTCTGTGAAACAAGTGCGACGCCGGGAGGAAGGGCAGAAGAGCTTTTATACTACTTCTGCACAGGCTCTTATCTAAACAAGGAGAGGTTTCTCTGCTAGTGACCTAATCCTGCTGAGTTTATTCTTACAAACTCTTACAAAGTTCTAAATTGGACGATCTCTGACCATAGGGGTCAGAGGTCCCTTTCCAATCTGCCTCCTCCTGACGTTTCACCTGTTACCCAGTGTTAAGAGAAACACACACATTAGTCAACAGTTGCCAGACCACGTACTGTCCAGCAAGGGTCATTTCAATGTCTTACTGAAAGTAAATGAAAATCAATACTGCAAATCAATGAAAATCAAAATTTTCCATTACACGAGTAATCCATCAGCATCGCTGGAAGAATTTATTAACAGCAGCATTCGTCGAATGGATTCCCAAGAGAAGAATCTCAACGACACGGGTTGCGCAGTTCAGGCCCTGGTAGGGCAGGTGTCTGAGCTCACCCAGCAACTCCAACTTCTGCGAGCTCCCACTGCGCCGCCCACGCCGGCCGTTCCCCCCACACCACCAGAGAGTCCCTCCCAGTCGGAGCCCCGCCTTCCAGTCCCGGAATCATATTCCGGTGAACCCAGTTACTGCAGAGCTTTTCTAACACGATGTTCTATGCATTTTTCTCTCCAACCCAGGACCTTCAGTAGTGAGCGAGCCAAGGTCGCTTTTGTCCTGACGCTGCTGACTGGGAGAGCGGCACTATGGGGAACGGCGGTGTGGGAGAACTAAGATCCATGCTGCGCCTCGTTCCAGACACTCGCCGCTGAAATGAAACAAGTATTCGGTCGGGCCGTCGTCGGGAGAGAGGCGGCCAGAGTACTGGCGGATCTGCGTCAGGGAGAGAGATCGGTTTCTGACTTTTCCATCGAGTTCCGAACCCTAGCGGCAGAGTGTCAATGGAACGAGGAGGCGCAGTGGGACATGTTCCTGCATGGGTTGGCTGACCGTGTCCAGAGGGAGATCTACGCCCTGGACCTTCCTACATCCCTTAATGGAGTGATTGAGCTGGCTCTGAGAGTAGATGCACGACTGTCCCGAGTCTAGCAACGGGTCCTGCCCAGCCGCACTCCTGGAGGAGATGAGGGTCCACGTTTCAGCGGCGGGGATGCGGTCAGTCCCGTCTACGATTACAAACCCATGCAGGTAGGGCGAGCTCGGCTTTCCCGGGAGGAGAAGGAAAGGCGGAGATCCCAGGGCCTCTGCCTCTACTGCGGTGGAGCAGGCCATTTTGCTTACAACTGTCCGGTAAAAGGTCAAGCCCGATAGTAAGTATGAGGCTACTATCGGGTGGGATCTCCGCCGAGAAGACCTCATCCACATCTACGCTCCTTCCGGTAAGACTGAGATGGTCAACCAACACTCACGACTGTCAGGCACTTCTGGACTCCGGGGCTGAAGGTAATTTCATGGACCACACATTTGCGCACAAACTTCAGATTCCCCTCAAGCCCCTCACACACAAGATTGCTGTACACGCCCTCAATGGTCAAGAACTTCCCACCATTTCCCTCACCACTGAAGATATCACCCTCATCACGTCAGGCAACCACTCCGAGACTATCTCCTTTTATATACTGGACTCTCCTCTTGCACCCATCATTTTCGGGCACCCCTGGCTCATCCGTCACAACCCAAGAGTGGACTGGCAACAGAAATCTGTCTTGACCTGGAGCACTAAATGTCATGAGTCTTGTCTTGTGTCTGCCTGTCCGTCTGTTTCTGTTTCTGTGTTTCAGGAGGAAGCAGTGGATTTGTCTAACGTGTCCGTGGAGTACCTCGACCTGAAGGAAGTGTTCAGTAAGTCTCGTGCTGCTTCTCTTCCTCCGCATCGTCCCTATGACTGTGCCATAGATTTACTGCCAGGTAAGTCTCCGCCTAAAGGCAAGTTATATTCGCTTGATTACCGGGGGCTGAACAGCATCACGGTAAAGAATACTTATCCTTTGCCGTTGATGTCTTCAGCTTTCGAGAGGTTGCAGGGAGCGTCGATCTTCACGAAATTGGATTTACGTAATGCTTATCATTTGGTCCGCATTAGGGAGGGGGATGAATGGAAGACCGCTTTTAACACCCCCAGGGGGCACTTTGAATATTTGGTCATGCCTTTCGGGTTGTCCAACTCCCCAGCGGTCTTCCAGGCATTCGTCAACGACGTGCTGCGAGATATGGACGATCAGTTCATATATGTCTACCTGGATGACATATTGATTTTTTCATCTTCTCTCCAGGAACACGTGCAGCACGTTCGACGAGTCCTTCAGAGGTTGCTAGAGAATGGGCTTTTTGTCAAGGCGGAGAAATTCGCTTTTCATGCACAGTCTGTTCCTTTCCTGGGGTACATCGTTTCGACTGAGGGAATGCGTATGGATCCTGAGAAGGTTAAGGCTGTGGTAGATTGGCCAAGTCCAGATTCCCGTAAGGCCCTACAGAAGTTTCTGGGGTTCGCCAACTTCTACCGGCGTTTTATTCGCAACTTCAGCCAACTAGCCGCACCTCTGACCGCCTTGACCTCCCCCAGAACTACGTTCAGGTGGTTAGACACAGCCGAGGCTGTGTTTGTCAAACTGAAAGGTTGCTTTGTTTCAGCCCCCATCTTAATTGCCCCTGATCCGTCACGTCAGTTCGTGGTGGAGGTCGATGCGTCAGAGGTGGGGGTAGGTGCAGTGCTATTCCAACGTTCTCCCACAGACGACAAGATGCACCCTTGCGCGTTTTTGTCCCATCGTTTATCTCCTGCCAAACGTAATTATGACATTGGTAACAGAGAGTTGTTGGCAGTCAAGTTAGCATTGGAGGAATGGCGCCACTGGTTAGAAGGCTCGGGGGTACCTTTTATCGTCTGGACTGATCACAAGAATCTGGAATACATTAGAACCACCAAAAGATTGAACTCCAGGCAGGCTCAGTGGGCACTTTTTTTCGGTCATTTTGATTTTACTCTCTCGTACCGCCCGGGTTCCAAAAACATCAAACCCGATTCTTTAGCGCGCATTTTTGACCGTTCCGAACGCCCGTCTACTCCCGAGTGCATTTTACCCGAGACCCTATTTGTTTCCACACTCACATGGGAGGTCGAATCGAAGGTCAAGACGGCCTTAGAAGGGGTAACGCCTCCGCCTGGTTGCCCACCGAATCAGTTATTTGTGCCGGAGGGATTACGGTTCGACGTCATTCAGTGGGGGCATTGTTCCAATGTGGCTTGTCATCCAGGAGTTAATCGCACTAAATTTCTGGTCAAGCAACGATTCTGGCTCGCGACATTCACAGATTTGTTTTGGCTTGCTCGGTTTGTGCCACTGGTAAGACTTCCAATCGACCCCCAGATGGGTTACTTCAACCGCTGCCTGTCCCTTCGAGACCCTGGTCCCACATTGCGCTAGATTTTATTACCGCCCTCCCGCCCTCTCAGGGCAACACAGTTGTTTTGACCGTGGTGGACCGGTTCTCGAAGGCGGCCCACTTCATTCCCTTGCCCAAATTACCCTCAGCCAAGGAGACAGCGTTGACCGTCGTAGATCACGTCTTTCGCTTACATGGCCTCCCGACAGACGTGGTTTCCGACAGGGGACCCCAGTTTGTGTCCAAATTTTGGCAAGAATTTTGTAGATTGTTGGGAGCGACTGTCAGTCTGTCCTCAGGGTTTCATCCCCAGAGCAATGGTCAAACTGAGAGAGCCAACCAAGATTGTGAAAGGGTGTTGCGATGTTTGGTCTCCAAGAATCCTTCCTCATGGAGCTAACAACTGTCAATGGTGGAGTACGCCCACAATGCGCTACCAGTGTCATCTACGGGCCTATCTCCGTTCGAGTGTAGTTTAGGGTACCAGCCACCAATTTTTCCCAGTCTGGTCCCCTCCGCTCACGCCTTCGTCCAGCGGTGTCACCGCACATGGAATAGAGCCCGTGAGACTCTACTCCAAGTGGGGGCGCGCACCAAGGCTAAAGCCGATCGCCACCGGTCTAAGTCTCCCGTATACGTCGTTGGTCAAAAAGTGTGGCTTTCTACCAAGAACATTCCTCTCCGCTCTGTTTCTAATAAGCTTGCTCCCAAATTCATTGGCCCATTCACTGTCACCAAAATCATTAGTCCGGTGGCAGTCCGCCTCAATCTTCCTCCAGCGTACAGGAGAATTCATCCCGTCTTTCATGTATCAAAAATAAAGCCCGTGTTCACATTCTCTCAAAGTCCCTGCGCCACCCGCCTGCTGCTTCATCTTGAACATATTTATACTACTGTCTTCAATAAAGAGTTTACTTGCATTTGCTTCCTGTCGTCAGTTATGACAAGAGCATTTGGAAAACACACTCCCAGTTTAAATCTAGATTAAAGACACATCTCTTTAGTCAAGCATTCACATAAAGCATATCATAACCTTGTACTCCTGTTTTATCAGATGAAATGCACATACTTATCTTTTGCTTGAAATGTTATGAACAGCAGCCGCACTAATTATTTTTACTTTGCTTTTTTGTTTCTATCTAGGAATGCCCATCACTCAAGATGCCCATAACTCCAGCCTCTTACAAAGATTTCAGATGACCCAACATCTGTGAAGAGAGGACGCCAACCCATTTGAGGACTTCAGATGACACCAACTCTGAATCAACATGCACCACTACCAAATTTTTCTATGTAATGTAGTCATTATGTTCACAACTTGTAATAATTGCTGTAACAAGATGATTGTTTCTGCCTAAATGAATACATAATGTTAGCTTTCTGCTTGAGTATATTATCTGTACACTTCTGACATATGGACATTACTTGGACACAGTCACCTCTGATCACAGATCACACAGATTACTCTAAATTGTAATGTAGAAACATGAATTTTCTGTAAAGCTTATTTGAAACGATATGTATTGTGAAAAGCGCTATACAAATAAATGTGAATTGAATTTAATACATTTCAAAGATTAAAAATCACTTTTCTTCCTTGTAGGTTGTTAAAGAAAAATAACCATAATATATGGAAATAATAATTTGAATATATCATTTGATCAAATCATCATTTAATATAACATAACATTTTATCGCACAGTTTCTCTTTCTCTTTAAACAGGTGGCAATTTTCTGTCCAATTTCCTTAGTTTTAAACCCATAAATAAGTGGATTCACAATGGGAGGAAACACAAGAATAGATGTAGAAAACACCCTGCGCTGGTAAGCTGGAACGTTTTCAGACCGATATGCGATAAGAAGAAAAAAAAAGTATTAACTCCAAGAACAGGAAGACCACTAAATGAGTATTGCATGTCTGAAGTGCCTTAATCTTTGCATCATACTGCTTATTAGTAACACAAGTGATTAGTTTATGAATTAATGCAAATGCCACAACAGAAAGTGAAAGGCCGTGGTATAAAGATAAAATAAACGATCCATAGATATTGTTCACTGTTGTGTCTTCACACATGATTTTCATTAAAGATGGGTTATAGCCAGAGTTGGAAAGAGTAATAAAATATTCTACTCTACTAAAAGTACTACAACTTCAATGAAATTTTACCAGTCTAAAAATCTACTCAAGTAAAATTAAAAAGTAACTAATTTAAAATTTACTCAGAGTAAAAGTTACTGAGTTACTTTTTTAACAGCGGGGGTAGTGGGGGATTCTCCCTATAGGGTTGTATTTTCTAACGGTATAAGATTTTCACAGTATCATAATATCTCAGAAAATATCTCAGTTTACGGTATTAATCAATTATTAAATAAATGATATTATTAAATTATAGTTATTATTACAGTTTTTCTCAATTGCTAAAACACAATTTCTGAAACCTTGCTCCATTTTCTGAAAACATTAAACACAAAACCTGTCAAAATCTGTTGAGCAGTAGTACTGTTAACAAATGGAAAGCACAATGTTCAGGGCCATACAATTTGTTCATTGTACATTGTACAGTATACAGCCTACAATGCACTGTACTACAGTATACAATACTAACAGGGACAAAAATCAAAGGAGTAAACATGTGATCAATGTGCTTCTTCTTGTCTTTGGGCTGGGTCAGGCCAGGCCAGAGCACTTTGTCGACGTCACAAGCAATATTGTCCCTCCTCCTTTCTTGCCCTCCTCCCCCTCTTCCTCTTTCTTGCCCTCCTCCTCCTCCTCTTTCTTGCCCTTCTCCTTCTCCTCCTCCTCCTCTTTCTTGCCCTTCTCCTCCTCCTCCTACTGAAAAGTCTAAATGAGATCTGCAAATTGTGTTTTACCATGTGAAATGGTTTAAGGTATTGACAACAGACTGCACAATTAGCTAAATGAGTTCAGGCAACTGAGAACTTTGTTCAGCTAATGAGTTTTAGTGTTTTAGCAATTGAGAAAAACTGTATTATCATCAGTTAAAATGACAGTTAAATGAATGAAAACAGGTCTTTTATTATAACAAACTTGAAACCATGCGTTTGTTTTGTTTATTAAAATTTCAGTCAAACATTTCTAATCAACTAAATTCAATAATTGATAATTAATTAGATTAACAACTTATTTTTAACATTAACAATTTATTAAAATGTTTAAGAATATTAGAGTCCTATGAAATGTATTTTATTCAGAAAATTAATGTTTCTTTTTATGATTTAATACAAATATATCAAAGACGGTGGTAATCAAATGAAAAAAAAAAATATTTCATCCTTTTATTTTCAAAAGTAAACCATGGACAAAAAAAAAATTCCTTAATGTTTAAATAAATGTTATTATTATTATTATTGTTGTTATTATTATTATTATTTTGAGAAGTACGTTCTGTTGTTGGCCTACTATAGTGGCCTAATATATTTCTGTCAAAATTTCTCCTAGTTAAACCAAACTTTTATTTTGACGGGTTGTAGTGAAGAGCTGTTTCAGAGTGTATTTGACAATGGTTTTTCTCAAATAAAATTATGAAAATGCTCATTAGGCATTCTCTCAGAGCAGCTTTGGAAATGTTTAGTGCAGGACTGATCAGCAGTTACCGGAAACAATGATGCCGTTATTGCTGCACAAGAGGGTAATGGCAGATACTGAAAGCAAGAGTTCACATATAAAAATATGCCACACAGATATTTAATACAGGATAATTTTCTCAATAAATAATTGACAAAGTATATATTTATATAATTTGTTTGATTGGGTTCTCTTTGTCTACTTTTAGGATTTTTGTGAACATATGATGATGTTTTGAGTCATATTTATGCAGAAGTGGGCTGCATTTGTATCAAAAAATATATGGATATTATGCAGAAATGTATTGTTATTTGTTTATGTCAAACATTGTTATTATGTTTGTGAACAAATACTTGTCTGTTTTCATCAAACACAATAAATTGTTCTGCCTTGGAAATTACTTTCCTTTTCAAATGTATAAAAAATTTAAATATAATATATTCATATTTATATATAATATGCATATTTTTGCATGAAAAAAACATAAAATTTAATTCTACCCAGAAATCTAGGCCTATATCATTTTATTAATAATTTTGTTGACAAAATGACAAAATATACTTTATTCATATAATTTTACTTTTTATTTATTTGAAAAAGTCTGTAACATTTAAAAAAGCATTATAGAGAAAGGAATTTGATGACTACTTTTGTTGTCAAACTGGCTACTGACTATAAATAAATAAATAAAAATGAATGTTTAGTGACTGAAAACGATAACACATCTGTAAAAATGAAGAAAGTCTAAATAATAATAATAATAATAATAATAATGATATGTCAAAAATGTTTTACACATAATTTTTACACAAGCCTATGTTTATAATCATAAAACCGGTATAAACAATCTAAACATTTTTGTTTAAATTATTATAAACAGACATTTTTAATTTATGGTAAATTATTTCAATCTTATTAGAACTTGGAAGTTTTGTCTCTTTCCAAAATATGCAACCCTTTTATTCTAACATATGCAACATATAATCACTCTTACAAAAAAAAAAATATATATATATTTTTTTCAAAAGCAAGTTAGATTCTCCATGACATATAAAACAAATTGCATAGCATAATATACAAGACAGACATTGTAGCATGTCAGCAGATTAATGATTAAAGAAGTAACATTTTATATTTAATGCCCATGAAAAAGTGATAGTTCAATCATGACAACTCTTGGGATAATTTGTAAAACATTTTAATAATGTAAATGGAATGTACATAGGTTTTGTCTTGGCGGACTAGATCTACTACGCTGCTGAATTGCTTCTGCTAATTGATCATAACATAAAATTAATGAAAACATGCTGTTTCTACTAGAGAGAGGACTGTGCATAGCACAGATAGTGTATCCTTTGAATGTGACATGGTTATAAAGGGAAATAGTAATGAATACGTGAAATCGATTGGCTAAACCAATCAGAATGCAAATAGAGTTTCATGACTGAACTATTGTGAGATTTGAAATAATGTTGCATGTTTGACAACTGCCTAAATGAATAAACACATATAGGTGATTGAAAACAACTCACATCTCTGAAAAAGGAAGACAGTATTAAAAATAAAATAAAAAAATAAAAAATAATAATAATAGTTCAGACACTGATTATCTTCCTCTTAAGACAGGTGAGAATTTTCTGTCTGATCTCTTTAGTTTTAAAACCATAAATGAGTGGATTCACAAGGGGAGGAAACACAAGAACTGATATAGAAGCCCTGCGCAGGTGAGCAGGAACAATCTCAGATCGATGTGCAAGAAGAGGAAAAAGAGTGTTAAACTCTAAGAAAAGGAAGACGACCAAATGAGTACCACATGTCTGAAGTGCCTTAATCTTTGCATCAGACTGCTTATTAGTAATACAGGTGATTAGTATATGAATGTATGTAAATGCCACAACAGAAAGTGAAAGGCCGTGGTATAAAACCATGGTAAACAATCCATAGATATTGTTAACTATTGTATCTTCACACATGAGTTTCATTATAGATGGATTATAACAGACAAGATCTGCCATGTATGTCTGGCAAACCTGATGAGGCAGAAGAAGGGAAAAGAGTACAATTATGACACTAAAATTAAAAAGCCACATCCCAGTTATGATTTTCACCAAGTTATTGGTTGTCAAAATGGCTCTATATCTCAACGGGCAACAGATAGCGATATACCTGTCAAAGGCCATAGCAGTAAGAATAACATATGATGCCCCACCATATAAGTGTACAATAAAGCCTTGAAGGAAACATGCAGAGTAGGATATTGATCTGTCCTGAGACCATATACTATACAGCAGCTGAGGAAAAAGGCTTGTAGCACCCATAGCATCATTGATAGGCATGTTAAGCAACAGTATGTACATTGGTTTATGAAGATTCCTGTTCAAGCAAATGGTGACAACAACTGTTAGATTGCAGAGTAAGATAAACAAGTATGTTGTCATTGCAAGCATGAATACAGGATAAATGCTCGTCTGAGGGACTTCCAAAGAGTGCAAAGTCAAGACAAGTGGAAATATAGATCCATTTAGATACATAGTGAATGTTGCCTATTGACGCCCTGTTTAAAAATATTAAACCAGTGTTAAAAAGGTTGAATATATGATAGTTTTTTTTTATATAAAAAAACAATAATTAAAATTATAGATTTAATCCTAATCTCAACACACCTTTAAAGCTATGTTGCTGTCTGAACTCAAGCTGTCATTTTTTAATTTTGCTTTTTTGCACCTATATACCCTGGAAAAAGGCGGCTGTAGATTTCTAACAACAGCACATTAAATTACCAAACCAAGTAAACAAATGTAGTCAAAATAAAGGAGGCATTTTATCATGCTTCAGAGCTGGTGAAAAGCTCTTTGTTGATGTCATCCATTGCCATCTGATTTATACTTGTTCTCTGTTGATTGTAGGTTTACTATGGGAATAGGTGATGTTATTTAGCATGCACACATTACATCCAAACTAAGTGACATAGCCTACTATACAGATTACAATTTCACAGTCATGACGCAAAGTGATGAGTTGCAGTTTATCCTGAATCATTTGAGCATATTGCCCTCTGCTGGCCATTAAGATATAGTGCAGCTAGCCTAGTGTATGCATACAAATAATGTCTTAAATATTTTCAAATGCATCATTTTAAAACATAGAATAATTGTAATATTTAGAAATATATATATATTTATTAATTTCTTGATTATGGCGTTGCTAGTTGTATTATTTTCACATATAATTAATTTTACAGTAGTTTAATAAATAAGGAAGCAAAGTCCTCAAGTGTTTTTAAAATGTTTTTAATCCAATATAAATTCATGTTCCAGTTACTCTCATTTTCTGTAAAATAAATAAACAATGCTTATACTATCAACAACAACAACAAAAAATATATATATTTTGTATTTTTACATGAATGAGATAAATGTTCTGGTTTATTAAAACCAGGCCTATAAATCTAAGAAAGTTAGTGTTTTAAGCATTTTTACACTTATTCCAAAATAATAACTATAAGAACACTAACAAATTTCAGATTTCATGGATATCGGTTACGACTGTAACCTTGGTTCCCTGAAGAGGGAACGAGACTCTGTGTCGATAAGGAACGTTCTGCGTGATTGCGCCATGAAGCACGTGTGAAATCAGTCCAGTGGTGTGACAAGACATCAGAGGTGGGTGGGTCCATACCTGTCAACTAACCATTGGTGGTTACCGGGGTGGAGCCTCCATTTTGGCACCCAGGGATGTGAGCTGCCCTGAGTGAAAGCAACTTACCCTGGGACCACAGGAGGATTTGGTGCACCAGTTTGCAGAGTGGACGTGAGTGCAAACCCCCCTGGGGATTTATGTAGGCAACCACCAATGTGTTGTCTGAGCGTACGCACATGGAGGCCCCTGAGGTCTGGGAGGAAATTCTTGAGAGAAAGAAAGACAGTCATCATTTCCAGACAGTTGATGTGCCAGTAAAGATGATGTCCCCTTCACAGACCATAGGCCCTATTTTAACGATCTAAGTCAGGGATGGGCAACTTCGGTCCTGGAGGGCCACTGTCCTACAGAGTTTAGCTCCAACCCTGAAAAAATCACCTGCCTGTAATTTTCTAGTAATCCTGAGGACCTTGATTAGCTTGTTCAGGTGTGTTTGATTAGGGTTGAAGCTAAACTCTATAGCAGTGGTTCCCAATTCCAGTCCTCGTGACCCACTGCTCTGCACATTTTGTATGTCTCTCTTATCTGACACACTCAGTTCAGTTCATGGAGTCTCTCCTAATGAGCTGATGATCTGGTTCAGGTGTGTTAAATAAGGGAGACATACAAAATGTGCAGAGCAGTGGGTCACGAGGACTGGAATTGGGAACCACTGCTCTATAGGACAGTGGCCCTCCAGGACCGAAGTTGCCCATCCCTGATCTAAGTGCTTGGGCTAAAGCGCATGTCGCAAGCGCACTTAAGGCATGTCCGAATCCACTTTTGCTAGTTTAAAGATGGGAAAAATGGTCTGCACGCCCAGTGCATGGTCTAAAAGTGTTGTCCCTATTCTCTTAATGAGTAATGGGTGAGTTTCGGGTGTAATGTGCAATGAACCAATCAGAGTCTCATCTCATCTCCCATTCCCTTTAAAAGCTAGTTGTGCTCATGATGGATTCGCAATTTACATGGCTGAATTTGCAAGCTTAAAAACGGAACGGTTCTCTAGCGAGGAAACGGATCTACGGGACAAAGTGTACACGCGTTGTGGACCCACCTATAGATGCATATTACTAACGTGCTCTTTAAATAACCAAAAAAATATTGCGCTATTGACTTTAGACCAGGTTTCTGTTGGTCAATGGCACAGTCTATTTCAGTTGCCTCAAAAGAGCAACACGCCAACAATGCGCCTGAACACACTTTGTTTTCAGACCAGCACGGCCATTAGCGCAAAAATGGGTGCAAATGCATTTGCTATTTAAACAACGTGGTGCAGGACGTGAAAATGATAACTGTGTCGGGCTGAAACTAGCAAAAAAACACTTGTGTCTCGCCTGGCGCCGCATTGCACCGGGTGTATGATAGGGCCTCCCCATCCTGTGAGGGAAGCATCCATCCTAAGCATTTTGCAATGACAAAGAGCTTCCAGCACGGGACCTTGTGATAGGAACCAGGGTTTCTTCCACATAAACAAGGCACATAAGCAATGCTGGGTGACCTTGATCATGTGAAAAGGATTGCCCCTTCGGGGAAAACCCCCTGGTCTTGAGCCACCACTGTAGGGGTCTCATGTACAACAGGCCAAAAGGTATCACATTGGACGCTGCTGCAATCAGACCCAATAGTCTCTGAAACAGTTTGACAGTGAGTGACTGGCCTAGCTTTAGTTGGTTCACTGCTGACAGGATTGACTCAATGCGCGCTGGAGAGAGACGTCCTTGAGACGCAATCAAATCCCATATTACGCCTAGAAAAGTGGTCCTCTGTGCTGGAGAAAGCACACTCTTTTTGGCGTTTAACCTCAACCCCAACCTTTCCATGTGAGCGAGAGGGACATCTCAATGCCGAACCACTAGCTGATGCGACTGAGCTAAAATCAACCAATCATCAATGTAGTTCAGAATGCGGATGCCCTGAAGACAACCGAACTGGTAGCTCTGAGACCCTCCTCATAGGGGGCAAGCATCTCAGTGCCATTACATTTCCGGGTGGACACTGAGATATGGGCTTGCTGTATACCGTTGCGCCCTGAAGCACGCGAGGTGGTAGGGCTGGCAGAACGGCCCCCTGAGGGCACTAAGAGGAAATGGGCACCGTATACTGAGGTGTTGACCACTTCCTCCCAGAGGGGACTACCCTCAGAGGTCTGGTGCCAAACACAAGAAGGCTAAATAGGGGAACAAACAAAGGAGGGTAACGAGACAGACAGGTGGGACAAATTAACCAATAATTAGATAACAAGATGGGAGGGGCTAGACAATAGACACGAGCACATGGCCCAAAATAACAAAACACCCATGTGCAGCACAAGACAGGACAGGCATGTGACCAGGGCGGGACGGGAGGGACAGACCATGGTGGGACGGGAGGGACAGACCATGGCGGGACGGGAGGGACAGACCAGGGCGGGAAGGGAGGGACAGACCAGGGCGGGACAAGGGGAATGGACAGTTCAGAAGGCCAGGGAGGCACACAAAGTTCGAGAGTCCAGGGCGGAGCAGACAGTCCATCTGGCGGCCAGGGCAGAGACGACAGTCCATCGGGCGACCAGGGCGGAGACGACAGTCCATCGGGCGGCCAGGGCGGAGACGACAGTCCATCGACCGGCCGGGGCGGAGACGACCCCTCGGGCGGCCAGGGCGGAGACGACCCCTCGGCGGCCAGGGCGGAGACGACCCCTCGGGCGGCCAGGGAACAGGCACCGGCTCAGGAACAGACACCACCGGCTCAGACACCACCGGCTCAGACACCACCGGCTCAGGAACAGACACCACCGGCTCAGGAACAGACACCACCGGCCCAGGAACAGACACCACTGGCTCAAGTGTGTGCGCAGCCCACACACACCACATGGCTGTGGCCATAATGGCCAGTGTCGCGGTCACTGAGGGCTCAGGCGGCGCATCCATGGATTGAACAGTCTCTGGCTGGGCAGACGTGACGTGAACAGTCTCTGGCTGGGCAGACGCGACGTGAACAGTCTCTGGCTGGGCAGACGTGACGTGAACAGTCTCTGGCTGGGCAGACGCGACGTGAACAGTCTCTGGCTGGGCAGACGTGACGTGAACAACCTCTGGCTGGGCAGACGCGACGTGAACAGTCTCTGGCTGGGCAGACGCGACGTGAACAGTCTCTGGCTGGGCAGACGTGACGTGAACAATCTCTGGCTGGGCAGACGTGATCTGAACAGGTTCGGCGGCGGCCATCTTGTCCGAAGACACAGGCTCGGCAGACCCACTGTGTCTCCTCCACGCATGCAATACCGTTACTGCATAGAAGAGATGCACGGCCCTCCTGGCCATGGCAGGACTGATGATAGGGAGTTCTGGGACCACCGGAACTGGGACCACCAGACTCGGGACCACCGGAACTGGGACCACCAGAACTGGGACCACCGGACTCGGGATCACTGGAACTGGGACCACCGGACTCGGGACCACCGGAACTGGGACCACCGGACTCGGGACCACCGGAACTGGGACCACTGGACTCGGGACCACCGGACTCGGGACCACCGGAACAGGCATGGAGGAAGTCTTCCTTCTCCTCCTCCGTTTCGGGGTCACCGGAACTGGGACCACCGGAACTGGGACCACCAAACCCGGGTCCACCGGAACTGGGTCCACCGGAACTGTCACGGAGGGGTTCTTCCCTCTCCTCCGTTTCGGAACCAGCGGTGAAGGCTTTCCTTTCCGCTGACTGCCATCTGCCGTGGTCCTCTCCTCCTCCATAGCCCTTTGAGCGCACCTGGCGAAATACTCCAGCAAAGAAATAGAGGATCCTTTCTCCTCTCCTTGAGGAAAAATCTCACTCCGCTGTATCCACATTTAGGCTGGTTCGTTCTGTCACGAAACACTTAACGTGAGACGAGGATACAGATGCAGAGGAAATTTATTAGTAACATGCAGACAAGGTACAAATACTCAAAAACTCAGGACTCCAGGAACGGGGAAACTAGGACAACGAACCAGCACAAGACTACAAACACAAGGAGGCTAAATAGGGGAACAAAAAAGGAGGGTAACGAGACAGACAGGTGGGACAAATTAACCAATAATCAGATAACAAGATGGGAGGGGCTAGACAATAGACACGAGCACATGGCCCAAAATAACAAAACACCCATGTGCAGCACAAGACAGGACAGGCATGTGACAGTTAGGTCTGGCAACTCACCATAGACATGGCTCAATCCGAGGGGCGGGATAAACGGCTGTCTTTCAAATTCACTCTGCACGCAATAGGACAGCGCTTCAACCAACCAGAGTGTTTTCCCAACAGCGGAGCTGACGTTAGTTGATAGATTCAACTTTTGAATCTGGCCGGCAAAACTACTAACACATCTTCCTTTTTTAAGAATGACTTGAGTGCCGTTCTTTGCGCTTTTCTCAAAGAAAAACTTAACTCCAAGTCCTCCAGAGTCGCGGCCAAAGCCGATTCGAAAGACTGTTCACCAGCAGCAGCCGCCATTCTTTGTTTTCAAGTAGCAGGGAACCGTCGCAACTCTGTCATCATTATGTTAAGCCCGCCCCGCCTACTCTATACACGATGTGATTGGCCTGACCCAATTTAGGTTTTTACAGCTCGAAAGTCTACGGAGAGTTGCTAGACTACCCTGGCTGCAAAATAAATTTTGCTGCCGCTAGGGTGCGTCTAGATTTCTAAGCTAGTGCAAAATGCCTTCATCTCTAAATCTGCACTGAACATACATTCATTTCAACATTAACAACATTGTGTGTTGTCAGTGCTGTGACACCTAAGATGTCCTCAATGAAATCTTTCTTCTCTGCATGGTAAAATCTGATGTACACCACAAGCTGAGCATTGTCATTAATATCAGTCAATTCATCAACTGCCAAAGCTATGCAAGGTGCAGTCTGAATATCAGCATCAAGTTGTGACTGCACATCCTCTGCTAACATTTCAGCTCTTCTTGCGGCTGTTGCAGCTGAAAGTGGGGTTTGTTTAATTTTTTCTCTCAGTTCATGTCTTTCTTTTCCATCTAAAAGTGTTTCACACGCAGCCTCCATGCACTCCTTTACTATTTCACCACTTGTAAAGGGCTTGTTATGTTTACCTAGAATCCACTGTATTCTCAGTGAACACTCATATGCTCGTTGTTGGGCGGTGAATGAGTGAGAGAGGACCCGTGTAGATCGCTCATACTGGGCTTTGAGCTCATTTATTTTCCGTGCCCTTACCTCGGACTGCTGAGGATAAGTCTCTTCAAAGTGTCTATGTTTAGCTTCGTAATGACGTTTAATGTTTCCACTTTTGACAGACTCAGAGCAAATGAGACACACAGAACTCGTACAGCTCGATGCAGGAAGAATAAATGCGTATTTTTCCACCCATTCATCTCAGAAAACTCGGTTTTCAGCGTCAACTTTCCTAATCTTTGAAAATGCCATTGTTTTTCACTCACTGAAAGTTTTATCTGTCTGCGTTTTTCACTCGCTGAAAGTTTCATCTGTCTGCGCGCTCTCTGCTCTCTTCACTGCATGCATGACTATGCGTCTGAACGTAGCAACAGTGAGCATAGTAACTGTAGTAGCAACCATAGCAACCCGTTGCGCTGTAGGACCCAAACGGCTCTACTGAGCTGACTTTGATGTGCCTGATATAAATGTGATTTTATTAGAAAATAGCAGCATTTATTTATTTCATTATGTCAAAAGGCTTCACGGTCCGTATGGACGCATTTTGCAGTCCGGATTCGGACCGGAGTCCGCCAGTTGGCGACCCCTCCCTTGAAGGCTGCTGTTGAGAGTGCATCCCTGATAGCCCTTCTTTCTGGGGGGTTAGATCGGGTGTAACTTTGTGTGGCCTTATGGGAGTAAAATACCCAGGATAGTATACCCCAAAATATGGTCTAACTACGCCACTCCCATTTATTGGACTGGGATGGGAGACCCAACTAGTACCCCAGAATAAAGATACACCCCACGCTAATAATATTCAAATGAATGAAACAATTGAAGGCTGATGTTACAAAAGCAATATAAACATGATTTATTTGTAATCTTCAATCAGAGTGGTTAAAATATTTGCTTTGAATAAAAACAACCATTAATGACAATAATACATCAGAGGCATTTACATGAATTCTCGTAGACAAATATTCATATGTAAAACTACACGAACTAAAGTTGGGCCGGACCACAGTACTCAATGTTGACAGGGATCCACGTTTAATTCACCATGAGTACAAGGCTCCAAAAGGGTTCAGCACACCAAAGACAGCAACCGAGGTTACACTGCATCAACCATAAAGTGCTTTGTTAGTACACACCAATTCTAATCACACCACACGAGTGGTCACCTTAATAGGGGAGAACCGGGGCGAAAGTAACGCGGGACGAAAGTAACAGAGCGATTTTCTCAGAGCCCTGGCTATATTAGCATTTCAAGCTATGACAGCACGTTTAGTACGCAACCCTTGACAGAGCTGCCAAATATCACGTGATTTCGTCATCGTTTCCCGCGGTTAGGTCCGGAAAGCAGTTTTCGAGTGCGATAAGTAAATTACTGAAACGGTACTTTTTTTCTAATTACAAGTTGTGTTTTTCGTTTCATGTCACACAGTAATGATCAATCTACAGGTTATTAAGTGCTGTAACACATCCTGAAGTTTGCCTTGTCAGAGTTTTTCAGTATAAAAGTAAATCGGGTTTAAATGTCAGGAGTTCCTGTCGGGACGAAAGTAACACTTGTTACTTTTGTCCCGCTATAGTGAAAACAAGTGTTTATTTTGCCACGCTGCTAATGTGGAGACTTTCTCTGTGTTGCAGCATTTATTAAAACATGTTTATGTCATATTATACCAACAGAATATGGCAAGAATGAGGGTCAGTAAGACAGATAGAGGTCTGATTCAGCCAGATGTTTATGAGAGGGCGTTCACATTTAAATCAGCTGATTTCTGTGTCACCATTTTTTTTTAACTCAATCTGTTTCTATTTACCCTAGTCACATTTAGGTTTTAGCCATACCTTATAGCTTTTCCACCTCCACCTATGAATTTGCAGGGTTTCCATCCTGATGTTTTTATGCAGATTTAAAATTTATGCATAAAAACAGCTTGATGGAAACATGCCTATTGTTACATTGAGAATTTATATTATGGTAATTGAATTTAATTATCATGTTGTTCATGTTGAAAACACATTTTATAAAATAGATTGACATTGCCAATAAAAAAATATTCTAAACAATTCAAGTTTTTACTGTTGGGTTATTTTTGAAACATTGATGAAACTGAAATTTAAAATGAAAATGTAAATCAACATTTTTTTGCAAATATAAAGGCCAAAATATGTTTGTAGTTACATGTTAACAAGGTCATACACAGGCATATGTAGGCTAATAAAAAAACAAAAACAAAAACAAGAGTAACACAAAAAATCTAGCTTGTATATTGTTGTGTTACTTTTGACCCACCTGTGTGTTACTTTCGTCCCAACTGACAGGGTCGAAAGTAACATAAGCAGTCTTAAAGGACAAATCCAGTGAAAAATGAACCTAGGGGTAATTAACACATGGTTACCGAGTCGATCGTTCCCTGCGATGCGTTTTCATGAAAATCGAATGTATAGAGTTTTATCTTTAAAAACAGATTAGCTCATAAAACTAGTATATGGGGCACAGAGTAAGTAAAAGTAAATCGCTAGTTAATACCACTAACAAGGCTCAAAATAGCCTCACACTAACACGGTAGCATAATGAGGGTCCCTACATGCAAACCGAAGCATTGAGAACTTTGTAAGTGTACAGACAGTTTAATAAGAAGATACTTTATAAAGACAGTACATTACGCGTTTACAGACAGGCGTCATCTTGGAAAACAGTCTCGACTAGTCGAGTCACGAACGCCGTGCTACGTTAGATTTCACTATGCGTAATTCCTATCGACCAGCTCACTTAGCACGACGTTCGTGACTTCGAACACTCACGAGAGATGGCGTTCATTCACAAAAGGCTCCTAATGACCCTGTGTGCACTGAAGCACACAAACGCCGGAGCGCGCACAAACCAACGCGCACGGATGAAGGAACGCACGGGACCTGGTATAACAGCAGGCTACACATGAAACAAACATGAGTCTTTGCAAGGCCAAAGTCTAACAATTAATTGGATATCAGGCTAACAGATACCTACTTTGGGCTAGGCCACCCGCACCAACACACGGCAGCAATTACGCAAACACCCTGTAACACCCTGTAACACCAGCACAGTCTGTTAAAAAAACATGGGATATAAATATACTCAGCGCGTAAAGCAGGGGACCATCTAAATGCCTTATTGACTATACGCACCTGGCCACGAGAGAGAGAGAGTTCCCGGCGAATATCAAACTTCGTTCTGTTTACCCGCCCATTCTACAAAATAAACCACAATAAAATCACACCACAGCATCCCACGGCACACATCAAAACCACACTCTTTAAGGGAAGCATACTTACCGGCGTTAAACTCCGAAACGTGCAATGTTGCTTATAGTCAACAGAGTGTGTTAAGGGACCATCAAAAGAAAGTAAACCGATGACTAATAAAATTCCACAGGTGCACAGGCACTAACTAAGAACAAATATGTAGCTTTCACGTGGCGTTTTCGCTCATAACTTTAGGGGGTGTCAAAGGCTGAGCAAAAAGGCTACATTGGTTCCAAATGCTGTAACTTTTGATTGTTTTATGCTATCACCACATCCAGATCCAGCTTTAATCCAGATGCATCTTACCTGTAGGGGAACTTCACCAAAAAAAGAGATGTCCTCCTACCTTTTTAGTTTACCTATTGCAGTTATTGCATGTCAAATAAGAAAGATCGTCCTAGTGGGGTTTTCCCCTCAGGTTTATAATTAACCTTTTTTTCTCTTATTATTATTTGTCCTGTAGCCATTCCTTGATGCTTTCCCATGCATTTAAGCTGATACAGTACCTACCCTAAGTTTGACAAGGGTTTTGGAAGATAAGTGTGCTTGAGAAGATGTGGACTTCTTTTTCATAATTCAGTTCATAATAATCTGTGTTGGTGATAGAACTGCACAAATGTTCATTGTTAATACTGATACTGTCAGCTGATAAAACTTGTGCTCCAGGGACCATATCCATATAACATCTTGACAATGACATCGTCCTAGTGGGGTTTTCCCCACAGATAGATAACTTTAAGACAGTATAAAAGACCCAAGATGAAAGCGCATACACATTAGTTAGGACAGGTCAGGTTGCTGCATGACTGCTTGGTCAATCAGTCAGACAGTTAGCAACTGGCATGTTATTGACAGCTTATAATTGTCTCTGTCTTTTATGTAGAAGAGCAAAGCATTTCTAAATGTACAGAATCTGTTGTAAGTATTTACACATTTATCCATACAGTATACTATACTCAATATTGGTCGTGTTGTAATATATTTGCTATATTTGCTCTTTTCTACTTTGTTTAGAATGATATCATGTCTTCAGCCGGCAATGTCTACAATGTATCATCTGATCTGTCTCTTCAGGGCTTCGATCTGTCTCCTGAGAAGGCCATTGTTGCGTTTGTCCTTGCCGCTCTGAATTATATAATCATATTGTTCTGCAACTCCTTCCTCCTGTTCACTATCATTACCAATAAGGCTCTTCATGAACCAATGCACATTCTCCTGTTAAATTTGCCTATTAATGACCTCATCGGCTCCACTTGCCTGTTCCCTCACATCATGCGGGAGCTCCTTTTTGACACCAGGACCATGTCGTTCTCCATTTGTATCACTCAGGCTTTCTTTATACATGTGTATGCCGTATCTGTGGTCTTCATCTTGACTGCCATGGCATATGACAGATATGTTGCTATCTGCCAGCCAATGAGATACACTACCATTATGAGCAACGTTCACATCATGAAGATCATCTCATTGGTTTGGCTCTCTAATTTGACACTGATGGCCGTGCTTTTCATTCTTCTCCTGCGTTTGCCTCGCTGTAGGTCTTATCTTACCCATCCGTACTGTGACAATCCCTCCCTGCTTCAGATGGTCTGTGCAGACACGACCATTAATAACGTTTATGGTCTGTTGTTGACAGCTGTCTGTCAGGTGGTAACAGTGGGTCTGATTTTGTACACATACCTAAGGATCCTCATAGCCTGCTTCCACAACAAAAGCTCTGACACGAGGAGTAAAGCTCTTCAGACTTGTGGTACACATCTAATTGTCTTTATCTTGTTTGAGTGTTTGGGTCTTTTCACGATAATCTCATACAGGATAAAAGATATCTCTCCTCACTTAAGAAAATTCATTGCGGTTGCTGCTATGATATTGCCACCGACGATGAATCCTGTTATATATGGCCTGAGAACTAAAGAAATCAGGGTCAAAGGGATCAAATTTTTCAAGCAAAAAGCTTTTGCTTTGTGAAGAAATAACACTAGAGGGAATATATTTTTTTAGAAAGGTGTCATACTAAATATCATTTGTACAAAACTTACTTAACTTTTCAGTTGTATATGCATTAATGTGACATATTTTTCTGTATTTCTGTATTTCACTTACCCTACATTACATTACCCATCGCATGAAACCTTTGGCATTTTTACATTTTTAATAAAACATTGTTTAGCATGTTTGTAAAGCCATTTTAATTACAATGACTCAAGAAATGTTCTCATAAACCACGTTTACATTGTAACACCAGTGTAATACCCATGTAATTATACAAATTCGTGTCCTCATGAATCATATAAACAAACACACACACACACACACACACACATATATTATAGTGTAGTCTAAGTTTTAAAATTACCATTTATTAAGATGAGTAATGAGCCAAGTTCCTTGGCATCTCATAACACAAGCTTGGTTACATGTACGCCAACCTTTTTTTATTAATAAATATTGTGATTTTCATTAGATTTTCATTTTCAATATAAATATTGTGATAAACATTAGTCATTAAACATACTGTTTATAATTTTTTCTGTAATATTTTTACAAGCTCTTATAAGTTGTTTACTGCTATTATCTACTAATTTAATGACCCTAAAATCCCATCTTTATGAGAAAGAAATGAAGTAACCATTTGTTTTCTAGCTACCCAAAACCATTATAATATTTTTAGACAAAGAATTAGTTTAGCAACTGACCCATTCAAATATGCATAGAACTGCAAAAATAACAGCAAATCGATTTAAACCGTATTTTTTTTTTAAGATCATAAGATTTTTTAATATCCTTTTTTCCATTGCATTCATCCATGTAAACCATTTATCCTTTGTAGGAACATTCATCCTGTGATGCTAGTGCTGTTTACTCAGCCACTGTGCCGTGTCTTTAATTCCTTCCTCGCTGAAAAAATCCAGCTTAAACCAGCATGAATTCATATTTGTTCAGGCTGGTTAGAGCCGGTGAAGTACCGATATACTGCTGGTCCAGCCGGTGGTCCGGCATATTAATGCTATTCTCAAGCAAAACTAAGCTGGTGAGCTGCAAACAGCACTCCCGCTTCCCATGATGGGGACCAGACTCAGCAAACCAGCATCCCATACTGGTCCCAGAATGAAAAACATACCTTATGCTGGTGATATTTTCTGTGGAAAACATTTATATAATTATAGCCTTACATCCTAAGTGCAGAAATAGCTCACAGTAAGATGCAGGTGTTCAGGGAATAAAGGAAGCTAAAGCTGGACAGTGTAGCACAGACCAGAAAAAAAAGGATTCCTTTCTTTTCTAGAGTAGTGACTAAATTCTGCTTAATTCAGTATGTGAAGGATTATAGTGGTCCAGTTTGAGGCAATCTGCACAACAAATTATATTTTAACATTATATTGTAACATTATATGTATTTAATGGTTTTGTTTTAATTATACTGCATTTCAGGAGAAAATGTTTGTTTTGCTCTCTGCTCTCAAGAATGAAAAAGCTATGTGAAAAAAGTAATAGGCCTGTACATTTAATTTCAGTTCATATGTTTTACCATAAGCAGAATTGTGGGTATAAGTGTACCATCATATATGATATAAACTGTGGCTCATGGTTGATGTGTTACTTGAAGAAATTGATTCAGGGGAATTGCCGGTGTAGGCCTTAGTATCATTCAGTGAAGGTCAAGCAATGGTTTTTATTTTATTAGGTCTGCAGATGTCTTGTGTTTTACTGCAATAGACTTGTGTACATTATATGTATTATAATGTGTAATATATAAGATATTATTGTACTGAATTCATTGTCATCAGAGGTTTAAATGTTTGTTAGTTTATTTATTGCCATTTGGCTTTAACTTTTATTTTATATTAATTAATGAATCATCATATTAGTCCAGAATACACATGGATCAAACAGATATTAGAGCCATTTATGCCATGCAGTCTTTTAAGGTTGGTGTGAATTTCTGTAACATGTCCAAATATATATATAATAATAATAATAAATCCGTAGGCAAAAACAGTCTTGTGTCACAGCAGACTTCTACTCTTATTGGATCTCAAAATACTATGTCATCAGGAGCTCAACTTATTACCTGGAGACTTGTTAGATGTTAGTCTTGCATGTCAACCTTTTGTATACCGTAGCAACTGTAATTAGTCATTAGTTTAATGAATGTGCTTTCTTTATATTAGTCATGTTTGTTTCTGGGGGTCTCTATAGGGAATCACTGTAAGTTTGTCAAAACAATATAATGAGTTTCTTAGGGACATGCATGATGAATCAAAAGTTTCTTAACAAAGTTACACTAAGAGAATAGAATACTTTGACATTACTATTAGATGTTAAATCTGTTATGGCTATTTGAAGGACTATTTTAACTATTGTCTTATAGGCCTGTAGACTCAATGCTTAGGTTTTTATGTATACAACTGCTTTTGTTGATGTTTTTTGGTGTTCATTTGACATAAGTCCTCATAAGCATAACAAAAACGGGCATATTTGACATTTTAATTTTGTTTTGATATTTTTGATTACATATGGCCTTTTATAAAGCTTAAAAAATTGAATTATCTGAAATATACTCATGCAGATATAATTTGCAGAAATTTCCTTTTTACGTTCTTTTACCTTTTATTATTTGAAAGGTACAAGTATGTTATGTGTCAACAGCCTTTTAAAGCATAGCCTTCTGGGTTATGGGTAGTGGGTTGTCACGTTCTGGATTTTGTTTTTTGTTCCTGGTTCTCGTCTTGTCATGTGATTCCCTGTTTGGCCCTGTCCCAAATGGCGCACTTCATGTGGACTTTCGGTCTCGTGGACTTAAATTGCGCGTGCTCGCCGAGTCTACAAGTCCGTAGGCCGTCCCATTAAGCATTTTAATGCTCTGAAGTGTGCTCAGCAGCGCCCCCTTTGTACCCTTGAAGCGGTCTTCTGCGAAGCCCGCATAGATGCAGGCTCCACACACTTTAAAGGTGAACTAAGTAACTTTTTTTACCTTAACTGAACAGCTTCGGAGTCATTGGAATGGTTATATTACTTATTTCGGGTTGAATGGTGGTCGTTTCGCACCCCCCTGGTGCCCGTGAGCGGAAAATACGCACTTGCAACTTTGAGCCGGCGGGCCGCCGGCCGCCACGTCAGAAAGTCTTGCGTGATATCAGGTCTCGCGATGTAAACAATTGCTTTACGGCCAAAAGAAATCTGCTAAAATGCTGTCATTATTGCGCTCCCTCACGCTGTCCGAACCCGAATGAAGAAGACGTTTTAAAGAATGTCCCATCTGCTTTGATGTCGTTGATCTACTAGCCTCTGGTGTCTGAGAATCGCCAACGAGTTTTTACAACAGTGTTGTCAAATATCTATTCCGAAGCTGTAGGGGGAGCTCTAGAGAGAAACCTGCGAGCAAAAAGCGAGAATACAGCGAAGAAGTCCCGAAGCTACTGAGTGCTGCTTTAACTACCCAGGAATCCTTGCGAAAGGCCAATCAGACAACGGATGGGAGGAGATTTCGCTCACGGATAATTGTTGACATGGCTGAGAAGAAAATATTACGGTTTTTATGACCTAGATGTACATTTTACCAGTTGTTACCTACAGTTTATACAAACATTATGGTCATCGACCAGTGGTTGATGTCTCAAACATAATAATAGTGTGTTGAATAATACGATCACATTATGTTTCATTAAATAAATAGAACCGAATGTCAGGGCTTTACTGAGAAAATGAATATTGAAACCTGTAAATTCATCTGAAACTAATGCACATTTTCATTATGTGTTAAAATTGTAATCTTAGTTCAAATGGAACATTATGTATTATTATGTACAACTGTATACATCATTTAAATAAGCATGATGTATCTATTGTCTAATGCCCAGGTGGCATGCATAATATCAAAATATAGAACTGTAAAAGCAGGCTGTGTAGTTGACATGGAGATAAGACGTTGAAGCGCAAAAATGTGATTTCTCCTGTCCAACAACAACCAGACCATTATTTCTGGCGGGACGATTGAGTCTGTCCCAAAAATACCTTTCAATGCACCCTCGTGGACTCGCGCCTAGGCCTGCACTACATGACGTCACCAAAGTGTGGACTCTGAGGAAGTCCACAAGTCTGGAGTGTGCCATTTGGGACAGGGCCATAGATTGTTTCAAAGCAGCTTTACAGTGATAATAGAAAATTAAAGTAACAGAGATTGTTTTGGCTTTACAGCAGCTTTTGAATAAAGTTATTGTCCAGCTAAAGTAAGTTTTTGTTTGATTCCCTTCTGTTGCAAAGATCATTAGTTATTAACTTAGGGGCCGCTTACATAACACCGTTTTAACTTAAAGCGAAAACTTTTATTGCGTTCTGGCCGTTCATTTGCACGGCAACGAGAATGCAGACTTTGAAATAGGTTCCAAGGTGCAACGTTATCATCTCTGTGTAAACTTCAAAAACGTGAATCTGTGAAAATGGTGATGGCATGCACATCCATATTACGTGTTTAGTCATATGCCTGTTTGAATATGTATGTGCGCAGGCGCGTTGTGTTTCTTTACAAATTGACATCGCCAAATTACTTGTCTGGCCTGAATAATACAGAATTTTTTGTTGTTTCCGCGGATCCATGTGAACTGGAATCATTTTGATAACGTTTATCTGTACAGAGGTAAATGGAAGGGAAGGAGGCCTTCACAGGGGAGAATCTACACTGTAAAAAAAATCTGTAGAAATTACAGTATTACTGGCAGCTGCTTGCCAGTAACTTACTGTAGATTTAAATTGATGTTATTTACTGGCAACAGTTTGTTCAAAGTTAAATGAACATGAAACATTAACAAGTCTTTATCTTTACAGAATAAAACTAAAATAACAGCCTCATGCAAAGCATTCTGGGAACCAAAATCTGAAGGAAAAAAAAAACAGAAAAAGGTTGATGAAGATTTCTGGTTCCCAGAATGCTTTGCATTAGGTTGTTATTTTATAGTTTTATTCTGTAAAGACAAAGACTTGTTAATGTTTAATGTTCATTTAACTTTGAACAAACTATTGCCAGTAAATAACACCAATTTAAATCTACAGTAAGTTACGGGCAAACAGCTGCATAACTACAGCAAATTTTTTAAGACAAAAAATGTAATTGACTTTTCAAAGTGGCTTTTCATAAAATATATTTGAAAATGAATTGGTTACACTTTATTTTAAGGTGTCATTGTTACAGTGTAATTATATATTTAAGTACTGAATAATAATAATTAACAACATGTACTTACTATAGGGTTAGGGTAGGATTAGGATTTGGTTGAAGGTTAATTGCATGTACAGTAATTATGCATAATTTACTATTATTACTATGGTAAGTACATGTACCCTATGTAACAAAGACACTGTAAAATAAAGTGTTATCAATTATTTTTTTTAGGGCTGAAAACATTTTAATTGTTTAATAATAACTTTTTGTTTTTCAGATTTGAAAGAGTTCAAATGATTTTTTCAGTTGCTTTCAGCAATGGAACTGATTCTTTCAATGAAGGATTTTATCTAACTGCCTTCCACTCTTTGGCGAACAAAACTATCTAATTTTGGCCTTGGCGATTATCTACATCATCACCTTGCTGGGTAATCTTGTTCTTCTGATTGTCATTCTAATGAACTCCAGCTTACAGAATCCCAAGTATCTTGCTGTGTGTAATCTAGCTTTTGTCGACATTTCAGTGAATAGTGTTATAATTCCTCAAATGGTGCCTGTTTTTGTGTTCAATCCAAATCATGTTTCATTTGGAGCATGTTTCTCTCAAATGTTCTTCATGCATTTTTTTGGTGACATGGAATCTTTCTCTCTTGCTCTTTTGGCGTATGACCGGCTGATTGCAATCTGCTGGCCCCTGCGTTACTCTACCATAAACACCAAACTGAGGATGCTGCTTATAATAGGAGGGATTTGGTCTGTGGTTATTCTGCTGGAGATTTTCCCAGTCAGCCTCGCTGCCAGGCTTCCTTATTGTGCCTCCAGAGAGGTAAAGAGCTGCTGTTGTGAACACGGTCCAGTATACAATTTGGCTTGTGCAGACACCTCTTACAATCGCCAGCTAGGCACAGCTAAGTCATTGACCGTTTTGCTAGGCCCCTTGACTTTTATTATTTCCACCTATGTGATTGTAGTGGTTGACAACACAACGCTGGAAGGCCTTTCACACCTGTTTCACTCACCTGCTGCTGGTCCTGCTCTATTACATGCCAGTCGTGCTGGCATACATACTAGGGAACCTGCGTTTAATTCAGAATGTGGATCTTTTCACAGCAATTCTGACTGTTTCTGTTACCCTCCCCCCAATGCTGAACCAAATCATCTACAGCTTAAAGACTGACGAACTACGAGACAAGATAGTCAAGCTTCTGGGAAAGTCAAAAATGGCACAACAGATCATTAAAAATGAGGCCAGTGATTAACAAGAGTTTTATTTCTCTTATTGTATAAAATGTTTAGTTTGCTTTGATTTCAGTCCTATGTTACACAGAATTAATGTGATGTCCAGCAGATGAGAATGGCAATGTTTCCCAAGGATAAATTATCTTTTTCATATTCCCTTGATTCAAGCCCATTGGCATTTATAAATATCACATATCTAGATTTTTTATTTAGTCGTTTATAGAAGACTAAAGGAAATCAAAATAATTAGAGATGAAATGTGATTTCATCACAGAGGTAAGACCCACTGTCTTTAGAAAGCAGTTAGCAATACTGTGACTTTAAAATGAGTTAAACAGCAGCAAAAAGCACATTAAAAGTACTTCTCATACATTAATCTTTAGTAATGTTTATAATCATTAAAAAATTTGAAAAATGTATGGTAATTTTTGTGAGTTATTGTCTGTGCATTCAGAATGGAGCACAAAACATTTAAAATGTACTAAAAATAAAATGCATTTCATTGCATATTTTACTGAAAAATCACAAAAATGAATACTCTTGCTTTCCCACTAGATGGCAGAGAAAGACAAGAAACAATGCCCCTGCACTGACTGCTATATTCTCTGTTTAGATATGAAAAGTGTTCACAATTTTTATGAGAAGGCCTTTGTCCTCTCCTTACTCATCACAGGAAAACATTCCGCTACATCCTCAAAGAACATTCCATTCTTCATTCTGATTTTTTAGTGTTGGCATTCAGTGGTCAGATATAGCATTCAACGTAGTCTAGCAATGCTGTGTATTAGTTTGCTCATCTGTAGGGTAACTGAAGCTGACTGTTATCCTTTACGTATCACAAAACAATAATATTGTTTTCTTATAGTGGTTGCCATTAGAGCTGTGGTGTTTGTGCAAGGAGACCATGCATCATGTTTTGATGCAATTCTGTACAACAGTCCACTTTCACTGTCCTACAATAGGCTATATAATAAAAATTAAATATGTATATATAATAATTTGAATATGCATAAAACACATGTTCGACCAAACAAACGTTATATAAATCGAATCATGGTAGATACTAAAATGACAATGAGTCTCAGGGTGGAGGGTGAACCAACTCTAGGTTAAGGCTAGACGTGATTCCTCCTTAAAAACACATTTAAAGGGGTCATAAACTGATAATTCACATTTTCCTTGATCTTTAGAAAGTTAAGAGTTCGTTAACTTCCTTGTAATTCCAAAAACTGCTTTAATTGAAACCAAGGCCTGAAAACGATAGGATCTAAATAGTGGAGACTTATGATGGCACAGAGCAGCGAAGGACCGCCATTGGAGAAGAATATCAACGCCTACGTCAACATCACGGTGAACTTGAACATAAAGGGCCCTATCATACACCCGGCGCTATGCAGCGCCAAGCGTGACGCAAGTGTTTTTTCCCAGCTTCAGCCCGACACAGTTATGATTTTCACGTCCTGCACCACGTTGTTTAAATAGCAAAAGCATTTGCGCCCATTTGTGCACCCATGGGCGTGCTGGTCTGAAAACGAGGTGTGTTCAGGTGCATTGTTGGCACGTTGCTATTTTGGAGCGACTGAAATAAACTGCACCATTGACCAACAAAAACCTGGTCTAAAGTCAATGGCGCAGTATTTTTTTTTGTTATTTAAAGGGACAATGTGTATTTTTTTAGGTATTTTATTATCTAAAATCAATATTTTTATTCTTAAATATGTCCTCAATGGTGTACAAATACCTCTGCCAATGATCTGACTTATCCTCGTAAACGAAGAATTTATTATCTGCCCTGGTAAGTTTAAAAGGCTGCACTGTACGGTTAGTCACAGGATAAGGAGTCCTCGTCGTCGAAAAAGTCCAAAGTAGACCGTAAAAATGAAACGTGACCGGAGATTACAAAAAACAAGGGTTAATGTCGGGATAGCTTTTTCCAGGTGGAAAGAGCTAATGCAGGAGAAAGCTTTCAAAGGAGATGCTGAAGTTGCCTGCTTTCTTCTCGACAGGTAAGTCAATGTTACGGTCTTAATTACAAGCTTTTTTTCATTGCTTGGTTGTGTACTTTATTATATAGACAGACAGTAGAACTCGATGAAGTGCTATTAAAATACATCCTGTCATAGCTTTATGGTACGTAACGGCTACTGTAGATGCAACACGCATTTGAAAAAGCGAGGCGCTGGAGAGCAATATTCGTTTGAATGCAAAATACAATTTCACCACTAGATGGGAGAAATTCCTACACATTGTCCCTTTAAAGGGCACGCTAGTAATGTGCGCCTATAGGTGAGTCTACACTCTGCTTATTACACACACAGGGACACCCAGCAGCACACAAACTAGCCAAATATTAAAAATAAAAGGATTACAATGCAAAAGATTAATATTGTGTACATAAAGATATGGTGAAATCCGGCTTGTCCTGAAGATGGTCTGCTTGCACGTTTGCAATGGCGGGAACGCAATTGGCTTTTAAAGGGAATGGGAAATTAAACTCTGATTGTTTTTTTGCACGCTACGCCCAAAACACACCCATTACTCATTAAGAGAATAGGGACAACCCTTACAGACCATATAGACCAACCACACCGACCATTTTTCACGTCGTTAAACTAGCAAAAGTGGATTCGGACACGCCCTAAGTGCATTTGCGCTTTAGACCATGCGCTTAGATTGTTAAAATAGGGCCCAAAGTGTCCGTTAAGGTTTTCACATCCAGAGATGAAAATTGTGTGGGTGAGGCAAGAGAGGATGACGCAACAGAGAAAAGTTGGGAAGGATAAAGTGAGCACAGGTTTTGTCTGAAAGTAACTGATAGAGCGGTTGGTGGTGCACAAGTAGTAAGTTGTAGATTAACAGTAATGAAGAAATTATCTAAAATGTGCAGAGGTTTCACCAGAATGTTGTCTGTGATGCAGTTGCACATGTAAATTAGGTCCAGATGGTTGCCTTATTTGTGAGTACCTATGGTGATGGGCCGTTTGAAATCAAATGAGGCTAGGAGAGAGAGGAAGTCTGTAGCATAAGGCTAGATGAATTTTGAAATCGCCAAAGACTACAATTGGACTGCCAGCAGTGGCACAAGAGGACAGCAGCACATCCAGCTCCTATAAAAATGTAAATTACCACAATCTGTGTCAGTCTTCACACGAGGAGGCTGAACATGAGGGCTGAATGCTTCCGTGGCAGCGCACACACACTAAATAAATATTCTGCTTTTCAACACTTGAGTGACGACAGCTGTGCACACCCTTACAATTACCACTGCAAAAGCCTTTCACGAGTTCACACTTACAAATAATCAGAATAAAATAAACGTATGCATATTTGGCATGGTGTCCGAGGGGAGGGCTCCGAGGTCGGACTTTGGCCCGAACCCAGAGTACTCCCCCCGTATCTCTGGTTAGGACAGTAACCAGGCAAGTGTGAGAAGATGGGGTGGTGGTGGGATGCGGAAAACCGTCGAGGAACATAGGTGAGTCAGCTATGTATATATAGGCCATATCTCTTGTTGATTGGTTAGGTAATTTGAATGTGTTCCTCCCGAACTTTGTTAATAAAACATCATATAGTCCATGAATGGCTGAAATTGAAATTAACGTGGGACAGTCCAGCACTTAAGTGCAAAACGAGCATTAACAATAACAAAAGGCAAGCAAACGCAGCTGTTATTCTAAATAACAATATGTATAATTAAAATACAAATGAAAATGAAAGTAAAAAATAGAAATGATCATAGAATCAAATTAATTAGTCCTAGCAGCAAATAATCAATTAAGCAACAGAAACGAACCAGGTATTAAAGCAAGCAGTTACGCGCTCTCGCAGTCTCCAGTGGTGACTGATCGCTTCTTCAACTAATTGTTTAAAATAGTACAAATATGCTGCATGTTTGTGTATGCAATTAGATGAAAAAAAAAACAAACAAAAAAAACACTAATAGCCTATAACAAAACTCCTCAATGAAGAACTTTACGATAAACATGTATTTTCATTAGTGTATTTGTGTGTCTATAGCTGAATACGTTATAAAATTAATAGAGAACACACCAGTAGTTTTGATGGTTTTTTTTAGAAAAAGATACAGTGCTTCATAATGCAGTAAAGTTGAACTGTTTGGCTAAGTTAAGAGTGTGTTTAGTTGGCTGTGTTAATTGTTTTTAGAGCAGTGACCTGAGTTTGGAGAAATGTGTCAAATCAATTGAGAGTGAACACAGGAAAGCGTAACAGAACAGAACATGACCACAACATCTGGGTTTCTGTTATGTACACTTTTTATATCATGTGGTTGATTTCTATTAAAACTTTCATCTTTCAACAAATATATATATATATATATATATATATATATATATATATATATATATATATATATATATATATATATATATATATATAAAAATCACAGTAAACTTTTTTTTATACATGCCCTTATAATTTAGTTTGACTTTTCAGATGCCTATTTATAGATTTTATTGTTTTACATTTGTCTTCGACTAGACCCAATTTTTCAAACTTAAAAAATGTAAATCCATCATAAAATATTAAATATTTTATGTTTTAAATTATGATAATATGTATATAAATGTATAATCTATAAATGATAAATGAGACATGAAATTTCATTGGACTATCTTGTCTTTGTTACAGAGAGCAAAATAATTGTTTTGATCTTGTTTGGCTCTCTCGGCCAAAAGAGTAAAAACTATTTTTACACCTAAATACACCAACAGCTTAATGGACATAATTACAACAGTAATTAAATACTCATGAGAAACTTTTTTTTTTGTGTTTGTGTTAAATAACAAGACCTCAGTGAAGGTAATTATTTCTTTGTTTGTACACAGTGGATAATTATACCCATTAGACCATGTTCATTAGTTTAACAGTCCTTTATAAATCTCTTTTCCGGTAACACTACAAGATTTCAATCCAAAGCAAGATTTGCAGAGTACTTGGTGGGTATTATTTGTATTTGTTTATTTCCAGTTGAAAAGGAATGTAACACTATTTGTCACTGTTTTTATGTTAAGTGATTTTATTTTATTTTATAAAATATATGATGTCAATATAAGATTTAAAATTCTGTCATGATTTACTCATTTAATACTTTTTTCCTCCATACTATGGAAGTCAATAGGGCACATTACTGTTTGGTTACCCATATTCTTCTGTTCAGCAGAAGAAATTCATACAGGTTTGAAACAACTTGAGGGTGAGTAGATAATGACAGAATTATTTTTTTTGGTTGAACTATCCATTGAATGGGAAAATATAATTAGGTGCTTCAGTGTTAATTCACACACCATTTCCTCTCCACCACATCCACCCCCCCCCCCCCTTTTTTTTTTTGTTAATGTTAATTTTAAAAAAGATCTTTATGGCTTTTCCTATGATTTCCTATCTTAAACTCAGTTTTTTAAAGCTAAAAATCTGTTAATTGTGTATTTCTTTCAGATTTGAAAGAGTTCAAATGAATTTTTCAGTTGCTTTCAGCAATGGAACTAATTCTTTCAATGAAGGATTTTATCTAACTGCCTTCCGCACTTGGCCGAACAAAAACTATCTAATTTTGGCCTTGGCGATTATCTACATCATCACCTTGCTGGGTAATCTTGTTCTTCTGATTGTCATTCTAATGAACTCCAGCTTACAGAATCCCAAGTATCTTGCTGTGTGTAATCTAGCTATTGTCGACATTTCAATGAACAGTGTTATAATTCCTCAAATGGTGCCTGTTTTTGTGTTCAATCAAAATCATGTTTCATTTGGAGCATGTTTCTCCCAAATGTTCTTCATGCATTTTTTTGGTGACATGGAATCTTTCTCTCTTGCTATTTTGGCGTATGACCGGCTGATTGCAATCTGCTGGCCCCTGCGTTACTCTACCATAAACACCAAACTGAGGATGCTGCTTATAATAGGAGGGATTTGGTCTGTGGTTATTCTGCTGGAGATTTTCCCAGTCAGCCTCGCTGCCAGGCTTCCTTATTGTGCCTCCAGAGAGGTAAAGAGCTGCTGTTGTGAACACGGTCCAGTATACAATTTGGCTTGTGCAGATATCTCTTACAATCGTCAGCTGGGTACAGCTAAGTCATTGACTGTTTTGCTAGGCCCCTTGACTTTTATTATTTTCACCTATGTGATTGTAGTGGTTGCTGTGATGCGGATTGCATCTACAACACAACGCTGGAAGGCCTTTCACACCTGTTTCACTCACCTGCTGCTGGTCCTGCTCTATTACATGCCAGTCATGCTGGCATACATACTAGGGAACCTGCGTTTAATTCAGAATGTGGATCTTTTCACAGCAATTCTGACTGTTTCTGTTACCCTCCCCCCAATGCTGAACCCAATCATCTACAGCTTAAAGACTGACGAACTACGAGACAAGATAGTCAAGCTTCTGGGAAAGTCAAAAGTGGCACAACAGATCATTAAAAATGAGGCCAGTGATTAACAATAAATAATTTGTATTCCTTCCATAGAAGAAGGTGCTTCCTTAGTAAAAAAAAAAAATATATATATATATTTTTGTAATATATAAAAATTATATATATATATATTTTGGTATATATATATATATATATATATATATATATATATATATATATATATATATATACACCAAAATGTATTTAAAATACATTTATTTCATACTAAGTATACTCCAACCATTAACATATTGACTGACATTGAGACATAATGCAGAATGACTTGAGACTTACTGATATAAATATTATAATTAAACTTTTTTTTTGGAGTACTTCTTTATTGCACAATGCTCATTTCTTAATATTAAGCCTTAAATGTGTTTTACTATCACTATTAGTAAGGATAGTATGATCACTGCATAATATATTTAAAGTGTACCTAAAATATACTTGCAATATTTCCACTTTAGCACAATCAGATATACTTAAGTATATCTTTAGTTGGATCTCAGCACTACTTTTGGATAACTAAAGTACATTAAGTACAAAAATAGTTGTTCCAAAAGTGCAATTGCAGGGTATTTATTTTAAGTACATAATTATGTAATGTATTTTGTCGTAACTTAATAAATGTATTTAAAATACATTTGGGTAAATTTATTTTTCACTATGGTTAACTTGTCAATTTCGTTTCAAATATTCTTACTTTGTTTAAACAACAATGTTTTCACCCAGTGCATAATGTATTATCATTTCAGTGCATTGAGGGTGAGTTACTCATCTCTCAGTGTAAATGAAAATAAATGATTAAACTACTAGTTGGTTGATTCAGTTTTATTTACCACTATGTGATACACAGATTTAACATTCTGTGATAAGCTTCTGCTTCATCCCGCTCCTTTTCGAACATATTGTAATTATTGTTATAATACTTTATTGATATTGTTTTTTTTTTTTTCAGGATGTTGCAACATACATATTGTATTTTTACATTTTATTTTATTTGTATCTTTTTTTGTTGTTCGAAATAAAAAATAAATGAAAATGAAATGAAACATGCCTTTTTCAAGTGCAGAATTTTTTATATTCACTTAATTCTAGTGCTTTGGTATTTATAGGCCTATCTCATATCTACATTTTCGTTCTAGTACATAAGCTAATGTAAAACACAGACAAATAAAATGCAAGTAAATATTTCAGTGTGCAATCATGAAGACACATTTTTCTCATTGTCCCACAAGATGGCAGAAAAAGACAAGAAACACTGCAGTGCATGGCAGTTGAAGATTATCAGATTATGAAAGGAATATATGCACTTTGAATAAAACATTTCTCTGTGTAATATAATCAAGCTCCTTAGTAATCATCTGATGAGTAAATGTTTTATAACTCCAGGAAATATTTTAATTAAAATGCTAAATTATTTGTTTAGTTATAAAAGGAGCTCCTGGAATTTTGAGGTGGATTCCCCTAATCAACAGGGTATGTCCTGTTGATTAGGGGAATCCACCTCAAAATTCCAGGAGCTCCTTTTAATATACTTACAAAATATATGCACTAAACAATAAAAGATATAAAAAGGAAATTTGGGGCTGTATTAGATAAACGTTCTGACCATAGACTGTAAAAAAAAATAGGTTCTAACTCATAATCATATCCTATCTGTTTAGTAACCATGGTCTCACAAAATGTTTTCAAATCGTAAATCAAGAATTAAGATATGAAGTTTGTTATAAAGGGTAATATACACAGTGTGTGACACTACATCAGACTGAATTACTTTAAAAGAACAATAGAATAATAATAATAATAAAAAAAATGTTATACCAACAATATTTACCCCAATGTTGTCCCAACTAGCATCAAAGAGTACTGCATAATTTTATTGATTTGTTAAGGGTTTGCAAAGCTAGCATGCATTTTAGTATGAATAATGTATGTGGTTACTGTTATGACATGATTGTTTGCTGACTTTATTTACGTTGTTGTTGTTGTTGTTGTTGTTGTTGTTTTTGTCGTCACTGATATTTGTCATAATAGTTTGTGTGGTAATGTTTGAGATTAGGATTTACTTCATGATCTTTGATTTATTCAAGTGTATATACTGTGAATATTAAAACATTTGGGGTACGATTTAAAAAAAAGAAGAAAATAATAGTTTATTCAGCAAGGACACGCCAAGTTGATCAAAAGTGACAGTAAACACATTTTTGATGTTACAAAAGGTTTCTATTTCAAATAAATGCTGCTCTTCTGAACTATCCATTCATCAAAGAATCCTAAAAAAAGTATCAATGTTTCCACAAAAATATTAAACAGCACAACTGTTTTCAACATTGATAATAATAAGAAACATTTCTTAAGCAGCAAATCAGCATATTAGAATGATTTCTGAAGGATCACGTGGCACTGAAGAGTAATGCAGTAATGATGCTGAAAATTCAGCTTTGCCATCAAAGGAATAAATTACATTTTAAATGATATTTATTATATTATTATTATTTATTATATTATTATTATTATATTATAATATTTTTTTTTTTTATTGTAATAATATTTCACAATATTTCTTTTTTTTCTGTATTTTTTATTACATATGTAATCATTTGGTGAGCAAGAGCGACTTTTAAAAACATTTAAATCTTAAATCTTACTGACCCCAAACTTTTAAATCAGGGGTATCCAATCCCACTCAGGAGGGCCACTGACAAGCAAAGTTTAGCTCCAATCCTAATTAAACACACCTGAATCAACTAATCAAGGTCTTACAAGGCATACTAGAAACTTCCAGGCTGTGTGGAGGCTCTCTAGTGGCCCTCCAGGACTGACTTTGGATGTTTTGTTTTAATATATTTACATACAAACATATTAAATATTGTTTACACATTACATATAAAAATACAGTATGAATGATTTAGGAGAAAATCATCCACTGATCACAAATTGTCTGTGCTATACCAAGTCTTTATTTAGGTTCAACTTTTGACACAATTCTAAAAATTTTGTTTCTGATTTCTTTGGTTCTGAAACAGTATATGAAAGGATTTACAATACAAGGGCAGAGGATGGACCCTACCAGTAGTCCATTACGTTCCTCTAATGTTAAAACCACACCAATCCGGGTCAAGACTATTCGTACGAACATCGGAGCATAAAAACCAACTATCACTATCAAGTGAGTAAAGCAGGTATGAAACATTTTTTTCTTGTCACCCTTTGAGGTCATTCTCATAACAGCGATCACTATCCTTATATAGGACAGGCAGATGAACGAGAATGTCCCAAACAACAGTGCAAAAGTCAAAGTGGATATCATAGTAAAATAAGTATTTGGATTCACACAGGTGGCCCTCACAAGAGAAGCATACTCACAAAAAATATACTGGATAGTGGAAGAGCAGAAGGGCAGAGGAAGAACAGTAGCCGGGATGATGGTCAAAATAGCACTTGCCACCATCCACAGCAACACAGCAATTACAACAGTATGTGTGGTGTTTAAAATGGAGTGGTAACGTAAAGGATTGCTTATGGCAATCAAACGATCCAGTGCCATTGCAGCAATTGCAAACATCTCCATTACTCCACCTAAATGGAAAGCACACATCTGAAGAACACAAGGGATATAAGATATGGCTTTATAACCAACGATAAGGTTGCTGATCATACTTGGACAGGTACTGCTGCTGTACAGCATGTCCACTAATGACAAGTTGCAAAGGAAAATGTACATGGGTTGCTGGTGCAAATGCTTGTCCATGGCAACAAAACATATGTTTGCAGTGTTAGCAAGCATTGCAAGCACATAAACCACCAGCAAAACAACTCCAATGGGCAGTTTGTGCTCTACTGTGTCAAATCCTGAAATTACAAACTCAGAAATGTTTTTTGCTGAAATATTTTGAGAGGACATGGTCCTTTGTAGCAAATCAATCTTTACAATAATAATAATAATAACAACGTTAGTAACCAACCAAATCTTCAAAACAGTAAATAAACAAATACATTATTAATTATTTGGCATATTATCTTGAATTAATTACTTGGCATCTAATAAATAATGTCCTCCATTGTTTCTTTTCTTTTCTCTTCAGTCACAGAAAGGTGTAAGGCTTCTCTTCAGATTTGCTTTTTTTTTATCGGTCTATTGCTTGGATTACTTAAAAAAACAAACACATTATGTCATTCTTCCAGCATGCAAATGTCAGATCTGTATGAGTGATATATAAATGCCTCTCTCATATATATATATATATATATATATATATATATATATATATGTGTGTGTGTATTTATGTGTATATTTATAGCCCCATAGCAATGGGATTCTTGTTTGTTTGACAATTTTTCCTTTAATAGAAACTCACTCCATTGAATCGTGTGTTTGTGAGAGAACACTGTCGAAAAGTTCAAAGTTCAATGCTGTAATGATGTGCCCTATCCTTAGAGAATACTGAGGGGTCGTGTTTCTTTATGGCTTCATCCACTACAGGTTTCAGCTCATCAAGAGGAAAAAACAGGTAGATTAAGACTTTGGGGAAACAAGACTCATTAGTGTGTTATTGTGCCACAGTACCTGCTTGATTGGCAGCTTATGCCATTCACTCATTCCCCTGCTATTCATTGTAAATCAAGCCTTACAGCTAAACGAATCAGTGATGTTCACAATAATACTGAACAAAGAGTAAGAATGAAATTAAGTATTTTTATGTATAATAGTATAATATTTATGTTATTAAACCACCATATATACACATTCCAATTTCAGGAAGTGGCCCTCCGAAGTAGGCCTATTTTTATAGTTTATATTTTCATTAATACTGTCCAAAGATGTAGGACTATTGTTTAGCTTAAAATGCCATCTTAAAAACAGCATGGGGAATGTGCATAATTGTATTAAATCATTAGTTGAATGATGCTTAGGGATTTGTTCTGGAGAATTCTAAATAATCTCCATGGATCATTTATTAAGAGAGTCTCCAGACCTTAGGTCCACTTCCATTTAATCTTTTTTCCAATGGGAGTATTTCATCATGGAATGGATAAACACCTTTGTGTGATTTATTTTTCAGCCAAAAACGTGACAAATGTGACAGATAGCCTTTTCACTATACGATCAGTTAAAATTTTGAACACACTTTTCTGTTTATTATATATTTTCTCTTTATCTTAAAAAACGTTTAAATCTAAAAGTGTATGCTTAAATACTGGAAATTATTTTTGCAGAATATATTTTGCCTATGAAAAACATCTATTTTTTTCATTTTAAATTACATTTTTTAAACTTTGAATGTATTCACATTTCTTAATTACATGTTATCAAAAGCTACCAGGTTGATGCCAGGTTCAAGCTATAATTTAAGACAAAAATAAGACATTTACAACTAAATTGGTGTTACATTTAATGTTGAAATGCAAAGAAGTCAACAAGATGCTATAATACAAAAAAAAAAAAAAAAAAAGAACTTTCCAGTACTTGTCAATTTGCAGAAAACCGGGTGATTGACAGTCCCTCTTAAAAACAAGAGACTTGGTTATGTTTAAGAAAAAATGGTTCTAAACAGTACCAAATTAGGGTTCTTCAGCTTGTAATAATAACAGAACCCTTTTTGGTGCTAAATATAACCCTTTTTTACAAGGTTCCATTAAGAACCATTCAGTGCTAGGACCTTAATGGTGTAATAAACAACCTTTTTATGAATAGTTTATTTTCATTAATATTCGTATATTAGTATCTTTATTTTATTAATAGTATTATTAATATTATTTTTTATATATTGTTAATATTGTTTTTACCCCTCTATCTTCCTTGTCGTAAAATATCTTGTGGCCTCTATTTTGGAGTTTGCATAAAAAAACAGTTGTGTCAATTAGGTTCTTTTATTTTTTATTGACATGGCAAATTGTAGCAAAACATGACAGTGCTCTAACAACAGTTGTTAAATAAATACACAATTAACAATTGGCATTGAACATGATATAGAATGAAGACCAAGTTCCAGTGAAATATTTTCTAAATCCTCTATGATGACTTTACATCCATTATTGTGTGTATTGTGAGTGGGAGTTTCTCTCTGCAGATGATGAGGTTGTGTGATGTGACAGCATCTAAAATACACAATTGGGTTTATAGTTACAGTGTGTCTCTTCCATTTGTTTATGTAAAAACAATTGTTTATGAAGGCCAAAATGAGCAAAAATGGACCGTATGTGAGCACTCTACAATGTTAAAATGAAAAAGTGATATAAAGTCATGGAATAGCTTTATGTTTTATGTTTATGTTGTGTTTTATGTTTTTTTGTGACTGGGTATGTTTATGCATAAAATAATCTTTTTTTATTTTTAAATCTAACAATATGGATCATAATTTCAATATTACTTGAAGAGAAGAGAAGAGAAGAGAAGAGAAGAGAAGAGAAGAGAAGAGAAGAGAAGAGAAGAGAAGAGAAGAGAAGAGAAGAGAAGAGAAAAGAAGAAGCCTATCCTTAACTGGAAAAATCAAATCAAATCAAATCAAGTATATTTGTATAGCGCTTTTCACAATACAGATTGTATCAAAGCAGCTTCACAGTATTAAATTAAAATAAAATAATACAACAAGGTTTGTTTCTAGTGGAATTTATTGATTGATAAAATAAAATTAAATATCCCCGAAAAACCTGCTCACACTTACATGTTCTGTTAAACTAAAAAGAGAAAAAGACATAATTGGTAGGAAACCAGTTACAATTTGAAAGTTAAAATGTATAGATATTTTAAGAAAGAAATGATTTACCTGTTGAGAGTATGTTGACAATCTGTGTATTTGGATGGCTGAGCTCCAGAAAATCAGTAATGAGGTGGCTTTGAAAGGTACAGATTTGATAAAGATAAAGGCGGTGGAAAAAATAACCCTAAACTCTAACACAAAGAACCATTTCAGAATATAAAGGGTTCTTCAAGACGATACGGTTCTAAATAGAACTGTTACTTCATGCAAAGAACCTTTAACGAACCATCTTTTTTTTTTAGAGTGAAGGATATGAAAAAACTAAGAGTAGCAGATTTATGATATATATCACATATACTATACACTTTACAGTATAGGTTATTCATTTCTTTCAATGTGACAGAAAAATACAGCATGGACAGTAGCACACATACACATGAAACAGCCAAATTAATGTTAATCATACCAGCATGTAGTGATGGTACAAATCAGCATGACAAAAACAGGACATGCCCTACTTGCAGACATTATTTTTTTCTTTTTAATTTCATAAAGGTTTGCTGTATCTAGCTTAATTACAACAAGATGAATACAAAATGAAAAACACAATAAACAACTTATTTGAGAAGATGCACAAAAAACTTTTTGCAATCAATCTGAATCACTGTGGGCAACGGATGCAGACTTCTTTTTAATTATTGTCTGGATAAAGTTCCTAACTTCAGCTGTGTTTAAAACATAAATGATGGGATTCAGCATTGGTGGAACAGCATATGCCAGAGACGTACTGATGATTCTCACATTGGGAGACAGAGAAAGCATGATTGCAGCAATGTATGTGCAGATTATGGGAAGGAAACACACTCCAACTAACAGCAGGTGAGAAACACAGGTCTTTAGGGCCTTAATACGCCCCTCCCATGTTGTAATTTTACTTAAGGTAAAAAATATGCAAAGGTAAGACAGGAAAATTGTCAGCGGAGCAGCAAAGTAGACAGCTGTGCTGAGTTTTGCCATAAACGAACTGATGCTATTGTCATTGCATGCCATTCTATATACTGGACCATGGTCACAAAAATAACTCTGTATCTCATTGGACTTGCAGAATGAAAGTCGGGTGACCAAAGACACCGTCGTTGCCACTAAAAAAGTGCTAAGAATCCAGCATACTGAGAAAACTGAACACATGACAGCGTTATTTACAATGGCATGATATCTTAGTGGCAAGCAAATAGCAATAAAGCGGTCAAATGCCAAGACAACAAGACTGGCACATTGTATTGTATTAAAGAAGTAAACAAAAAACATGTTGGCCAAACAAGCATTGAAGGATATGTACTGTGAGTCAAACAGAAATGTCTTCATCATGTTAGGAATCAGTGCATTAGTTTCACCAATATCAGCCAAGGCCAAGTTAAACACACCAATGTACTTTGGACTGTGCAGGCTCTGGTCAAGAGCTATAATCAGAAGGACAATAGAGTTTCCAATTACAGAAATAATATAAATGAAAAACAGGAACACATAGTAATAGTTGCTGTATGGTATTCCTGAAAGTCCACTGATTAAAAAGTATTCAGGATGCACAACAGAGATATTTTGGGAAAAACTGGCATTTAAGATACCCATGGAAACTTTTTCTTTGATATTTTGTCCTGCTGAAAATAAAAGAAATATAAAAATATCAGAAATAATAGGAGTGTGAAAATATTACATTTCTCACAGAGTAGCCAATTTTAAATAATTATCTAAACTATTTTAGTCTTAGCCTATATGTAGCGTTCAAACAATCTGGAGGACACACTAATGAAAGGTTCCTATACAAATTCTGAAATTTTTGCACTGAAGCCACTTAACTTATTTGTAGCTTGGACACTAAGTTAAATATGCAGGCTAGACATTTGCAATTTAATGACACTTCAAGGCCTTATTTTAAAATAGAGGACTTTTCATGATGGCATTAGCAGCCACATGCCAATCTAAACGTTACACTTTTTTTCTGTATGCTCACTCTAACACTTTCTATTTAGGCTACATACAAATATAAATTAAAATAAATAAAGGACAAAATGACCCTTCTTATTCTATTGTGTTGAATATCTATCTCTAATTATTTTAAGACAGATATAGCCTAATGTTTAGTTTTTACATAGGCTACTTTGTTAGGCTTATTGCTAGTGATTATTTATCTGAATAGAATTTAAATCCATTACCATTGCAATAATTTTCGTAAAAATAAAAATGTATTAACAAGTTAAAACTGAAATGCGCGAATTTTAAACTCTATTCTGTTTACAGGTTACGGCTGGTACAACCATGATCTGCTCCTTATTATACGAAAGTAGAATATGATTATACTGAGCTTTAAATATAGGCTATAGGATTCCACGCGAACAAAGTCACACAGTCACTGTTCGCAATCAATGAAATTAAATCGTAAGTCGGAAAGACAATCCTGTTGTTCATTATCCTTACGCACGAGATCTGCTCAAGCTATGTTTAAAGTAGAGACCGCGTCGCTGTACATATGAAACATAATATGTTGTTTTTCCGTTTATCATGAACCCTGTCAACATAATGTCTGAGAAATCAGACATAAATACAATACTCTGTGCGCAAAAGTAGGCCTACAAGTGCGAGGGCACTACAAATAGGATCTGAGGCTATAAGATGCATCTGGCGCACTTCTGCGGTACACTCGGACTTGAATGAACAGCGTGGGGCGTTATTGGCACATTGGGCGTGACTTCTTATTGTGACGCAGTAAGAGGGCGTGGGCTTTACCTTGAGCGTCACAACGGGGTCAGTGTGGGGAAAATAAAAACAAAAATGTATAGTTTATATGAACAGGAGGAGACCTTTCTGTTGCTAACTTAATGAGGGGAATTTCACTTCAATTCTACGTCTCTTCCCCTTTTGCAATATACTTTATTTTTTATTTGGCTATGTACTACAGTACTAGTCAATTCTATTTATCTTTGTGAAATCATAGAAATGCACACATACACTTGAAGCAAAAAAGCAAAAAATATGTTTGGTCAGACAAATGTCCTGCATCGTTTCAAATCTTGCTTGTCCTTACTGAACTTTTCTATTTAATTGCTTCCAAGTCACTGACTCAGTATGACACTGTATTCCAATTTATATCTGCTGACACATCTCATGAGAGCATTGGAACTATAACGTGATGCAATATATGTTTAGTTCTCCTTTGTGGTAAAAATATAAAAGACAAAAAGATGATGACAAAAATCATGAAGATCTCTAAAAAAATAAAAAAAATAAAAATAAAAATCATGAATAGAATCAAGAAACATAATATTTGCTTCTTCTTAAGATGTAATTCTTAAATTGTTTAAGCAAATGATGTAAAAAAATAAAAAATAAAAAACTTGTTTTATCCTAACCTCAAAATGTTGGATAAAAGCTGGATTTGGAGTATGTGTCTTGTTAGTGCTATTATCACTATTAGTCCCAGATGCACATTATAATAATCTCTCTGAAGTTCAAAATATCCTGAGATATTATATAAGATAATGATTTTTTTTTACAATGACCTTCATTCTCAGCTCACATACCGGTAGTTACACAGTGACATAAATATCACATTCTATATATTATACTGATTTATTTAATGATTTTTTATTTAAATGATAGCAAATTACACATAACTACACATAGATTTCTTTTAGCTATTACAAAGTTTTACTATATATCCATCCCCAAATCAAGAAAAGTTGGGACATTGTAAAATGCAATAAAATCAAGAATCTGTGATTTGTTAATTCTCTTTCAACTTTATTTTTTTACTGACAAAAGTACAAAGAAAAGATTTCTGTTTTCACTGAACAACTTAATTTAATTTTTTAAATATAAATAAATTTAGTTTTTGATGCCTGCAACACACTCCAAAAAATACAAAATATTGTGAAAAAATTCAGGGAATCCATAGAAATCTCAGGACATGCAGGGCAAGGAACCTCTGTTGAATGTGTGTGACCTTTGAGCCCTCAGATTGCATTGCATGAGAAACTATCATGCTACTCTGTTAAATAGCCACATGGGCTCGGGAGTACTTTGAAAAAATGTTGTCACTTCACACAATTTACTTCTGCATCAAGGAATGCCACTTGAATCTCTGTTACGCAGGCGAGTTCTCAGGGCCAGAGATCATCCAACGCTATCTCACGACCAATTCGTACGAATATGGCAACGCATTCTCATCCTTGGGCGTCATATACTGACGCTTTTGACATTTCGTTGACATCGAACGCACATGGCACCCTTTAGCGTCAATATGACACGCACAGAGCTTTGTTCGGTTATGGGTAGGTTTAGGTCTAGTGTAGGGTTAGGGTTAGACCACTAGGAGGCGCCTTCTGGCCCATTTCTATCTGCGTCTCATATTGACGCTAAAGGGTGCCATGTGCGTTCGATGTCGACGGTCAAAAGCGTCAATATATGACGCCCTAGGATGAGAACGGGCTGAATATGTACAAGTGAGTAAAATGTGACTGATGCGTATGAATTTGTACGACCTCACTCGTACGAATTTGTACGATTTGTCTAAACCCCAGTGACGGTTAGGTTTAGGGGCGGGGTCAGGGGTAGGTTATTCGTACGAATTCATACGAATTGGGCAACTCGTAAAATATGTACGATTTAGCAAAAATCATACAAATTCGTACGAGTGAAGTCGCATGAATTAGCCACCTCGTAAAATTCGTATGAATTGCTGTGAGATTGGGTTGGATCATCTCAGATACAAAACAGTGGACATGTGTGCTGCGGTCAGATGAATCCATGTTTCAGCTTGTTTTTGGGAAAAATGGACATTGAGTTCTCAGTCCCAAAGACGAAAAGGACCACTTTCATCAGCGACTGGTACAAAAGCAAACATCTGTCATGGTATGGGGGTGCATCAGGGCAAACGGCATGGGTTATTTGCATGTGTGTGAAGGTATCATTGACGTGGAGGCATATTTTGGGATTGTACAGAGACATACAGTATACTGTCATCGAGATGACATCTTTCCTGGGTAGCAAGACAATGCCAGGCCTCATTCAGCATGTGCTTAAACAATGGTTTTGTAGACACTTTACACCATAGAGTGGATGTGCCTGACTGCCTGCCTGCAGTCCAGATCTGTCTCCTACTGAAAATGTATGGCCCATCATGAAAAGGAAAACCAGACAACGACAACCACGGACTGTTGAGCAGATGTCTTATATCAGCCGAGATTGGGCAAAAAAACCCACTTGCAAAACTGCAACAATTATAGTTTCCTCAATTCCCAAATCTTTAAAAAGTGTAATTAAAAGGAAAGGTGATGTGACACAGTGGTAAACATATAAAAAAAATTGTTTATATTTACAAAATACGATTAAGTTGTTCAGTAAAAACATTGGAAATCTTTTCTTTGTACTTCTGCCAGTTAAATAAATTTGAAAGATAATTAACAAATCACAGATTCTTTTTACTTTTTACAAAATGTCCTAACTTTTCTTGATTTGGGGTTGTATTTTGTTGATTAGATTGTTGCATCAAAAAGAAAAATTATCATGATAATTCACAATAAAAATTCTTGGCCTTTTTTAATCACAATATTAAATACACATTTCACAAGCAACTTTTTAATTCTAATTCTTTTTTTTTTATTATAAGAAAGATGGTTTTGCAGTTTGTATGTGTAGGATAACTATTTTCAGTAAGAACAAGGGGCAACACTTTATTTTACAGTATGTTTGTTACACATGCTACATGTTACTATAGTAATTACTATAAATTGTGCTTAATTATATGCAAGTAACCCTAAACCACATCCTAATCCTAACTCTGACCCCATACATAGTAAGTACATGTAGTTAATTATTATTACTACTCAGCACTTAAATAACACAGACACCTTAAAGGAGAACTCCGGTCAATTTTAACATCGAGCTCATTTTCGGTCGAAGTCCACAGTAGTCGATTGTCGAGTTCACGCACGTGATCATAGGTAACTAAGCAACAGTGGAGAACTCGACAATCGACTACTGTGGACTTCGACCGAAAACAGGAAGTAAATACAGGTATGTGCGCTGACTGAATTAACATCACTTTTATTCATATCTTTCACATCTACTGCAGTCAGATTCACCGTGTTCACTCTGAAGGAATCACGCACAATGGCTGGGCACTTGTAATGACACATCAAGGATGTTAAGAGGCTAAAAGCAGGTTTAAAACTTGCCCCATTGAAGTCAACAGGGTGCAAATTTTAAAAAGAGGATAACACGGTGTAGGCAACACCGATTTTTGTCGTTGTTCTCTGTACTGACAGCACTCCAAATTTACATAAAAAATGGAGACAAGGATATGTTTTCCAAAACAAAGGTTTACTTTAATTAAACAGGTCAGCAAAACAGGTAGCAACACACATCTAAATATAACTGAGATCTGACCAAGACTGACTAAACAGATGGAACTTAAATACAAACACAGATGACACTGATTAACGGAACACAGGTGATACAGATGATGATGATTAACTAAACACAGGTGATACAGCTGAACTAAATGACAGTTACCATAGAAACGAAGGAGTTGTGGGAAAAGAACAAAGGAAAACAGGAACCAATCAAAACAAACTTAAAGTCCAAACAAGCACTGACACATGACAGTAGTGTAACGAACAAGTTCTTGCTGTTTTGAGTAGAATCATTTCATTTCTATATACAGACATTGTCATGTAGTATACAGACATTGTAATTTAGTATACTTGATTAGTATGCCACCAGAGGCTTTGGTGATGACCTATGGCACCTCAGAGACTTTTGAAACTGTATGTTTGCTAACGACGGCACATTCTCAAAGCTCATTGGGAATTGAGAAAAACAAGTCGCAAATGAAGACTATGGGGAAATGGCACACATCACTAAGTTTATGATACAGTGTCTGTTTGTATCTCTTACGATAAACAGCATATCATGTAAAAGAGAGAGGATGGCAGAGAAAGAACTGGACATATAAAGCAACAAAGAGTCAAATAACATTCCCTGTATATTCATAAATCAATTTATCTAATTTTTCCAAATAATCCCACTTACTCTTTGCTGTGAGGCAGAACTGTTGCCAACTTTAGCACCCGTTTGATTCAGTGGTAGTAAACTGATGGCATTCTCATGCTCTCATATAATTTGGAAGATGCACATGCTGAGAGGTCAAAGATCAGCATGTGTTCTGTTCTGCCTTAATTGCAGCAAACTATAACCCATTAAACATGCCACAGTTGGTTTTTATTACTTTTACATTATTTTTTCACTCTTTTTTGATAAAACTGCCAAAAGTTAAAACATTTTATAAACATTTTCTGTAACACTATTCAGTAAGGTTCTATTTATTATTAGCTTCATTAGTAAACATGTACTAGCAATAAAGCATATAATAACCTTAGTTAATGTTAATTTCAACATTTATGAATATCAAAAGAATACTGTTAATATTATTGAATGGACCTGAGCTGACATGAAATAACAGTGAACAGTTGAATTTTTATTAACTGACATTAACGTTAAAATCAATAAATACTGTAACAAACTTTGCTCAGTATTAAATGTTAGTTAATGGTTTAACTAAAGTTAACTAATGGAACCTTAAGTGTTACCAAAATATCACAAAAACACTATAAACACCAAGTGCTAAATAAACAGCAATTTAAAAATGATCAACATTCTCAGCTCATAACATACTTGACATAATCAACAACAACAACAACAACAACAATAATAATAATAATAATAATAATAATAATAATAATAAACAATGTTTTTAAAAAAATGGTACAAATGTTTTTTTTTTTTTTTTTTTTTTTTTTTTTTTCTCCCCAAAAGGTATATGTACCATTTAGGTAATACTGGTCTAGCAATGTATACATTTATGTTGAAATATAATTAAATTAAATTAAATTGCCAGCAGCCATATCACCCTGTAGCCCAAGACTGGTTGCTCACTGAAGCTAAGCAGGGTTGAGCCTGGTTAGTACCTGGATGGGAGACCTCCTGAGAAAACCAGGTTGCTGCTGGAGGAGGTGTTAGTGAGGCCAGTAGGGGGCGCTCACCCTGTGGTCTGTGTGGGTCCTAACACCCCAGTGTAGTGATGGGGACACTATACTGTCAAAAGAGCACCGTCCTTTGGATGAGACGTTAAACCGAGGTCCTGACTCTCTGTGGTCATTAAAAATCCCAAATTTGCCCCTTGGCCTCTGTCCATCATGGCCTCCTAATCATCCCCATATACTGATTGGCTTCATCACTGTCTCCTCTCCACCAGTAAGCTGGTGTGTGGTGGGCGTTCTGGCGCAATATGGCTGCTGTTGCATCATCCAGGTGGATGCTGCACATTGGTGGTGGTTGAGGAGATTCCCCCTTCCATGTAAAGCGCTTTGAGTACCTAGAAAAGCACTATATAAATGTAACAAATTATTATTATTATTAAATAATGGGTTGTTTGTTTTTTCAAAACATCTATGATGTGATTTATGTGTGGAGTTTGCTTGAGTGATTTATGTTTCGTGCTTCAGAACTTTGTATGGGAACATAGGGAGCATCGATGTTCCCTAGTTTAGGGATTATTGAGATGCATCCTTTGAAAGCTATGGGCAGGTGAGTTTGATCAAGGTTGGATTTAAACTCTGCAGGAAAGTGAATCTCGAGGTACTGCTTTAGGTAGGCTACTACAGTTTTTCACAATTGCTAAGACACATTTCTTGAAACCTTCACTCATTTTCTCACAACATTAAACACAAAACCAGTCTTCAAACTTTATTCACAAAACCCCTGACTCTTATAGCAAAATCAAACAATTGCCTCAAAACCATTTTACCTGTTCTTAAAATCAAACAATTGCCACAAAACTATTTCACCTATTCTCAAAATCAAACAATGCTTTCAGATCATACACAGCCAGTCAATATACACTGAAAACCAGGGTTAGTTTTTAGATACTAACCCTAACCAGTCAGTATCTGGTGTGACCACCATTTGCCTCACGCAGTGCAACACATCTCCTTCGCATAGAGTTGATAAGGTTGTTGATTGTGGCCTGAGGAATGTTGGTCCACTCCTCTTCAATAGCTGTGCGAAGTTGCTGGATGTTGGCAGGACCTGGAACATGCTCTCATAGACGCCGATCCGGAGCATCCCAAACATGCTCAATGGGTGACATGTCCGGTGAGTATACTAGCCATGCAAGAACTGGGATGTTTTCAACTTCCAGGAATTTTGTACAGATCCTTGCAACATGGGGACGTGCATTATCATGCTGCAACATGAGGTGATGGTCGTGGATGAATGGCACAACAATGGGCCTCAAGATCTCGGTATCTCTGTGCATTCAAAATACCATCAATAAAATGCACCTGTGTTCATTGTCCATAACATACGCCTGCCCATACCATAACCCCACCGCCACCATGGGCCACTCGATCCACAACGTTGACATCACCAAACCGCTCACCCACACGACGCCATACACGCTGTCTGCGGAAGTGAATCAATCAAAACTAACTTTAGCTGGACAATAACATTATTCTAGAGCTGCTATAAAGCCAAAACAATCTCTGTTACTTTAATTTCCTATTATCATTGTAAAGCCGCTTTGGAACAATCTACATTGTTAAAAGCGCTATATAAATGAAGATGACTTGACTAGACAAAACAATATTAAATGAACAGTTACACAAAAATGCTTGTGTCAGAATGGACACTTAGATTCAAAATGTAAAGAGGAAAACCTTATATTATTTAAATGAATTTGTCAAGCTTTTGATCTTAGGATTTTACACAGAAGCAAACAACATACACCATTTTGAATTTACCACTAGATGACAGTAAAAGACCATTTATGCGGCTGTGATTTTACAGAAATGTGTGACATTGATTGTATCATGAAATGTTATAGAATTGTTTTAATTCTAATTATTACTAATTAGAATAATACAACCCCTTGCTCATCACCCCCAATTTTGGCAAGTGCTGCATACATGACATACCCAAAATAAAAAGGTTGCTGCTCATAAGTCATTCTGAATAGACACATAACCAACATATATTTAGAAAGCCAACCCTTGAGAGTTTACAGTTCAAGACTCAAAATTAACCAGACTGTTATTAATATTGAGATATATAAGCTCAAACATAAAAAAAACAAAAAACAAATATTAAGAATATATTTATTAAATGTATAAAAATATTATGTGAATTTAGGATAGCAACTTATAACCACAACTAAAGTGTAGCCACAACTGTGGTCATGCTTCGTTTCAAATCTGAGAATGATATCTCTAAAATTATGCATTTTATGAAGCCTATTGTGAGACCATGTCAGGGGAGACAGGGGAGACTTTGGAGAAGGCTAGAGAAGATTTGGAGAAGATTCTCATCAAATAGTTTATTGCCCTCTAAACACCCATTTACTGTCTCTGACTAATGTCTGGCTAGGAGAACTGGCCCCATTCATGTTCTTTTCATTTAAATCGACCAACCTTTCACGTATGATACTTGGTCTTCATTATTCTTTTAGCCTTATTCTTTTGTTTGAATGCAGCCATTATAGCCTTTCTTCTGGCATAATGCTTGGCCATTTACATCTTGTAACCCCCTATAGACGAATAATCCACGCATTAACTTAAGTCTTGTTAGAAAAAAAAAAAAAAAAAACTATTATTGGAACTTTCAATGCGAATTCTTTTAAAAATATATATATTATGGAATAGAAAGCTCCTGCAGCAGGTGCATTAGCACAACAGTTAGCCTCAAGCTACATGACACAATTTAATTTATTAATATTACACTTTTATTTAAAGGTCGCTTTTAAATACTATCGAGTATTTGTATCATATTTAAAATGGTTTAAAATGGATTCAAGTCCAAAAAAGATTTTGAAATATGTTATTTTTAGCATTTTATATGAAGCTATGGGCTATGCTTACTCTTACCTTTATTTTTTATTCATATAAAAATACCCCACTCAAAACACAAAACACACATACTTAAATCGTGCATTTATTACAACTTGTTTCGGTGAAGAAATGTCACGTTCGCTTTGTTTATCATGGATGTGCAGAATCAGGAAGTGAACACAGGACGCGTCATGCAGAAGAGGTCACGTTGAATCACATGATGATTGACAGCCGTACAGCCGAATCATATTTCTCAGAGGTCAGATCTGACGCAAATCAGGAAGGGGAGACACACAACCATAGATATCATATATAAACGCTATCTTATGGCGCAGTCACTTCCGGCATCACCGTTCGGCCATCTTGTCACAGTGAAGCTGTGAATTAAGGTGAGTGATCATGCACACAAATCCTCTTATCTCGCTGAAATCTTGACGGATTTACAAACGGTTTGGTTTCTTACAAACGTTATTAACGTGGCTATAATTCCGAATGCTTGAACATACATGTTATAATTATTCATATGTATGCAGTGTATGTATGCAGTGTCATAACTACATATCTGATGTTTATAACAAACCAAACCGTTTGAAAATCGGTAGAAAATTGAGCAAGTTATGGTTATTTAAAAGTACATGCACCATTAAACGAGTGAGCGAGCACACTGTGGCAAGATGGCCGCCACGTGCGGACGTCGACCTCCATTGGCCAGCAGCGCGCAAGAGACATCTAGCGTTTATATATGATATCTATGCACACAACAAGCTCCGTGCGCTGTTTGAGCTCTTCAGATCGCATAATTCAGTGGAAAATGAATAGGAATTGTATTCTGTATTGGCTAAATATTTTACTAACATATGATAATTAATCAATATTTCTCCAAATATGCGCACCATTGTAATAATTGCCCTGGCGGATTCTGTGTATTATATGTATCTGAGCACAAATAAACCGGAAAAGACGAGAATGAATGTGTGAGTAATAATTTCTATTAAAAATAACGAACGTTACAGATTCATTATTTTGCACTCCTAGCATAAATTAAGAAATTAATGTCACTGCAAACCAGTTTAATCATAAACAGTGGTCAAATATCGAAGCTGTAGTCTTAAACCTTTCTTGTAATGCTGTTTTTGTCCAGATCAAGTAAGAGTGTGATATTTAGACGAGCAATGCATTTTGAACAACAATAATCCGGGATCACCAGTGATTCCATGCCACTCAAGGGGTTTTAATTAATAAAAAATGCATAACATAAGGTAAAGGGGAGCACATTCTCAGGGGAGAGCAAGGCCTAAAATAACAAACAAAACACCCCACTAATTAATTATGGAAGTAGTTCTAACTAACATAAAAGAAAGAAAAAATAAACATAAACTTCCCTCAACTCCCTTGCTGTACAGAAACAGGGACAAAAAGTAGTATCAAAAGAAAAAGGCACTCTCCCCTTACTGCATCCTTCTTAACTCAATAATTTCAACATAATTTCAAGATGGCCGCCAAACGAACCCCATGGGACATTAGTTGACCTCGGCAACATAAACAATTCTTAACTAGACACCATTAGAGTCCCAAAAAAACAGGTTACAAATGCAAATAGGTACATGGGAACCTATTTCTCCTGCTAGACTATTACTGATCCAGAATCAGTGATACTTAGCAGTTGTATTTCCGATTTGAGCTTAAGCTTTAGAAATGCTTGGGAAAATGTAGCTTCATCAAACTTAGCTTGATCAACTTCATCAAAAAAAGAGCTTTGCTACTGAAAAGCTATTTGATTCAGTAAACAGCGACGCTACCACCATGCTACTGAGAAATGTAGTTAAACTAGAAGAGTGACTCTACTGCCCAACACTGCCTAGGATGACTTGAGGGTGAGTAAATCATGGGCTAATTTTCATTTTTGGGTGAACTATTCCTTTGAGCAAAGATAATCATGTACATTTGATCTGATATAAATGGAGTATAGGTAATGAGTATAATGGTATAATGGTATAGATGCATTATGTGAATTCTTGGCATTATGTGAATATGCATCTTTAATCTAGATTTAAACTGGGGGAGAGTGAATCTGAGCCCCGGACATTAAAGAAATATGATTTGACTGCACTGAATCTGTTTTATGAGAACTGAACTGAGCTGGACGAGGACATTTTCTACACAACCACTTTATAGATGAAATTATCTAATTCGTACGATTTTGAAACTATGGACTGAATTGTATCCTCTTCCACATTGTCTAATAGACACAAGTGAGCGCATTCCTGAAAAACTTGTTTGCAATTGTTCACAAAATTTCTCAACGCCATATTTCCTGCGTGTATTTTGAAAAGCCTCCTCCTTCTTGGTCGTAACACAATGTCATTATCATGTGACTATAGATAGCGGTGACATGCGAGATGCGACCATGTGCAATGGTATGTAAGATGTTACTTCACATTTGTAACCAATCTGCGAGAGATATCCTAGGTGGGGATGTGCCATATTAAGTCAGTTTCAATAGTCTGGTAACCATGGGAGCCAGTTCATTTAGTGTTGTGGCTCCCAGGTTGTGGAATGCTCTTCCTCAAGACATCCGTCAAGCATCTAACCTTCTCTCCTTCAAAAACCTCTTAAAAAACAAACTTCAGCTCACAGTCTGTAAATTTTACCATGTTATGAATATGTTATTTGTTTGAATCCCTCTTTGTTTGTATATTTAACCTAACTTTGTAAGTGACCTCTGTATCTTACTGTAACAAAGTTTGTTATTGTGGGAAGAAGGAGGTGGTGAGAGATACGAGACCGGTGCGTCTCACAGATGTTGCTCATTATCAATCACGCCACTGGCCTCGCGCCGCTCTCCCACGGCCCTCAGCCTCGTCCTGCTCGCCACAATTACTTTCTACCCTTAGTTATGTGTATTGTGCTTTGATGTTGATGGCCCTAGCACCCTCTGTTAGCCAGCCGCCTCTATACTTTACCACAGCTGAAGTGAAATAAATGCAATATTTGTCAGATACACAGACGTTTCAGATACGTTTCCATTTAATACTTTATGTTATTTTTTTAAAATCAGTTTTATTTTGATAAACATGACACAATATAACATTGCGACTACATGAAAATAGCTTTTACTGTTATAAAAAAACAGATTTGTGGACATTAGTGGAACTGAAGGTGTTCAAATAAACACGAAACACACATGATCGTTGCCATGTGATGGATTTGGACAATCGTGGAAAAGTTGTGTTGTCATCAGAGCTTGTGCAGCCGCTCTGGAGAAGCTGCGCAGAATGAATCAGCTGGCTGCTCTCGAATCTCTCTTGCGGTAGTTTGATGGCATACGTCACAGTCATGTGGTGTCGGTGCTGTCTCAAGTCGGACACAATTTCTAACCAGGATGCACTGCTTTAAGTCAGCAGCCGATCAGTCTGCGCAGCCCTGTATGAAGTCGAACAAGCCTAGAGACACACACACAGCAGGCAAAAACACAGACACAGGGCACACAACCATGCCCACACCTTTGTATACCAGGAGTAAAGCAAATTAAACAAGTATTACAAGTATCAAATTATAAAAGTACATTTTCATTGTCCTTTTTTAATCATATAATTTTGATTGCCTTTTAAAAAGGGTGACAATAAACTGAAACATGCACATGTGTATGTGTGTCTATCTGGGTTCGTGTTCCTTTTTTTACTACTGTACAGAAAAACAAAACAAAAACAGAAAAGCACCAAATGAGAAAATCAAAAAGAGCCTCATCAGCAGATCTCAGACCAACATGCTCATGTTGAAATGGACCACTGTATTACAAATTCAAAAAGGAATACATTGTGAAATATTATTTTATTTAGTCATGTCTCATCAGTTGATTTTGCAGAAAATCTATCAAAATGCATTTACAGTGAATTATGCGTTTAAAGTAACATGAATATGTCAACATAGTAACAATAGCTCACAAAACATAAAATTATTTTTTTTCCCTGTTACATTTGTCTTGTGATAAGCAACACAAACCGTACACTTGAAATCAGATGGATTAATAAATAATTTGATTAGGAAGTATATTAGATAGCATTACTGTTACATGTATTTTTATTAAAATATATACAAATATTTCTTTCAGAATTTTAAACAACTTGAGTTCGTAATGGAATATAAAGAAAATATTACTTATCTCGGTTACTCTTTCAAAAGTAAATTTTTCAAAGTATGTGTTTCTGGAAAGATATTGTTCACCTCTGTGAAGCTTCAGCATGCAGTCTTCATATGGCTAATTATTTGTAAAGATTTTTTATTTTTCATTTTTAAAAGCAATTAAAAACAAACAGACATTTCAGTCATTTTTAAATGTTCTCTCTAATTGGTTCAGATCTGTTTTTAACCACTTTCCGGATTATGTCTTTGATTTCAGCTGTGTTTAATACATAAATTATGGGATTTAGCATTGCTGGAACAGCATATGCCAGAGACGTACTGATGATCCTTGCATTGGGTGTGAGAGAAACCAACCATGCAGCAATGTATGAGCAGCTTATGGGGAGGAAATAAACCCCTACTAACAACAGATGAGAAACACAGGTCTTCAGCGCTTTTAAACGTCCTTGCCAAGTTGTAATTTTGCTTAAAGCAAGAAAAATGCCCAGATATGACAGGACTATAATAATCAATGGTACTACAAGGTATAAAGTTGTGATGAGAAATGCCATAATCCTATTAATGCTATAGTCATTACATGCCAACCTATACACTGGCCCATGATCACAAAAGTAGCTCTGAATCATATTAGATTCACAGAAAGAAAGCCGGGTGACCGAAGACACCATAAAGGCCACCACAGAAGAATTAAATGCCCAAATTGCTGAGAAAACCAAAACCACACTGGTATTGTTAACAATTGCATGATATCTTAATGGCAAGCAAATTGCAATGAAGCGATCATATGCCAGAACAACTAGAGTATAACTCTGCATAGTACTAAAGAAGTGAACAAAAAACATGTTTGCCAAACAAGCATTGAAGGAGATGTACTGTGAGTCGAGCAGAAAAGTCTTCATCATGTTAGGAATCAGTGCATTAGTTTCACCAATATCAGCCAAGGCCAAGTTAAACACACCAATGTACTTTGGACTGTGCAGGCTCCGATGAAGAGCTAAAATCAGAAGGACTATAGAGTTGCCAATTACAGTTATAAAATATGTTATAAATAAGAATATATAGTAATAACCACTATAAGGTATACCTGTAAGTCCAATGATGAAAAAGAATTTAGGATGAACAATGGAGATATTCTGTGAAAAACTTGCATTTACAGAGCTCATGGCAGCTTTGAGTTTGGTGTTTTGCACAAACTGAAAAAAAAGAAAGAAATTACAAGACATTAGACATTAGCAAAATCTAGAGAATTTACAAAATTGTTATTTCAAACCTGTAACAGGATATTTTAACTACAACTATATATTTTTTTTTAAATATACCTTCATGTAATGCATAATATTTGAATCACAGATTTGTATACATAAAGTTTTAGAGCCAGAGAAAACTATGACAATGACTGTGCTATTGTGAGCTGCTTTGAATTAAATTACTCCGCTGTACATTTTTGTCCTTACTCTCTCATGCTTCACAGATTACTAGCAATCTCCATCCAAATAAATATATCTTCTGATTCATCTCTTGAGAGCTTTCAGACAAGACAATGATGTAATACTTAACCCTTCTGTGTCCTTATGGACATTTCTTGTTTTTTTTGTTAATGCCACCTGCATAAATATTGGCACAAGTGTGTATTTTTATTGGAATTTTACTATTTCACCCCCACTTCCTTTAAAAAATCTATTTTACACTAGTAATACAAAATAGTTACACAGGTTACACACAAAAAAAACCCCTCATTGAAACCCCTTAAACCGGCTATTTTTAATCCCATGTCCATTTAAATATAAAAGGATGCAGTCTTTGTTAATAGGCTTTCATTTTGTGGGCAAGGCTTCAAAATTATTTTTTTTACTATTTTTTATCAGATGGTGCCATTTTCTCAGGTTTGACCTATAGAACAAATACTCACTCAATTCCTGTTCTCTTACGAGAGGTTCTCTCGTATTGCATAAGCTTGCTTACGCACTGGGAAAGGTCGTCTTTTCTCGAAATACTGAAGCCAAAAATTATCCTTAATTTTCATATATTGTCAACGCAGTGCAGCTGCGGCCAGCTGAGCTAGAGCGGCATACTGCGCGCTCATTGGCTACCGCGCGGCAACTGCTTTAGCCTACCGGTGAGCCCGGCGTGACGTCGCGCCCTTGGCGCGTCACAGCCCGCCAGAATGGGCGGCGTCAGAGCGTATAAAAAGAGGGCTCGGAGGCTAGATTCTCTGATTTCTGTCTTTTCAGCGAAGCACTCGCATCGCTGCACTCGAGGAGAAGCCGTCGCCGTTGTCCTGCAAGGAACAGCATCGAGCCAGCTTAGGACAGCCTGAAGAAGCCGGACGATTCCTCGCCGCCTTCAGCCTGCCGTGCCAGCTCCGCTATCCGGCGATATCCTTTCTGCTCGTTGTGTGTGTGTGTTTTCTTCCTCAGCACATTCTAAAAGAGCAGAGGCGTTGTTTCAAATGCCTCGCACCACGTGCGGCTCATGCCGCGCGCCGCTCAGCGACAGAGACCGCCATCTCATCTGCGCTCTCTGCCTGGGCCGGGACCACGCAGCCGTCGCTTTATCTTCGGGCGGCTGTGATTCCTGTGAAGAGCTTTCGATGTCGACCCTGCGGGCTCGACTCGCCCTCTTCACAGAACCTGCTCCACCTGTCTCTGGGCCGCGTAAGAAGAAACGCCGCTCTCAAAGACCACCGGAGCCCGAGATTCGAGTCAGGCTTTCGCCGGAGCCCCTCCCGCGAGCCTCGCTCTCTCCTTCTCCGCCCCCGCTTCCCGACGCGCAGCCGACGGCTCTCGCCCTCGATGCCGTCGCCGTAGGGGATGAAGCGGAGGATGATGCAATACTGGACAGCTGCTCGCTAATGGCGTCGGACAGCGAAGGATGGTCCGGTTCGCGCTCCGCCTCCTCTTCCGCCGTAGAGTCTGGTAGGACCCACGCCAGTGTGGACGCCGAACTTCTCCGCCTCCTCACCATGGCTGTCGAGCACTTGGGCCTCGAATGGTCCCCGCCCGTGGTGCCCGCACCGAACAGGCTCGACGGATGTTTCCTGCCCAGCCGCCGCCAAGCGCCAGCGTCCAGACCTGCGCCTTTTTTACCAGAGCTTCACGAGGAGTTATCTAAGTCGTGGAATGCTCCAGTTTCGGCCAGACTTCGCTCTCCGGCCTCATCGACTCTCTCCCGCGTGGACGGAGCCGCGGAGAAGGGATACAACCAGATTCCACCGGTCGAACAGGCGGTTGCAGCGCATCTTTGCCCCCCATCCGCGAGATGGTGCTCAAAGTCTGCCCTCCCGTCCAAAGCCTGCAGGACTACTTCGGCGTTTGTCAGCCGCGCTTTCTCCGCCGCTGGTCAAGCCGCCTCAGCCCTGCACACAATGGCGGTCCTTCAAGTTCTCCAGGCCGACCTCCTCCGCCAGCTGGACGAGGGTGGCCCGGACAAAGCCGCCTTAACCGACCTGCGCAGTGCGACAGATCTCTCCCTTCGCACTACAAAGATAGCGGCCCAAGCTATTGGTCGTTCCATGGCTTCGCTTACAGTCACCGAACGCCACCTCTGGTTAACGCTGGCCGACATGGGGGAACAGGAGCGGTCCGTCTTTCTCAACGCCCCGCTCTCACCCACTGGTCTCTTCGGCCCAGCGGTGAGTGGCCTCGTGGACCGCTTCTCGGAGGTACAGAAAGCGTCACAAGCCATGAACCTCTTCCTGCCGCGCCGCTCGAGCTCCGCTGCAGGCCGCTCTCATACACAGCCTCCTGCACGCAGCTCCGCCCAGCGCCCTTCTCGACCTCCACCTTCGCAGCAGCGCCAGCGCGGCCGCCCCAGGTCCCGCTCCACCAGCCAGCACAGGCCGCCGCCCCCGCGGGGTCCTCGGCCTAGAGTTTCGTTGAAACCCGAGCCTGCGAAGTCCTCCTAGCACTCGTCAGGAGGAAAAGACGGTTGGGTCCCGCCGAGGCCGGACCGCCGTCAAAGCGCATCTGTACTCCTCTGCCAGTCCCCTTCATAAAGGCTACTGCAGTAGTGTTCACCGCAGCCAACGAGCCAGTTTCTCAACTCTCTCGCCTGCACACAAACGCCGTTTTTACGGCGACCAAGATAAATCGCAAAAAGAGCATAGAGTCTGGTCATTCGGCTCACGCCGACAGTGTTATGAGTGTAGTAAACATGCCCACGCCCCAGTGTTCATTTCTACACACAAGCACAATCTCCCCGGTGTATCCCACAGAGCACACTCACATAAAGCGTGCATTCGCCGCTCGAGTGTTAAATGTAGGTCATGTGCCCACGCCCCAGCGCTCACACCTACACAGTGCCCGCTCTGTTTCACACACTCAGGGTTCAGTTCTCGCAGAGCCTTCTGCCACTGGCCGTGCGTTAATAAAGAGCCCTGTGCCCGCCACCCAGCGCTCACATGCAAACACTTACGCACCCGCCCCGCCTCCGCGCCGCGAGCTGCCCCATGCAACGCTCTCTCAGAGCGCCGTTCAGCCGGCTGCCGCTATCAGCGAGCCCCCGTCTCCCAGCACTGTCACTGCGTGTCTCACGCATTCGCCACTGCAGGCTCCCCGCCCCGCGCTGCGCGGCGAGCGGGACCCAGAGGCCATTCGACCCCTAGCTATGAGTGCGAATGCATGGAAAGCTATCCCAGGGGTGTCGAAATGGGTCCTGAACACGGTAATGAGGGGCTATTCGCTTCAATTCGCTCACCGTCCCCCGCGCTTTCGCGCTCGGGTCGAGACACAGGTGAAGGCAGATGCAGCCCATCTGCTTCATTCAGAGATAGCGAAGTTGCTGCGCAAAGGCGCGATAGAGCGGGTTCACCCTTCTGTTACCGAGGCAGGCCTTTACAGCCGTTATTTCCTCGTACCCAAGAAGGGCAGAGCACTCAGACCTATATTAGATCTGAGATATTTGAACAAAGCGCTCATGAAACGCCCGTTCAAAATGCTCACGACCAGACAAATCCTCGCGCTGATTCGCCCGGGGGACTGGTTTATTTCTCTCGATCTGAAAGACGCATATTTTCAGATTCAGATTATACCCCGTCACAGGCCATTCTTGAGATTCGCCTTCGACGGCCAGGTATATCAATACACTGTCCTGCCGTTCGGCCTGTCCCTAGCACCCCGTACATTTACGAAGTGCATGGATTCGGCTCTCGCTCCCCTGAGAGCACAGGGAATGCGAATTCTGAATTATCTGGACGATTGGCTCATCCTGGCGCAGTCGATAGAGGAAATCATTTCTCACAAGGATGCGCTTCTCAGTCATTTAGAAAGCCTGGGTCTTTCGGTGAACTGGGACAAGAGCTCACTAACCCCCAGCCAGTCTATCACTTTTCTGGGAATAGATCTGGATTCAGTGGCGATGACGGCCAGGCTGTCAGAACAGCGCGCGTGCCGTGTTCGACACCTCGCCGCTTCCATTCAAGTGGGCGAATGTCTTCCTCTGAAGACATTTCAGATACTGTTGGGCCATATGGCATCAGCCGCAGCAGTCCTGCAGCTGGGTTTACTACGAATGCGCCCGCTTCAATGCTGGCTGAAATCGAAAGTGCCCCGCAGAGCGTGGATTTCGGGCCGTGCACGAGTCAGCGTGACTCAGGGCTGTGTGTCAGCCCTGCAGCCCTGGCTGGCGGCCGAATGGTACCAACAGGGCGTGATAATGGGGGTCATCTCGCACCGCAAAGTGGTCTCGACAGACGCGTCCAACATGGGTTGGGGAGCGGTTCACGAAGGCAGCCCGATCTGCGGCCCCTGGTCGAATGCGGAGAAAAGCCTTCACATAAACTGTCTAGAGATGCTGGCGGTCGAGAAAGCCTTGAAGCATTTTCTACCGCTCCTGCGAGGACACCATGTACTAGTTCGCTCGGGCACTCCATTCAGGGCCCAGGTTATTTCCCTCTCGGCCCTGCCGTCGTCAGGCAGTGAGGAGGGCAGTAACTTCCTTTGCCCAGTCAGGGCGTTAAGGTACTATGTAACGCGTTCTGCAGCCTTCAGGCTCTCAGAGCAGCTTTTTGTTTCGTTTGGAGGGCGCACCAAGGGTCTCGCCTCCTCGAAGCAGACACTGTCCAGATGGATAGTGGACGCTATCGCAGCAGCTTATGCGTCAAAAGACCTGCAGTGCCCTCTGGGCATACGGGCTCATTCCACCAGAGGCATGGCCTCATCGTGGGCATGGTCCAGCGGAATTTCCATTCATGACATTTGTATGGCGGCGGGATGGTCCTCCCCCTCTACATTCGTTAGGTTTTATAACCTAGAAGTTCCCGCCCTGCAGGCTAAACTTCTGTCAGTCTAGTTGTGTTCACGTCCTGCTCTTGCAGGCAGGTTGAATTATCGATTAGCTCGTCCATAGAGCTGCACTTTCAGGGTATCAGTATTATTTAGACCGGCTGCGCCGCTCTTATGTTCCCTATGTGTGCTTATGAACATGTGCTGGCCCGCTCTGCTGGCCACCTGTTTATTTCACCCTTATACTCTTCAGTTTTGGGAGTTATGTGTGATACTTAGGCTCGCACGGCGTGGACAAAGGGTTCCCGGTGCGTAAGCAAGCTTACGCAATACGAGAGAACCTCTCGTAAGAGAACGATACTGGTTACTCACGTAACCTCGGTTCTCTCTAGAAGAGGGAACGAGTATTGCGTTCCCTGCCGTGCTTTAAGCCACTAGCTCGTGTCGCTTCATTCGACAGAAAACAGAGAATCTAGCCTCCGAGCCCTCTTTTTATACGCTCTGACGCCGCCCATTTTGGCGGCGTGAGTAACCAGTATCGTTTTCTGCTTCTGCATATTATAGAACCAATAAATTATGCAGTTATAATTGTGTGGGTGTGTTGTTATGGATGTCAGAATATGGTTTGGGTGTGTGTAGTAAAAAAATTGTGTGTGTGTGTGGGTGTAATATTCGAGAGAGAAAAACGAAACACTGCGTCAAAAAACGACAGTTTTGGGGAACTACCCCAGTGTGATAGCGTCTGAAGCATGTATGGAACTAGTCCAATCTTGATTGGTGTTGCGTCATGACGTCACATGAAGCTATAAAGGGACGCCGGCTCATAACAGCATAAGCTTCTGATAGGTCGAAGCAAGTCGTTCTCAGGCACTCAGGAGGTGTGGCAAAGGGACGCGGGAATGTTACAGTCATAACCCGAGCCGTTCCCTTTCGAGGAAAGACGACACTTTAGGGAACAAAATACCCACTGCGCCACACTGACTAGTGCCTGTCCTGGTCTGAAGCATGTATGGCACAACTCAGGCAGTAAGAACTTCAGAACCTGGCGTGGAGGGCAGATCCAGGCTGTAGTATCTTATAAAAGTGTGTGGGGAGGCACAACCAGCAGCATTGCAGACCTCTTGAAGAGAGACCCCTGATCAGGGCCGGATTAACAATTTCCTGCGCCCTGGACAACAAGACTCAAGGCTACGAGTAAACCATTGGCTACTGTTGCATGTAGATCAAAGTCAAGATCATGTTTATTGTTTCACAATCAACTATATCAACATTTTATGTTGATGCACTACTATGTATTTTTATTATTTTATTTTAACAAATGGGCCTTACAACTGGCCTCCTTTCAAGACTGAACTCATAAACACACAAACTTTTTAATTATTAGGCCTAATGGCCCATCTTTGCTTTAAAAGGTGAGCCTAACAACACACTGGCATTCCAGACTATGTGTGAATAACTCATAGTCTACACAACATTTCATATTAGGCTAATACACATCTATTAACTCTTATATCTTTTCCTTTTGTTTAACAGGTGACCCTAACACACTGGACTCCTTGACTTTTAATACAGTATGTAGCCTAAATCAATGCACAACATCTGACATTAACACACATCTATTAATTCGTATTATCTTTTCTCTTCTTTTAACAGGTGATCTTAACACACTGGCCTTCTTGACTTTAGCCTACATGTAAACCCATACACAACATCTCACATTAACACACATGCATACCACAACTATCAACCCTTTTATTATCTTCCCTAAGACACTGGCCTTCCTGACTTAAATTGTGTAAACTCAAAACATTTTGTCATGGTTCATGGATTCACTGACTCGCCCTTGCTATGTGTATGCGTGAATGGGCGCGGTTCATCAGTTCGGCTTATTAGCGCGATTGATGAGCTGATCAGCACCAGCTGTTTCGAATGCAGAGTCCTATTTATTGTCTGTGATCTCGTCCTGTCTTTGTCAGATCGTTGTTGAGGGTCTCCAGGGATTCTCTCCGTATTCACCATGCTGCTCCCTGTGTCATCATTCCTGGTTCCAGTGGATTTCGCTTCCTGTGCTTCCTTGAGGATTTGCTGCCTTTCAGTGACTACTTTCTGCCCATTGCGCTGCGTTACCGAGCCCGGTTCAACATCTACCCACCTTGACTCTGACCAGCATCTCTATCCGTTCTGTCTTACATTTAATAAACTTTATATTGTTCACTCGCAGTTGGGTCCTTCTGACTATTTTCATTACAGTTATGACACATTTAATGCTATCAAAGTTACATTCTGGGCTGCACGATATTGAAGAAAAATGCGATATGCAATATGATAATGCTTAAAGTGAGTAAGATAAACTTAAATTATCTTTAAAATATTTTTGAAATTATAACCTACATGTTTCACATTATTTTTCTGACAAGAAAACATCCCTACAACTTCTGAAAGTGAACAGTGTTTTACTGTAGCAGCATAAGCCTACATTAGGTTTATTAAACAACAGAAACTGAATAATCAAATGTAAAAATAAAACACTGCTTAGTTTTAATTGTATGAATTAAATATATACTGATTCTTATTAAAGCTACAAAAGTTATTCAGCCAAGAGCAGTGAGTGATTTTCTCTTTGTCTTTTGTTCATGACCACAGTTATTGCAAGCCGTTGCGATAATCATATTGCGATATACATTTGCAATATTTCGATAACAGGAGTGACAGGGTCAGTGAAAGGTTTGAGTAAAGACATATGAAATGATGGAGAAATCTTGTACTGAGAGGGAAGGTTGAGCCTGTAGGTCACTTCGTTCAACTGCCTCTGGATGGTAAATGGTCCGATGAATCGAGGACTCAGCTTACGGCAAGGCAGACGGAGGCGGATATCCCGAGTCGATAGCCACACCTTTTGTCCTGGCCGATACTGAGGTGGATCGAGTCGACGACGGTCCGCTAGTTCCTTATGCCTCCGTACTGCCTGTTGGAGATGCACATGAGCTGAGTCCCATACCCCCTCGCTCTGATGGAACCAGAAGTCGACAGCTGGTACCTCCAAGGGCTCACCCGACCAAGGAAAGAGTGGAGGTTGATATACTAGGATACACTGGAAGGGGTTGAGCCCAGTGGTGTTCTGCCGAAGGGAGTTCTGAGCATATTCTGCCCAGGGGAGGTAGCGGCTCCAGCTGTCCTGGTACTGATGGCAGTATGTTCGCAGGTAACGCCCTATCTCCTGAATCTTCCGCTCAGTCTGGCCGTTCGTCTGCGGATGGTAACCAGAGGAGAGGCTGACGGTGACCCCGAGGAGCTTGAAAAAAGCGTGCCATACCCGGGAGATAAACTGGGGTCCCCTGTCCGAAACAATGTCCTCTGGGATGCCGAAACTCCTGAAGACGTTGTGGAAGAGAGCTTCTGCTGCTTCAAAAGCTGTGGGAAGACCAGGTAAGGGAATCAGCTTGCAGCCTTTGGAAAACCGATCCACAACGACGAATACACAGGTAAAGCCTCCTGATTTGGGTAGATCAGTCATGAAATCGATCCCGATATGTGACCACGGTCGTCAGGGAAGAGGTAATGGCACGAGCTTGCCTTCAGGGAGCCTCCTCGGGGTGTTGGTTATGGCACAGACTGAGCATCCGCGGATGAACCTGGAAACATCCTCGGAGATGGACGGCCACCAGTACCGTTGACTGAGGAGCGAGAGGGTACGCTTGCTACCTGGATGTCCAGAGCCCGGAACTGTGTGAGCTGAGTCCAGAAGGGGAGTACGAAGATGTGGAGGTAGGAAGATACGCCCTTCTGGACCTCCCGGTGGAGCGGGTTGCAAGTTCCTGGGTGATCTGTTGGTCGAGTTCCCAGAGGATAGGACTGAGGATTATGGCTGGAGGGAGGATAGGCTCCGGATGAAGGTCTTCAACTGAGGCATGATGAAGTCATGATAGAGCGTCTGCCTTGCAGTTCTTACTCCCAGGTCGGTACAATACAACAAAGTCGAAGCGTGTGAAAAAGAGAGCCCAGCGGGCCTGTCGAGGGTTCAGTCTTTTAGCCTCTCTTAGGTACTCTAGGTTGCGATGATCTGTTATCACCTCAAATTGATGGTTGGCTCCCTCCAGCCAATGCCTCCACTCCTCGAGGGCCAGTTTGATGGCCAGCAGCTCCCGGTTGCCGATGTCATAGTTCCGCTCCGCCGGGGCTAACTTCTTGGAGAAGAAGGCACATGGAAGGAGTTTGGGTGGCTCACCCTGCCGCTGAGAGAGAACTGCTCCCACTCCAGTGGAAGAGGCATCTACCTCTACCACAAACGGAAGGTCCGGGATGGGATGGACGAGGATGGGAGCAGTGGTGAATGCTTCTTTTAAGCGCTGGAAGGCTTGGATTGCGGTGGGAGATAAGGACAGAGACTTGGGCCGGCCTTTGAGGGATGATGTGAGGGGAGCACTGATCTGACTGTAGTTCCGGATGAATCGTCTATAGAAGTTTGCAAAACCAAGGAAACGTTGCAGTTCTTTTACGGAAGAGGGTTGTGGCCAGTTCTGGATGGTTTCCACCTTCCTCTGGTCTATTTGGATGCCCTGTTGGTTGATGATGTAACCCAGGAATTGAACGGTGGTGGTATGAAATTCGCATTTCTCCAGTTTCAGATATATTCAGATATAATCAGATATAAGTTTTTTCGAGGACCTGGATGACATGTTGACGGTGATCAGACATCGAAGACGAGTAGATGAGTATATCATCAATGTAGACTATTACGAAACGGTTGAGGAATTCTCGAAGGACTTCATTCATATAACCTTGAAAGACGGCAGGAGCGTTGGATAATCCGAAAGGCATAACCTGATATTCGTAGTGGCCTGAGGGGGTCACGAAGGCTGTCTTCCACTCGTCATCGTGCTGGATTCGGATCAGGTTATACGCACTTCTAAGGTGCAGTTTGGAGAAAATGCGTGCTCAACGCAGCTGTTCCAGGGCAGCTGGGACCAGAGGAAGGGGATAGCTGAATTTAATAGTCTGTGAGTTAAGATGACGGTAGTCGATACACAGCCGCAAGCCTCCGTCCTTTTTGGCCACAAAAAAGAAGCTCGAAGCGGCAGGGGAGATAGATGGTCGAATAAACTGCTGATGTAAAGCTTCTTCCACATACTCCTCCATGGCCTTCTGTTCCGGGATGGACAGAGGGTAAATGCGACCTTTAGGAAGGGTGGCTCCGGGCAGTAAGTCGATGGCGCAGTCCCATGGCCGGTGTGGTGGTAATTTAGTTGCCAGTACCTTACTGAATACATCCTGGAACGCCCGGTACTCCACTGGAATTTCGACTTGAACCTGGACTTCAGGGCTCTCCACCGAAATGGAGCAGACTGGAACTCTGGATTCACCCGTAGATGACTTGGAGCGAGATGAAGAAGGAATTTTCTTGATGGAACTGAGGCAGGATACATGGCAATCTTCACCCCAATGGAGTATTTCCCAAGTTTTCCAGTGGAGTATTGGCTGATGTTGTACTAGCCAGGGGCGTCCCAGGATGATATTCGCGGTGGACTCCTCCAGCACCATAAGAGAGATTTCCTCAGAGTGTAAACAGCCGATGCGAAGAGTCAGAGTGGGTGTATAATGGCGAATTCGACCTCGACCCAGTGGCTTGCCTTGTATGGTTTGGATGGGAAGATCTCGGGAAAAACGGCGTTGACGGATCTTCAGCTTTTGGAGACACTGGGTGAATATGAAGTTCCCTGCAGAACCGGAGTCGACGAGGGCTTGCGCTGGGAGACACACACAGGAGGTCAAGATATGTACACTGGTACGTGTTAGAATCTCAATTTTCGGGGAGAGTTGAATGGAACTTACCGCTGGGCGCGGAGGTCGAACAGGGCAGGAACTGAGGAGATGTTTGTCTGAAGCACAGTATAAGCAGAGGTGATGTTGAATTCTGCGCTGGCGTTCAGAAGCGGAAAGATGGGTGGAGTCTATTTCCATAGGAACTGGTGCTGGAGGAGTGACTGATGGAGCCGAGAGCGGAGAACTTACAGTGGGTGCAAACAGATCACAAGCAGTGAGGCGCTGGGAAATCCGGATTGTCTTCTGGATCAGATTCTCTAACCCCATGCTGTCTTCATACACAACCACCAGGTGACGGACGTTGGGATTCAATCCATGTCGAAAAGCTGTGATCAGAGCGGTTTCATTCCAGCCGCTAGACGCGGCTAGAGTGCGGAATTGGAGGGCATATGAACTCACTGAGGAATTTCCTTGACGGAGGTTATAAAGTTGATCATGAACGGACAGTTCGGAGACAGTTTGCCCAAAAACCTCTTTGAAGTGTTGAACGAAATTCGATAAGGATTTGACCACCGGAGAATCTGAATTCCACAAAGACTGTGCCCACTGAAGCGCTTGACCAGATAACAATGATATAATGAAAGCCACACGAGCGGTATCACTACTGAATTGATGCTCATTCATTGAGAGATACAAGGATACTTGGAGAAGAAACCCACTGCAGTTCTCCGCCTCACCGGAGTATGTCGCTGGCCGGGCCATGGGACTCGCAGAGGCAGTGAACGAAGCAGCGGGAGGTTGCGGAAGTGAAGGTGGGGGAATGGATGCAGCGGCGGCCGGAGGATTAGCCGACGAAGGATCCTCTCTAGACTCCGACGGATTCTGCATGGTGGTCTGGTCTTCTGTCAGGGATCACAGATGATACAGACAAGATGGTAAGTTCAGTGCTTTAATTGCAGAATGAATCGCAGCCGGAGACAAATGGTCAACAACACAGATAATCAGAGATGCTTAGCTGAATGGTAAAAGTCTTTCTTTCTCTGCTTCTTGCAGATGATGATGATGGAAGATCGGTGAAGATGGTTGGCAGGCGGATGGAAGACGATCGCGTCTCAGGTAAGTGAATAGGTAAGTGTTCAGGGAGTCTGTGAGTCATGAAATGACGAGACCAGACAAGTGACTGCAGGGAGAGTGCAAGTTATATAGGGAGTGCTGGTGATGGGATACATGTGACGGTGATTAGTAGTCCGGGGATAATGAACGGGAGAAAGGCTGAGTGGGCGGAGAGAGAGAATGAGTGGGAGGTGATGATGAACGTGGTGGAGATGGAATCCTGACAGATATATTGTGCAGTCCTACTTTCTAATTTCTTATAGCAGATTACTCAGTGGCCTTCCTTCTAGACTTTATGCAAACTGCTGCACAATATCATCAAAATCCAAACCTTCAACAACTTCATGTTCTATGGCCAGCAAAGAAAGTGCAGAAAGTCTTGTCTGTGACATTGTGGTCCTTAACACATTTTTAAGTAATTTTAGAACAGAAAATGACCTCTCACCCTCAAAATTATATCGCAACATTCAAAGCTGTGTTGGCGCTGCCACTGACAGCTTAACAGTCTTTTCAACCTCATAGTATCATTATTTCTGTGATGCAATAGTTAAAATTATCATAGAAGTACTTGGATAAAAGTTTAAAGTTCAAATGATGTGACAGCGATCAAAATCAGCTTTTGATAGAAACTTGGTGCTTGAAATAACGCATTTATCGATCACATTGTTTTGCCACTAAGTAGAGACAAGTGACTGTTAAAAAATTTATTTGTTACTGAATAATTTATTCAAGAGAGATGCTTCTGAAATAAAAGTCAGAAAGATGTGATGATTTGTTTTTGTAAATATGACTCATCTTATACATCACGTACAGTCTGTATAAGTGTATTATTTAACTTTTCCCGATGGTCTAGTGTTAAAAAAATTGCAATATATTGAAATATCGAATCGCAATACTTGTAGAATCGCAATTCTTAAAAAAAATCGCAATACATATCGTATCGGCACCCAAGTATCGTGATAGTATCAAATCGGGAGATTGGTGTATCGTCCCAGCCCTAGTGTGGAGTTGGACTCGGTCACCAGGACAGCACGTCTTTCAGAAGATCGTGTTCGGTCAGTGCTGAGCTGCTTGAATTTGTTCAAGTGCAAGATAGCGGTTCCAATCAAATATTTTTGTCTCCTGGAGCATATGGCATGCATTTTGATTTGGTTGATGCATATGAGACCGCTTCAGGCTTCATGCTCGAGTCCCAAGATGAGCATTGCTCCGTGGCAAACACCGCGTGGCCATCACACTGGGGTGTTGTCGCACTATCAGCCCTTGGACAGACCTTTTGTTTCTACGGGTGGGAGTTCCATTAGAGCAAGTGTCCAAACATGTTGTCACAACAGACACTTCCAAGACAGGTTGGGGTGCTGTATACGATGGGCGTGCAGCATACGCGCAGACAGAACCTCAATTTGTAGAACCAACCAAATTGTTCTCAACAAGTTTTAACTTTAGATTGTTTTGATTTTCCCTTCTGGGATTTTATCTGGATTTCCCCTTGGGGTTAAAGTGCAATCAGAAACAACAAGTCAAAAAGACAAGATGGCAGGCCCTGCCATTGTAAACAGTGGAAATATAACGTAACATAACATAAAATCCAACATAAAACATAAAATTATGTGACCATTTTTTATGCGTTTTCTTTAAACATTTTCTTTTTTGCTATTCAGTAGATAGTAGGTAGTTCTGATAAAGTTCAAACAAAACATTCAACAGCATTAAATATCAGTGCATGAAAGCATAAGGTGCTTTTTTGTTGTGCTGTTGAGTTTGAGTCTGAGTTTGAACATCCTTTCTTTTTTTCTAAACATTCTTTATAGCTCCCTAGAGATCCTTTGGCTTGTACGGTTATATAGCTGAGGCAAGGCATCTTCAGAAAAATATTTGCGGCTTGATAGCACATACCTGGGGTCAAAACCTTTCAGCATGTGAATAAACCCCGGCTTTTCCATAGTGTGACTGCATCCGTGATCGCTTTCCACTGGGCCCCATTCTTATCAAAACGGATACAGTTTGTAAATGTTTGTAAGACTGTAGGTTTTTTTTGGTGGGTGTGCTTGTGCTGCTGTGGTCTTGTTCATTTCGTAGGGCGCAACATCTCTCCCACTCGGCAGCATGCCTCTGTTTGAGGAGCTGCAGTAAATTGGTCGTACTGCTACCTTTGCTAGCAACAGACTTCAAACACACTTTGCAGTGGGGTGTTGTTTGTTCTGCGTCTGATGCCGCAAAACCAAACCAATTTCAAATTACAGATGTCACTATGACTTTCTTGGGAACGAGTTCTTTCCTGCTTGCTGCCATGTTGTTTATGTATCTCTATGGCAAACGCACGGGGGGAGGGCTAAGCCCATTCGGTACTACGGGAACCCAGAGGGGAGCGTCGACGGATGTTAAAGAGAAAAACAATTTTCAATCAAACAAGTCGACGTAAACTACACATTCGAGTTAATCGATAAAATCGATTTATCGCCCAGCCCTACGTTCTCTTATTAAAATGTAGCCACTAGATGGCAGTGAAAGACCACAGTTGACAGAATTCTTGCAGCTGAGTTGGTGGTGCAGCTGAATTGGTGGCACGGTTGCTCAGTGGGTAACACTGTCGCCTCACAGCAAGAAGGTCCTCGTTTCTGCGTGGGTTTCCTCTGGGTGCTCTAGTTTCTCCTACACAAACTAAAGACATGCAGGTTAGGTGGATTGGGAATGCCACATTGTGTGTAGGAGTGAGTGTATGGGCATCCGGAGAAAAAATCCATTGTGTGGGGACAAATCCGATGAAGTGGACCCTGCAAATGAGCGGGACCAACGATTGAAAAATATATATTGTGTAAGGGGGATTCCGCCTACATTTTTTTTTTTTTTTTTTGTAAACAGATGCCTGCAGATAACTATAGCTGGGAGGTATTAGCTGGAAAACACAGTGGGATCACAGCATGAAGCCTTACCAAGCCCAATTTAAATGTTGATAACAATACCTTAGATAATACTGTTTTACACGTTTATCTAAGTTTATGTCTAGGTGCTTCCCAAAAAAAGGCCACTTGGAGACTCCAAATGACACTGTAACCACAGACACATAACATGCTGCTATTCTTGAATGCTTTACTGCACAGTCATAATTTTGGGCTCTAATGAAAGGTTACACTTAGAGCTATTCTATTCCTTATCCAGATTCACTGTCAATAATTGCTGACACATAGTAACTGAAGCATAAACACATTATAATGGGTTTTTTTGCAATTCTTGAAACTGAAATTTGTGCAAATAACGATACAAAACAAGTGCTATGGTATTCATTTTTTTTTATTTATATTAGTCTAATATATAATATATATATATAATTTAATATATATATATATATATATACATATATATATATATATATATATATATATTATATATAGATATATAATATATAGACTCTGCGATATATATATTGTAACGACTGGGCTATGAATCATTCTTTCATTTGTTTTGAATTAACAATTCTGACTCTGTGTTTTCTGAGCACATTCCTTCTGAAACCCAAAGCCTTTTACACTCTGAACTCATTGAATGTAAATCAGGACTCTCGAGCATCTAAATTACTGGCATGGAGCCACCAGGTCTGGGTTTAGATTGCTCTCTGACACCCTTTTACGACTCTGCGATCCTCTCAGAGACACTACAGAACCTAAAACCAACATTTTTCTTCCCTTGTGGTGAGCTTCAAAGAGACCCACAGAAGAGATAAGGACTTTCTCCTGACACAGACCGTTCAACACACACACACACCCAAACTTTGAACATTAAACTCATCATAAAGTAATTTCTAAAGGTATATGATATATTTTGTGATGTGTTGCATGTTTCCCATGTTACAATAGCATAGCCATGATTTTTCTAGTCATGTAAGTGAACTTTAAATGCTTATAACATGCATATCTTATATATTGTGTATTCCTATAATCTTTCATATGACATGTTTGATATCATTTTAAATCTTGAGACTTAACAGAGTTGAATCTCGATAATAGATTGCAATGATATGATTATTACTATATGAATCATCTTTCTAGAGTCGGAAGGCTCAGATTCTGACAACACCATAACTTATTCGAGTGGGTGTCTCTCAAGAGACAAAGGAACTTTTCCTGCTTCAGATCTTTGGACGTTCATTGGCGTGAACCCATCCTCTCCATAAGAGACTGACACAGAAAGTTTCTCCAGAGCACTTTTTCTGTGAGAGGTTTCCGGTTCCATGGCTCCTTAGGGAGCTCTTCTCCGTTTTTCTTTTCTTTTCTTTGTTCATCTTTATTTTCGTCTCCGGACTTTTCCTACGTTCAGTGAAATGAACGTAATCGGCAACTTCAACATTAAAGAGACTCTTTGAACCTCCCGCGACCGCGCTCGCCCGGAAGAGACGAGAAAGCACGCCCGGCTCTTAAGGACACACACGCAAGACTCTGCTTTCCTCAGCAACACAAAGAGAACCATTTTGCAAGTATTAGTTTTATGGAACTTTTAATGTGATTTGATTCCTTGGTGTCTCTCAAGGTTCATTTTGTCTGTGATTTTTGCCGTACTGTGATCTCTCTCTGATTGCTCATCTCCTCGCACTCTCTCTCTCTCTCTCTCTCTCATCCTCTATTAATTCGTGTTCGTTTGGTACACTGTAAAAAATTTCTAACCCTCCCAAATCAAAAATTTCAAGTGACGATAACATCTAAATTTTTCAATTGGCCCAAGTGAAATTCTTGTTGCAATAGTCTGTTAACATTGGCTCAATGAGAAATAATACGTCAGACTAATTGAAAAATTTAGATGTTATCGGTCACTTGAAATTTTTGACTTGGGGATGTAATTTTTTTTTACAGTGTAATGTTTTCGTTTGTTTGTTTCTGTTGTATATACATGTATTCCGTGTGTAACTTCGATGTATTATTAGTTCAATTATTAAAATCCAATATATCCTCGATTGATTCTGTCTGTCTGCTCACATTACGGAAAGTCCCTGATTTGTTGATCCTAGCTACAAAGCTTTACGATTTGTTACTATTTCAGTAACCTAAATTTTATAAGGACAGGAGAATAATTTTCATGGCCAGAAACTAATTTTCCTGGAATTATAAGAAGTGATAACTTTTATTGAGAAGTTGATAAGTTAATCTTACGGCCGTTTGCTGGACAAACAGATTGTTCGATAACTAAATTAATTCCATTGAAAGTTATCTCATACAATCGATCTGTAATAAGACTATTGATATATTAATGACGAACCATAACCCGTTGTGGTAATCATTCATATATACAATCAATCTATTTTCAGCTTCGATAATTTAATGTAACTGTAATATGCGATATATATTAATCATATTCCTGATTGATTATTAAAATTCCCTATATATCATTTGAGCTAATGTTAATGCAGTATTAATGCGGTTACAATATATCAAACTATTTACAAATTTATGATTAGGTTTTCATATGCATTTTTCCCCCCTAGCGCTGACAACACTTCAAGATGGCTGCCAAACGAACTCCATGGGACATTAGTTGACCTCTGCAACATCAAAAATTCTTAACTAGACACCATTAGGGTCCCAAAAAACCAGGTTACAAAAAAATGCCAAACATTTTACATGGTACATGGGAACCTATTTCTCCCGTTAGTCTATTACTGATCTAGCATCAGTGATACTTAGCAGTTGTATTTCCGATTTGAGCTTGAGCTTTAGAAATGCTTGGGAAAATGTAGCTTGTGTGGATGCTACCGCACTATTTGATCAAAAAAGAGCTTCGCTACTGAAAAGCTATTTGATTCAGAATACAGAGAATATGTGGTTAAACTAGTAGCGTCACTACTACGAACTATGGACTGAATTGTATCCTCTTCCACATTGTCTAATAGACACAAGTGAGCGCATTCCTGAAAAACTTGTTCACAAAATTTCTCAACGCCATATTTCCTCTGCTGCGTGTATTTTGAAATGCCCCCTCCTTCTTGGTTGTAACACAACGTCTATCATTATCATGTGACTATAGATAGCGCTGACATGCAAGATGCGACCATGTGCAATGTTTCATTATTCATTAATGACATGTCCTTGTGTAGATATTTACGTCACCATTAGATCAATTTTATGCAAATTTCCACGTTTTCGGCCTTGCCATTGGCCAACACATTAACGTCTGTACACAAAATAATGTGTTTAGGTGCAATTACACATACACGCGTTATATCATCTGTACACGTAACGTCTAAAAAAATTTGTCTTTACGGCCTTCCATAGAGAGAAGGTGTGTTCGACATCGGCTGTGGCTGGATGTAACCAATCTGCGAGAGTTGCTGCGTGCAGGCGGGGAGGAGCTGAAAACTGAGACGTGAAGACGGACACTTTCTGCTTCCAGTAGTGACCGCTCATGTGGTGTTTGCATACTTTACAAGTGACGGCTGGTGAAAAATATCCTAGGTGGGGATGTGCCATATTCAGTCAGTTTCAATAGTCTGGTAACCATGGGAGCCATTTCTTCTAGCATTGTGGCTCCAAGGTTGTGGAATGCTCTTCCTCAAGACATCCGTCAAGCATCCACCCTTCTCTCCTTCAAAAACCTCTTAAAAAACAAACTTCAGCTCACAGTCTGTAAATTTTACTTTGTTATGGATATGTTATTTGTTTGAATCCCTCTTTGTTTGTATCCTTAACCTAACTTTGTAAGTGATCTCTGTATATTACTTTCTGCCCTTGGTATGTGTATTGTGCTTTGATGTCCCTAGCGTCCTCTTTTGGCCAGCCGCCTCTGTACTTTACCACAGCTGAAGTGAAATAAATGCAATATTTGTCAAATACACAGACGTTTCAGATATGTTTCTATTTAATACATTAAGTACTTTATTTTTTTTTTTTAATCAGTTTTATTTTGATAAACATGACACAATATAACATTGCAACAACATGAAAATAGCTTTTACTGTTATAAAAAACAGTGTGAACATTAGTGGAACTGAAGGTGTTCGAATAAACACGAAACACACATGATTGTTGCCATGCGGTGGATTCGGACAATCGTGGAACAACTGTGTTGTCATAAGTGCTCATGCAGCCACTCTGGAGAGGTGCTGTCTCAAGTTCGGACACAATTTCTAACCGGGATGCACTGCTTCAAGTCAGCAGCCGATCAGTCTGCGCAGGCCTGTGTGAAGTCGAACAAGCCTAGAGACACACACACAGCAGGCAAAAACACAGACACAGGGCACACAACCATGCCCACACCTTTGTAAACCAGGTGTAAAGCAAATTAAACAAGGATTACATGAACAATAATAATAATATATCCTTGGACGTAACAGTTAAATTTTCATTGTCATTTTTTAATCAAAGCTATAGGCCTAATATACTTTTGATTGCCTTTTAAAAAGGGTGACACAATAAACTGAAACATGCACATGTGCATTTGTGTCTATCTGGGTTCTTGTTCCTTTTTTTATTTTTATAACAGTATAGAAAAACAAAACAAAAACAGAAAAGCACCAAATGAGAAAAACAAAAAGAGCCTCATCAGCAGATCTCAGACCAACATGCTCATTTTGAAATGGACCACTGTATTACAAATTCAAAAAGGAATACATTGTGAAATATGATTTTATTTAGTCATGTGTCATCAGTTGATTTAGCAGAAAATCTATCAAAATGCATTTATAGATGACAGTGAATTATGTGTTTAAAGTAACGATAGTAACGATAGCTCAAAAAGTAAGTATATTAGATAGCATTACTGTTACGTGTATTTTTATACATATATCCAAATATTTCTTTCAGAATTTTAAACAACTTCGAGTTTGTAATGGAATACAAAGAAAATATTACTTATCTCGCTTACTCTTTCAAAAGTTATTTTTTTTGTGTGTGTGTTTCTGGAAAGATATTGTTCACCTCCGTGAGGCTTCAGTGTTTTTAAAGATTTTTTTTTTTTTTTTTTTTTTCATTTTTAAAAACAATTAAAAACAGACATTTTAAATAAACAAACAGGCATTTCAGTCATTTTGAAATGTTCTCTCTAATTGGTTCAGATCTGTTTTTTACCACTTTCCGGATTATGTCTTTGATTTCAGCTGTGTTTAATACATAAATTATGGGATTTAACATGGCTGGAACAGCATATGCCAGAGACGTACTGATGATCCTTGCATTGGGTGTGAGAGAAACCAACCATGCAGCAATGTATGAGCAGCTTATGGGGAGGAAATAAACCCCTACTAACAGCAGATGAGAAACACAGGTCTTCAGCGCTTTTAAACGTCCTTGCCAAGTTGTAATTTTGCTTAAAGCAAGAAAAATGCCCAGATATGACAGGACTATAATAATCAATGGTATTACAAGGTATAAAGATGTGTAGAGAAATCCCATCATTTTATTAATGCTATTGTCATTACATGCCAACCTATACATTGGTCCATGATCACAAAAGTAACTCTGAATCATATTAGATTCACAGAAAGAAAGCCGGGTGATCAAAGACACCATCAAGGCCACCACAGAAGAATTAAATGCCCAAATTGCTGAGAAAACCAAAACCACATTGGTATTGTTAACAATTGCATGATATCTTAATGGCAAGCAAATTGCAATGAAGCGATCATATGCCAGAACAACTAGAGTATAACTCTGCATAGTACTAAAGAAATGAACAAAAAACATGGTTACCAAACAAGCATTGAAGGAGATGTACTGTGAGTCGAGCAGAAAAGTCTTCATCATGTTAGGAATCAGTGCATTAGTTTCACCAATATCAGCCAAGGCCAAGTTAAACACACCAATGTACTTTGGACTGTGCAGGCTCCGATGAAGAGCTAAAATCAGAAGGACTATAGAGTTGCCAATTACAGTTATAAAATATGTTATAAATAAGAATATATAGTAATAACCACTATAAGGTATACCTGTTAGTCCAATGATGAAAAAGTATTCAGGATGAACAATGGAGATATTCTGTGAAAAACTTGCATTTACAGAGCTCATGGCAGCTTTGAGTTTGGTGTTTTGCACAAACTGGAAATAGAAATTACAAGACATTAGACATTAGCAAAATCTAGAGAATTTACAGAATTGTCATTTCAGACCTGTAACAGGATATTTTAACTACAACTATAATTTTAAATTTTAAAAAAATATACCTTCATGTAATGCACAATATTTGAATTACAGATTTGTATACATAAAGTTTTAGAGCCAGAGAAAACTATGACAATGACTTAATGCTTGTGAGCTGCTTTGAATTAAATTACTCCGCTGTAAATTTTTGTCCTTATTCTCTCATGCTGCACAGATCACTGGCAATCTCCATCCAAATATATCTTCTGATTCATCTCTTGAGAGCTTTCAGACAACACAATGATGTAATACTTAACCCTTGAGTATTATAAAACAAATACTCACTCAATTCCTGTTTTCTGCTTCTGCAAATTATAGAACCAATTGGATAAAAATTGTGTTGTCAGAGTATGGTTTGGGTGTGTGTAATAAAAAAAATGTGTGTGTGTGGGTGTAATATTCGAGAGAGAAAAACGTCTCGGGTTATGAGAGGTGAAGGGAACAAAACTGAGAAACTTCTCCCTGAGAAGGGAACAAAACGCTGCGTCGAAAAATCACACTTATGGGGAATGCGTCCAGCGTGATAGCGTCTGAAACACGTATGGAACTAGTCCAATCTCAATTGGTGTTGCGTCATGGCGTCACATGTGACGGCGTAGTGGAAGCTATAAAAGGACACCGGGTCATAACAGAGTAAGCTTCTGATAGGTCGAAGCAAGTCGTTCTCAGGCACTCAGGAGGTGTGGCAAAGGGACGCGGGAATGAGGGCTACAGTCGTAACCCGAGCCATTCCCTTTCGAGGAAAGACGACACTTTAGTTACTAAAGTGACTAGTGTCTGACTAGTGCCTGTCCTAGTGTGAAGATTTTATGGCACAACTCAGGCAGTAAGAACTTGAGAACCCGGCGTGGAGGGCAGATCCAGGCTGTAGTATCTTATAAAAGTGTGTGGGGAGGCACAACCAGCAGCATTGCAGACCTCTTGAAGGGAGACCCTTGATAGCAAGGCTTTAGAGGATGTCACTCCTCTTGTCAAGTGGACTCTTATTAGGAGAGGCGAAGGCAAATCACGCGCCTCATAAGCTGAAGAAATAACCTCCTCAATCCACCTGCTAATGATATTTTTAGAGACAGGGGAACCCTTTTTAGGTGACCCAATAAACACAAGCAACTGGTCCGACTTCCTCCAGCCCGAAGACCTATGTACATATGCCTCCAAGGCTCGGACAGGACACAGTAAACAAAGCTTCTCTTGATCAGCCGACACATGTGGTGAAGGATGAAAAGCCTGCAGGATCACAGACCGTGCCACATTAGATAGCACCTTGAGCATGTAGCCCAGCTTAGGGTGGAGAATGGCCTTTACTCTATTAAGATCGAACTCGAGGCAAGAGGGAGCAAGAGATAGCGCCTGCAGGTCCCCAACTCTTTTGAGGGACATGATAGCTAGCAGGAAGGCCACTTTTATAGAAAGAAACTTCTCCGACACCTCGTCAATGGGTTTGAAGGGTGCCAGGGATAACACTGCGAGAACCATTGCCAGGACCCAAACAGGAACCCTGGTTTGGACGACAAACCTCATCCTCCGAGCGCCACGAAGGAAATTAATGATTAGTTGGTGCTTCCCCATAGGACCTTCACTTAAAGGCGTGTGGAAGGCAGCTATGGCCACCACATAGACCTTAAGTGTGGATGGGGAGAGCTCATCAGAGAAACGACCTTGGAGGAACTCCAGCACTGAAGCCACTGGGCAGTTAACTGGGTCCAGCTGATGTTCTCTGCACCATAAAGTGCAGGTAACACATTCCACTTTAACCCTCTGAGGTCGGCAATCACGCCGGCGTGATTTGCTCGGTTTTTTTCCTATTAGTTCAAACGAGAGTCCAAATACTCTGTTGACTTTGATCTTACAAACCAGTTTCATACATCAATCGATCCTGTTAAATGTGTATTATTTTTGTGTATACTCACAATAAAAACAAAGTGTTGTGCTTTTTGCCAAATAAAGAAAAATAAACACGAAGCGAGTTCTGCCTTCTCTCTGTCAGTTAAGTCCATTCTGAAACGCGTCCGAAAATGAACAATAACTCAGTGAATACTCAGTCAAACAGACATACAGCCACACAGGCATGAAGCTTGAATTCTCTTCTTTTAAATGATTTTTAATTTATATAAAAAACAAATATTCTCAGTTCATGTAATCTGTAAGAAAAGAGCGAGATGTCAGTCGTTCTCATCTCATCTAATTATTTTTAATGTGACTCCGCCCACGGAGAGCGCGCGCTGTTCAAACGCAAATGACTGAGGCAATCCACGCAAACCTGTGAACGCCCCCATATCAGCTCGAGAAAACACAAGTTTAATCAGATCATTGTACTTGTTTACACTGTCTTGCAGCGCTGTGAGGAATAATAATAATGGAAAATGTACCTCAGAAGTGCGGGTATTTCGAGGAGCAAGGATCCGACTGAGCTGAAGAATACTGTAGTAAGTTTTTTTTCCTTCTCAAGTGAATCGCGTTTCTGTTTGTGAATGAATGAACGGCAGAGATGCGCGCTGTTTACCACAGCTCGCAAAAAGACTGTTTACATTTTCTGTGTGTGAATGAATGATGATGTTTTAGCAAACTGTATTGCTATACTGAGATGAGTAAAAATCGACTGAAATATGTTGAAATAAAATGTAGGCTATTTGTATAAGCAACGTATTAAACTGCAAATTAACATTTATATGCCCTAATATTTCATAAAAACAACGTTACAGTCAGGCGTTTCTGTGTGTGAATGAATGTTTCGCTTTTAGCAAACTGTATTGCTATACTGAGTAAAAATCGACTGAAATATGTTGAAATAAAATGTGTTTGTATAAGCAACGTATTAAACTGCAAATTAACATTTATATTTCTTATAATAAAAACGAAAGACCTATGTTACAGACATATGAAAGACAACATTTCGTTGATTAGTTTTGGATAGATTATACATTTTTACTGTAAAATATCTGCCACCTCAAATAAGCTTTTGTTTGCCAATTTTTGCTCATATGTTAAATATAGTATGTTTTGTCAAAAATAAAGTAATCAAATAATCAATCAAATCCTTAACTTTGAAATATGTATGATAAAATGTATACTTTAGTTTTTACTAAGAAAGATTACACTTGAATTGTTGTTGTAATTGTAACCTTTTTAATAAAAAAATATATTTACAAGGTAGATGTAAACAAACTATTAAAAGGTAAATATAAGCCTTTTCTTTAAAACATTTTTATTGTGTTTTATTAGTGACAAATTTGGGGAGAGGATAAATATTCCAAAACTGAAAATACAGTATGAGAATTAACTGCACAATTACTAGACATGTTTTCCTTGGATATTATAGGCCAATTCGCAAGCACAATTTGTAAAAAAAAAAAAAAAAAACTGTTGCTCTTGCATTCTTTCTTGTGGCTATAGGTGACACACCTGAATGAATGGCTCATTAAGTATGTGGGCCCCATTGTCTCCTCAGGTGCGAACCACTAAATATGCATGATGGTGTCATTGGATCGTTGACGCCCACTCGAATATTGCCTTTCCAAACAGAAAGCGCTTTGCAAAATTTAAATCAATGTATTGTGTTATGTGAATGATAAGGCAGGGTGATTTTCACATCATTTTGAAGAAAAAACTCAAAAGTCAAAAGTCTTATTGACACATATTTAGTATGTGTTTTGTGGCCTTATTTCAGAAACTTTAGTTTTTAGTTTTTTCAATAACCATGCATAAACATTATTCTCTCAAAAATGCAAACATGTACATTCTTGTTGCTCACATATTATGGTAGCCCTGTTTGTGCTAAATAGAGTGTAATTTTTTTTTGCCATTAATATGTTTATAAGCAACTGAAAAAAGCACAAATGTCAGGGCATGTCAGAACATCTCAAGGACCCCAAAAACACCTTAGACCCCAGAGGGTTAAAGCTTTCCTTGTGGAGAGAGCTCTGGAGTTTAAGATGCTCTCAACAACGTCGGTTGAGAGACCAGCACTTACGAATTGGTCGCCCTCAGGGGCCAGACCCATAGCTTCCACAGTTCTGGTCAAGGGTAATGCATTGAGCCCTCGTCCTGAGATAGAAGGTCCCTCCTGATTGGAATTTGCCACGGAGGGCCTGCTAGAAGTGCTATTACGTCTGAAAACAAAACTCGGGCCAGCCAGTACGGGGCTACTAAAAGCAGACTGACCCTGTGCCGACGGACCCTCGCTAGAATTTCTGGGAGCAGAGCGATCGGGGGAAATGCATACAGACGCCGGGTGGAGTTTCCATTCCATTCCCCTGCCTCGACAGGATGTCTGCCCCCACATTTTCGTCCCCGGGAATGAACATTGGAGACCAAAGGAGAACCTGATGCGCCAGTCTGCACAGAGGGCGCGACTTCAGGCCCCCCTGCCGATTTATATAAGAGACCACCGACGTATTGTCTGTTCGAACTAGAACATGATGGCCTCTGATGTCTGGGAAGAAATTTCTCAGAGCCAGAAACACTGCCAACATCTCCAGGCAATTGATGTGCCATGAAAGATAATGGTCCTTCCATAGACCTCTTGTGTAGCGTCCCTCCATGACCTCTCCCCAGTCTGTGAGGGATGCATCCGTAGTCACTATCCTCCTCTGACATGGTGCTCCCAACACGGGGCCCTGGGACAGAAAACACAGTTTCTTCCACATGATCTAAGAATAAAGGCATCTGCGCGTTACTTTGATCATGCGGAATGAGTTTCCCCTCTGGGAAAACCCATTACTCCTGAGCAACCACTGTAGGGGTTTCATGTACAGCAGGCCAAAATGTACTCCGTAGGATGATGCTGCTAGTCTCTCTGGAAGTGTTTGACAGTGATGGCATGGCTTAGCTTGATGTTGGTGAGTGCAGTCAAGATCGTGTCTATACGAGCAGGAGACAATTGTCCCCGCATTGTAACTGTGTCCCATACTTCCCCAAGAAATGTAGTTCTTAACTGAAGGGTCAGTGAACTCTTCTTGATGTTGAGTCTCAACCCCAAGCAACGACATCTCGATGCCAAACCGTCATCTCCTCTGACTGACCTAGGATGAGACAGTCGTCGATATAATTGAGGATACGAATGCCCTGAAGTCTCAACGGAGCAAGAGCAACATCCATGCATTTCGTGAAGGTGTGAGGGGATAAGCTAGGCCGAACGGAGGAACCCGGTATTGGTACGCTTTTCTCCTCAAAGGCAAACATCAGGAACATCCTGTGTTGAGTGGGGGAACGGATTCCGACAGCTGGTTTGGTTGCCGTCGGATTATGTCCCCCCCCCCATGTTTCTTCGCAATGAGGTTCAAATATTCATCAAACTGTTGCTGAATATTTGTCCCTGATAGCCAATTGGCCAGTGCACTGACATTTAGCACTTTTGAGCTTTGGGCGACCCGAGTTCAAGTCCCGACTCGTGGATTTTTCTTGATCCCATACTGCCCTATCATAATTAAAGACAAAAACTCCTCAAATTATTCTAGGAGTGGGGGAACGGATTCCGACAGCTGGTTTGTTTGCAGTCGGTTGGTCAGTGCACCTACATTTAGCACTTTTGGGCTTTGGCCGACCCGAGATCAAGTACCCATTCATGGATGTTTCTTGATCCCATACTGTCCTATCATAATAAAAGGCAAAAAATCCCCAAATTATTCTTTAAACTGATGGCAGTTAAGCTCCATCCACACAAAAAATTGAATCAGCCTTTTTTTAAGCCACTACATCAACACCGCTCATAATGGAATTGGGGGAACGGATTCCGACAACTGGTTTGTTTGCCGTCGGATTCTGTTCCCCCCATTTTTCTTAGCAGTGAGGTTGAAATATTCATCAAAATGCTGTTAAATGATTGTTCCTGATAGCCAAGTGGTCAGGGCACTGACATTTAGCACTTTTGGGCTTTGGCCAACACGAGATCAAGTCCCGATTCGTGGATTTTTCTTGATCCCATACTGTCCTATCATAATAAAAGGCAAAAACTCCCAAAATTATTCTTTAAACTGATGGCAGTTAAGCTCCATCCACACAAAAAATTTAATCAGCCTTTTTTTAAGCCACTACATCAACACCTCTCATAATGGGAGTCGGGGAACGGATTCCGACAGCTGCTTTGTTTGCTGTCGGATTCTGTTCCCCCCATGTTTCTTTGCAGTGAGGTTCAAATATTCATCAAACAGCCGTCAGAAAATTGTCCCAGATAACGAAGTGGTCAGTGTACAGACGTTTAGCACTTTTGGGCTTTGGCCGAACCGAGTTCAAGTCCCGACTCGACGATTTTTTCTTGATCCCATACTGTCCTATCATAATAAAAGGCAAAAACTCCCAAAATTATTCTTTAAACTGATGGCAGTTAAGCTCCATCCACACAAAAAATTGAATCAGCCTTTTTTTTTTTTAAGCCACTACATCAACACCTCTCATAATGGGAGTGGGGGAATGGATTCCGACAGCTGGTTTGTTTGCCATCGGATTCTGTTCCCCCCATTTTTCTAAGCGGTGAGGTTCAAATATCCATCAAACTGCTGTTGATTATTTGTCCCAGATATAGTCAAGTGATCAGTGTACTGACATTTAGCACTTTTGGGCTTTGATCAACACGAGATCAAGTCCCGACTCGTGGATTTTTCTTGATCCCATACTGTCCTATCATAATTAAAGGCAAAAACTCCCCAAATTATTCTTTAAACTGTTGGCAGTTAAGCTCCATCCACACAAAAAATTGAATCAGCCTTTTTTTTAAGCCACTACATCAACACCTCTCATAATGGGAGTCGGGAACGGATTCCGACAGCTGGTTTGTTTGCCGTCGGATTCTGTTCCCCCCATTTGTCTTAGCAGTGAGGTTCAAATATCCTTCAAACCACTGATGAATATTTGTCCCAGATATTCAAGTGGTCTGTGCACTGACATTTAGCACTTTTGGGCTTTGGCCGACCCGAGTTCAAGTCCCGACTCGAGGATTTTTTCTTGATCCTATACTGTCCTATCATAATAAAAGGTAAACAGTTTCAAAAATTATTCTTTAAACTGATGCCAGTTATGCTCCATCCACACAAAAAATGTAATCAGCCTTTTTTTAAGCCACTACATCAACACTCATAATTGGAGTGGGGGAACGGATTCCGACAGTTGGTTTGTTTGCCGTCGGATTCTGTTCCCCCCATGTTTCTTAGCAGTGAGGTTCAAATATTCATCAAACAGTCGTTGAAAAATTGTCCCCGATAGCCAAGTGGTCTGTGCACTGACATTTAGCACTTTTGGGCTTGGGGAGACCCGAGTTCAAGTACTGTCCTATCATAATAAAAGGCAAAAACTCCCAAAACTATTCCTTAAACTGATGGCAGTTAAGCTCCATCCACACTGGCCAATCAGCCTTTGTTTAAGCCACTACATCAACACCTCTCATAATGGAAGTGGGGGAACGGATTCCGACAGCTGGTTTGGTTGCCGTCAGATTATGTTCCCCCCATGTTTCTTAGCAGTGAGGTTCAAATATTCATCAAACTGTTGTTGACGGTTGATGTTCTTTTCCATGGTTCCTCCCAGCGGTTGTTCTTGTGTCTAGGTCTATGGCCTTGTGTCTACGGTTCTGACCTCTGCTGGCTAGGAGCTTTTTGTTGAAGGCTCTTGCATTGTGGCAATGCTGGGTGCCTTCTGGTGCCAGCTTTGGATTCTGGATTTTGCCGTTCAGAATCGCTGGGGTCTTACAAACCCTTTTTGAGGAGGCCTTGTGTTTGTTAAAGGCCTTCTGTGTCAGGTCACGCAGTTGTTGGATAGGCATTGTGTGGGGGCAGGCCATAATGCCTAAATGGTGACTTAAAATAGGATGGAGGTTTTGGAGGAAAAGGCTCTTGAAGCTGGTGTCCTCCTCCATCCCAGGTTCGTTGCGAGCTCCGAAGTAAGCTTGTCTGAGTCTGTGGTAGTAAACATAGGGAGTTTCTTGCCGACCCTGTTTGGTGTCTAGGGCAGCGATCAGTCCATTTTCAGACTCTGAGAATTCCTTTATGATGGCTTGTTTCAGCTGCTGGTAGTTAGACTGGATGTTTTCTGGCTGCTGAGACAGAAAGTGTCGCAACTCTGGGCTGGATGTGATCCAGATCAGATAGAGTCAATGGTTCACACTCATCAAGGACTGCAGGTGAAAGTCAATGTCTCACAGGTAAGCGTGGACGTCGTGGTCTCCTGCAAGCTCTGGTGTAAATGCAAGGATCGGTCTGGCCATTCGGTAGAGGTCTTTGAGTGTCACTACACGTGTCGTTTCAGGATTCGTCTGAATCAATCTCCTTCTACGGCTGCAGGAGCTTTAAGGAAATTGTCCGGTGTCGTGTTAAGCAGAAGGGTGTCTTCGCTAAAATCATATTAACCTTACACTGAAACCATTTGAAAATATGCTTAAATGTGTTAAGACTCTTTCAATTAGAGTAGAGATGTCAATTCAAACCATCATTTATCTGCTTTTAAACAAGCCAGCAACTAGCGACCTTAATGCGGTATCGCATGTCGTGTCCTATTCTGACCGGAATTATCAAATATACACTTTTAGGTTGACAGTGGTTTAAGCTCATAACCTTTGTTTAATCATGCCCTATTCATTCTCCACCAATTATATTTAGCAAATTAGCTCTATTAAATATTAATAATCCATAATAACTGGTTATAATTGATTATGAATATTTGGATCGGTTAATATAATTAACTTAATGTTGTAAATTAATATTATTTTTGGTGAATGGAAAAACAAGGTCGCAGCCTGGCACAAGCTTGGGTGTCCTTAGAAAACTTCTAGTTCAGCATCATCTTCACATCAGGATTCCAGAAAAGAGTAAGAGAGTAAGGGGGCTGAACTTGTGATCAATGATTTTTAAAGTGTGAAGATGTCACACCCTCTGGAGGTGTGTGAGCCAATAAGAAGTTTATTTCCTTTGGAGGGAAATTTTACGACCCATTGTGTTCTAGCGGGGCATTTGAATATGTAATTTCATTGGGTGTTTAAGAAAAGAATCTTCAAGATTCTTATAATACTAATGCGTCACAAAGTTAGCAAATAGTAATGCAGTCATTCATTCAGGCCCTTAGCGTCGAGAACGCCGACTGTGTTAAGGAAGTCTTTGTACTGCTGGCAAGATCTTTTGACACCAGATCTTATGGAAGCGTGCCACATTGCTTGGTCACCAGCAAGCGTTTCCCAGTTTTCGCTTGGAAGGCCGAACGACTGAAGGTCACGCTTCAGGACAGCCTTGTAGCGGAGCTTCGGCCGGCCGACTGGGCGAGGGGCATCAGCAATTTTGCCATACAAAATTGCTTTCGGTAACCGGTTTTCATCCATGCGGTAGGTGTGGCCAGCCCAGCGTAAGCAACGGGTGCGCAACATAGTGTAGAGTCTGTGCTCTTGGTCATGGAAAGGATAGCTGAATTTGGAACATGATCCTTCCAAGTTATGCCAATAATTGAGCGCAGACAACTAAAGTGAAAGGTGTTCAGACGGTGTTCATGTCTGCGGTAGAAGCACAAAGTTTCACTGCCGTACAGGAGAGTGCTGAGAATACAGGCCTCGTAAACTTGGATTTTTAGGTGGAGAGACAGTGAATTGTTCCATACTCTCTCGCTAAGCCTGCTGAAGGTTGTTGATGCTTTCCCAATACGGATTCGCAATTCGCAGTCTAGACTGTTGGAGGTGTCGACTGTGGAACCCAGATAAGTGAACTTTGTGACGTTTCTCAATACGCTGTTGTTGATGGTGATTGTGGGTGAGAGCATAGCAGGTTGGGCAAAGACCACTGTTTTTCCCAGGCTGATCTTCAATCCAAACTCCTCACAAGCAGCAGCAAAGGAAGAGCACATAGCCTGCAGCTCAGTCTCGGAGTTGGCAAAGAAGGCGGCATCATCTGCATATAGAAGTTCCCGGATATGGACGCGGTTGATCTTTGTCTTTGCACAAAGTCTTGCCAGGTTGAAGAGATTGCCAGAGCTGTGTGTGTGAAGTAACACGCCAGATGGGACAGGGAAAGCTCGTCGCAAGACAGCGGAGAAGAATATACCAAAGAGAGTTGGAGCTAGTACACAACCTTGCTTTACACCACAGAAAATTGGAAATTCCTTAGAGCGAGAGCCCTCAAACTGTATTGTTGCCTTCATAAGAGCATGAAATTCTTGTATGATTTTCAAGAGTTTGGGAGGACAGCCCAGTTGCCGGAGGATGGTAAAGAGGCCGAACCTGTTGACATAGTCAAAGGCCTTTGTCAGATCGACAAAGACTGCATACAAGGGCCGACCTTGCTCAATGCATTTCTCTTGGATTTGGTGAACTGAGAAAATCATGTCTATGGTTGAACGACCAGGACGGAAGCCGCATTGGCTCTCCTGGAGTTTCCTGTTTGCAATGACCTGTACGCGTGGGAGGATGAGGCGGGCTAAGACCTGTCTGGGAGAGAAGAGCTATGCTGCGGTAGTTGTTGCAGTCGCAGCGATCCCCTTTGTTCTTATACAGAGTAACTATGTTAGCATTACATAATTCGTCTGGGATGGTGCCTTCATTCCAGCAGGTTGAAAGGAGGTGATGGAGTTCCACGGCAAGTGTGTTGCCACCACTTAAGAAGATTTCAGGTGGAAGCCCATCCACACCAGGGGCTTTGTTGTTCTTCAGAAGGCTGATGTATTTTAACCTCATTGAGAGTGATGTTGTTGTCAAGCTCGAGCATGATTCGGAGTTGGGGAACAACAGATACTATAGCAGCTTCACTAGCTGTTACAGGCTCAGCATACAGTGAGCTGTAGTGTTCCACCCAGCGATTTAGCTGATCGTTGAGGTTTGTGAGTATTTCACCTGTTGAAGATCGTAGAGGGGAGGACTTCTTCACAGGAGGACCTAGAGCTTGCTTTAGCCCCTGATACATACCACCAATATTACCAGTGGCAGAGCAATGTTCTACATGCCTGCAGATGCTTTCCCAGTAGAGGTGTTTTGCCTCCCGTGTTAGGCGCTGCACCTCTGAGTGGGTCTGTTTCCAATGAGCAATGGTATGAGGGGAGGAGTCTTGTTTGACAGCCAGTCGTGCCGCACCACAAGAGATGGAAGGAGAGTGTCTGCATGATACCTAAACCAGTCAGGCTGTTTTCGGGTGCGTCTGCCGAAGCTGGAGAGTGCGCAATCCCAAACTATGTTACGAAAGCGCAGCCAGGCCAATGAAGCATCCTGGTTGGGGGCGGACAGAACAAAATTGGCTTGCAGCGAAGCCTGAAACTGTTGGCAGCTTTCCTTTGACTTGGTTGCAAGAATGTCGAACGTCGGAGACAGCTTTGGACGAGACAGGTGGATTCTCTTGGGTTTGAGTATAAACTTGCAGCGCACAAGTGAGTGATCTGTGTCACAGTCAGCAGTGTGCATAGACCTGACATGAGTGAGGTCCTGAAGGTGGGTTTTTTGGATGATCACATGGTCAAGTTGATGCCAGCGTTTAGAGCTTGGGTGTTGCCATGTCATCTTGGACCATATTGAGCCTTCAAAAAAAGATGATGGGATGCGATAGAAATAATCTTTCTGAACGTCTGGCGAAGTTAGGATCGGGGCGTAGGTAGAAAGTAATGTCACTGGACACGCGGACAAGCCTGGGAGAGATGGAGATGGGAGTTTCAGAAAAACAGAGCAGCTTATTGCAGATGGCAAAACCCACTCCATGCTTTGGTCTTTCATTGTCGGGATAGCCAGTCCAGTAAAACGTGAAGTTAGCTTCACGTACAGAGCCACTTCCGGTGAGCCACATCTCGCTTAATGCTGCGATGTCCACCCTGGTTCCCTGTCTATAACAGCAGACTTCCGAGGATGGACTCCATCAAGACAGGAAGTCACCCAGAGAGAGCGGACATTCCAACATGCCAAACGCAGTCGTGAGGCCTGGGGTCGCAAGGAACTCAGTTTGCCATGGTGCACCGCGTGGAGGTGGCATGAGAGTCTTGGCCAACGAGACGCTCTAACCATCAGTGAGTTGGACTTACATAACTGCCTCCCCTTCACTCTCATGAGTATAGATGGCAGTAGCTGCTGGAAGCGAGAGAGACAAAGCACCTGAGAGCCAAGCAGCTAAGCACTAAGCACACAGCTAAGCACTCAGCCAAACCACATTAAATGAAAATCATGAGATGGGAAAATTAGATACATGTTTATAAATTTCTCAAGTAGTTATATATAGAATATATAGAATTAACAGGGTTTATTTCTCCTTTTCAGCAAGAATTAAGTGAGAGTCACAGCTCTCTGGAATTTTCTTTTGGGGTCGTAAAACTCTTATCAGTCTCAATGTGTCCTGTAACAGGACACAGGGTTCTGCCAGTGTGTTAGCTTAATTTGTGATGTTAGTTTTGGGGGAAGTTTCATAGACCTTTGTTGGGAGAGTGAGTTTGCTGGATTATTCATCAAATATAATTAATAATTTGTGTATGTCTGATTGGTCCAGATGCTACAGAACTCATCGCTGCATTGGTTCATAGAAATGCACATTCAGAGTATTTACTGAGGAATCCTCCAAATTATTCTCCTTTGACACGCTTGATGAACAAAAACAGGGATACATGTGTGGTTTTCTACACCTTAATCTCTCCCTGTACAGACAGATGTCTAATAGCGATATTATACCAGGTCTTAATAAATTAAAAGCATACAAGGGAATTAAAGCCTTTGTTTTCACACATATCTACTCAAGGGATAAAGAAAATAATAATCTTAGTACTGAACTAAAGAAAATTGCTGATCGCGTGCCACTTTACCACTGGTTCAAACACAGCAATGAATAACCAATGTTTAACATAATAGATCTCACATGCTCACTTGTGCTGAGTTTCTTGTTTGTGTAGCGGTGTGTTATCTGTGTTGTGTCAACTAAGAATCACTCTTTAATGCTGAAATTCGTCCCTTCAATCCTCTTTTATTTCATCTGGATTAACAAACAGATTATGAGGACTCGTGCAGCACTTAGAGCAGCGTGCGGCAGCAATGCATGACGCACTGTGAATGATAAAGGATAAAATTAACGTAAAGAAAACCACTTAAAGAAAGAAAATAATGAATAAAACATAAATGTGTCCATTACAGAGGGATTTAAAGTCACAATTACACAAGTATAACGTATGAAACGTCTAGGTTACATATTTAACCCTCGTTCCCTGTGTAGGGAACGGAGACATTACATCGTGACGACGAATGTGGTTTCACTTAGAAAGCCTCTCATCTTCGAGAAATAAAACGAGCCAATGGCAAAGAAATGCCATGGGTCTGCGGAATTTGCGTAACTCCAAAGCGTAACTCCGCCTTACCTCGTGGGAATATAAGAAAGTATGCTGGCAACATGCAGATATGTTTCTTCGCTGAGGAGCCGAGATTGAATTCAGGCGTTTCCAGCAGTACAGCGGAAGTGGCAGGGAGACGTAACATCTCCGTTCCCTACTCAGGGAACAAGGGTTACACACGTAACTGAGACGTTCCATTTCGTAGTCACTACGAGTTACGTTGTGACAACGAATGGGGTTCCCAGTCTAATCATGCCACCTTGGCTGTCTTCCAGTGCCCTGCGTAAGTCTGAGCTCCCTGTCGTGAGACAAGCACGGACGAAGGACTCCTACTTAACACAGGAATACCAAGGTACACTGGGAAGCATATCTCAGTGGAAATTATTGCCAAGCGAAGCGAAGCGAAGACACCTGAGCAGATCCTAGTACCGGCTGGTTGAAGCAAGTACATGAGAGGAAACTGGCTCCACTCGGAGATTGTAGAATCTCGCAAATGTGTTGAGTGTCGCCCAGCCTGCAGCTCTGCAGATGTCTGTTAGTGAGGCGCCATGCGCTAGAACCCAAGAGGAGGCCACACTCCGAGTGGAGTGGGCCTTCACACCAATGGGGCACGGTCGACCTTGCTGCTGGTATGCCAAAGCAATGGCGTCCACTATCCAGTGAGACAACCTTTGCTTGGAGAGAGCCTTTCCCTTCAGCTTCCCACCATAACAGACAAAGAGCTGGTCTGAGGTCCTGAAACACTGTGTTCTGTCTACGTAAGCACGGAGGGCACGTACTGGACAGAGCAGGCTTCTCGGTGAGAAGAGCACCAGTTGATGAAGAGGTTCCACTTCAACGTGTAGGCATGTCTCGTGGACGATGCTCTAGTGGAAGTGATGGTAGCCACCACCGCTGGTGGTAGGGTACTCAAACCTGCCTCGTCCCATCCTGGAGCCACACGTGGAGGTTCCAAAGATCGGGACGAGGGTGCCATAGGGTGCCCCATCTCTGAGAAAGAAGGTCCTTCCTCAGAGGAATTGGCCAGGGAGGTCCTGTTGCGAGGAGTACAAGTTCGGAGAACCAGGTCCGGGTGGGCCAATGAGGCGCAACCAATATGACCTGCTCCTCGTCCTCCCTGATCTTGCACAGGGTCTGTGCAAGGCGGCTCACTGGGGGAAACGCATATTTGCACCAGTGTGTCCGTGCCGAGTCTGCCCTCGGTCAGGGAGTAAAACAGGTCACAATGGGAAGAGTCTTGGAAGGCAAACAGATCTACCTGCGAGTCCCCGAACTGTCCCCAAATCAGCTGAACCATCTGGGGATGGAGTCTCCATTCTCCAGGAAGAGGCTGAAGCCATGAGAGCTTGTCGGCCGCACAGTTCAGGTCTCCTGGGATATAAATTGCTCGAAGCGACCTCAGATGCTTCTGACTCCATAGGAGGAGGTGGCAGGCAAGTTGCGACATATGGCGGGAGCGTAGACCATCTGTTGAGACAACAACATGCCTGGAAACTCGTTCTAAGGGCACTCCGGCCCGCAGAAAGCTGAGGTTCGTCCACAGGGTGAAGGTCTGACGGCAGGTCGGAGTAACTGGTACTCAGAGCGTGCCGTGTTGCCATGCCCACCTCGGGACTTGATCGCGAAGCCAGAGCTGAAGCGGTCTCATATGAAGCAATCTGAGCGGCGTTGCTGCGGATGCCATATGCCCCAGGAGCCTCTGAAATAACTTCAGTGAAACCGCACTCTTGCCCTCGAACTGTCTCAGGTAAGTCAGCAGTGACTGCGCATGCTCGCTCGTAAGCTGCGCGCACAAGTCAGCAGTGACTGTGCACACCTCTGCACGGGGCAGAGTTTGCTCTTCTCCCAGTTGACCCAAAGGCCCAGACGAGCTAGGTGCCGGAGCATTAGGTCTCTGTGTTCGCAAACCTTAGCCTGGCGTTTTGGCCCCCTCCTGCGACCTCATCCTGTTCGGGGCCGGTGAAGGAGCCGTAGGGAGGCGTCCTCGGCGGGAAGCAGACTAAAGAAACCGCACGAACGGATGGCAATCGGTGCAGAAGGGCCTCAGTCTGCTTCTGGGCAGTTGAAAACTGTTGGGGGCTGTCCTCAACCACACCACCGAAGAGCCAAGCCTGGGATATGGGGGAGCTGAGAAAACGAGTTCTCAGACACCCGCACATCAACCTGGTTGAGCCCTAATGGTGTTCCTGGACCACAAATGTGGACATCACCTGACCCAGAGATCACGCAGTGACCAACGCCACCCGTAGAGCGAGGTCGGTACAGCCAATGCCAATGAGGGCAGTGAAGGCGGAGGACTTCGGTCAATGGGGACTTCCACGACCCGGTGGCGTCCTGATGCACGTCCCTGAAGAAAGGCACTGGGGGCGAGTGCTGGAAGTGCAGCGCGCGCTGCGCCCAGGGACCAATCTTCCAGCTTTCAGCTGCCCGGGAAAGCATGGTCATCAGCTCTGGATCGGACTCGACTAATGCTGGCACTCCAGAGGGAGGCAAACACTGCCCAGCAAACACATTTACGTTGTGGCAACGTCTGTGGCACGTTGCATTTCTTCTATGGCAACGTCGCTGTCTACGTGCTCGCAACATTGTAACAATGTAGAATTGTAAGACGCGACAGGGCTGTAGCAACATTGTTGCGCGACATTCAGCAACTGAGAGATGACGTTCTGACATTTTTTTGTTTTTATGCTAGATAGGCCTATAGATATCCCTCATTTAGCATTTTATGTTTTTTTAAATATTGTTTATCCTTATTATTATTTAATGTGGCTATCAGTAAATTAGCCTAATTATAATCAACACCTGCAAGTGTACACTTTGAAGAGTAAAAATTACAGAAGGTTACGTTAATTCAACTTTATTAAAACTAACTGCATATATGGTAATCAAATTGCACTTCCAAAAGTCATACATTTGTGAAAAACGAAATAAATGAATATAAACATTTCTTTTAAGTATAATAAATAAAACATAAAAAGCAAAGATCAGAACATTTAATGAACAAAACCAGTTCTGTACATGGCAGACAGTAGTCGAAAGCCGGACGATAAAGTTCGGTAAATGGAATCAGTCCAGGAAACATCCACAAATCTAGAGGAGGTAAATTAAACCCAATACTCATGTATCCTTGCTCGATGAAGAACGAGACAACACAATGAGCCCAACGGGCGGTTGAAATTTAAAAGTCTGATGTTTGCGCTTCAGGGCAGTGACGAGTACATATGTAGTCCAGTGGTTGTCAAGACACCGTTGGCACAACCTTAAGCAATGGCCCTGAACGGTGGTTTAATGTCAACATTTTGACAACGTTGTAACAACCTTCACCACACAACGTATTTATAGCAACCTTTTGGCCATGTTGATAAAACGTTGTTAGAAGGTTGGGTACATTGTGCCAACGTTCTGTGTTTGCTGGGTGGGTCCCCGAGAAGAACCAGGCACACACGGAAGCCCCATGGTTTGCGATGTGGATGGGGCCGTGGAATGCTCGTCGGTTATTATGCCAAACCGTAACCCTCAGATCACCCTGGCCACCAGCCAAAGTATCCCCTCTCGAGGAAGAGATAGTCGTGACAGTTAGGCAGATGAATCACGCGCCCACATCAAGAAGATACACGGGCGAGCCGTCTTGAAAAAGACGTGCCGCGTGCAGCTCTTTTAGAGAGAGGAAAAAGCTCAGCAGAGTGCTGAAGTGCCCAGGGAGAACACACACACTGTCGGCAGATCACTGCACAGATCAGCAGCAGGTAAAGCGATCTCGCTGGAACACGTAGTCGCACCAACACACTGGAGAGCCGCTCGTCTCGTAGAGTGAAGATGATTCAGAATGGCTTGTGGGAGTGAAGAAAACTCTTGGCTCCGAAGCGAAAACATACCTGCATGTTGCCAGCGTACTTCCTTATATACCCACGAGGTAAGGCGGAGTTACGCAATGCAAATTCCACAGACCCATGGCATTTCTTTGCCATTGGCTCGTTTTATTTCTCGAAGATGAGAGGCTTTCTAAGCGAAACCCCATTCGTCGTCACAACGTAACTCGTAGTGACTACGAAAGGGAACAATCGTTTATAAGAAATACGGCCTTATTAAATCAGCATGTAAACTTGCGTGACCTACCACCGTGAATGCTCATGTAGACTGGGAAGAAGCAAAGTGCGTCACCCCCATTTAGTAGTGGTCAGTTAACTATTTTTGTGAGCTCATCTAAAGTGAGGACTAGTTATGCCTTGTACACTTTCTAAGTGATCTTATTAATCAATGACAACACCTAGTTTGTAAATAATGGTAAATAATGTAACTGGTTTGTAAATAATACTATACTTCATTTAGAAATGATAAATTGATCATTAATAAAGTATGAATATACAATTATTAAACACATTATAGATATGTTTATAAATAAAAAATAAAGCATTTATAGCTGTACTTATAAACTGCTTATTAATGCCTATTAATGCTTTATAAATGATGAATTAACTGTTTAGTAATACTTAACTAATGATTAATAGCGTGCAGTTATTATAAAGTGTTACCAATTCTTGCAGGTGACAGTAAATGTTCACCTTTGATTTGATTAAAAAAATTATTGTGACTCTTATCATGGAAAGGAGCTTATTTCAAATTAAACATTTTGAAAGCCCTGATAAAGGAAAAGTACCATAAAAGCTATTTTTTCGGAAACATCTGGCATTATGACCCGATGGGTTTACTGCTGTGTGAACCACACTGTTTTTCAAATAAATGTGATTAAAAAGCTAATATCTTTATGCTTGGGTTTTAATGGTTTCATAAACACTTTTCTCATAAACATATTTTGCTTGGGAAAATAAATACATTTCTATGCACCATACTTTTTGTCCTCTTTATTGCTGTTCTGCTGTAATTTTTTGCCTATAGGGCTCAAGCCATCCCTTTTTCTTTAAGCTTAAAAAAATAGAATATCTGAAAGATTGTTAAACTTATTTCTATATAAATGCAAAACCAAATAGGGCCATTTTTATATGTTAATAATATCTGAGATATACATAAGACAAGCCTAATTTGTTTTAAAAATGGATTGTTTTCTCAAAAATCTAAATTATGTCATTATTTACTCTGTGTTTTTCCTAAAGCTGTGTAACGACTGAGACAAATCAGACACAAGTATTTGTTATAGTTTAACAAATAATATTTAAAACTCCCTCTGGGATCTGTGGTCCCATCCCCCCAACAAGGGCAAGAAGGTCTTAGTTACCATGACCACGATCAGATAAGTTGGTTTTATGGCTGTTAAAAATGTGTCACTGGTCAAGACAGAGACAATGGGGAAGACAGAAACAGACTTTAAAACAGACTTTGCTGCATTAATCTGATCTATAAACATGCATCCCAGAAAATTGTGTGAATGATTTACTGTCGTGTAGTGTTTTTAATTCTATTATTTTTTTTGATACTGTGTATTTTATGATAGAACCAACGGTCAATGTAACCTCACCTATACCATGTTTGGTCATTGGTACTGTGAAGATCGAAATGATTGTGTACATGATATGCCGATAGCTGTGCAACATGTTAGTATTACAATAATCTTTCTTAGTTTCGTCATCAGAAACCAATCCAGCTGCACATGCAAATGAGCAAAAACAAACATGATTTAAAACAAAGATTCATAAATCAACCACAGAGGAATTTTCCCGCTTGGAAATTCCACCCTTCTCATTGGTCAAGCAAACCTGGAAAGGTGGGGCCTTTCTCAGGCTTTATTAGAGACAAATTCACAGTGGCCCTCTTTCTCTTCTTCTGGCTCTCTACTGCTGCTTCTTCGTGTTGATGTCTGTGGGAACCCCCCACTGGGGCCCAAGGCCCTTGGATACTATGCATCCTGATAAAGTTCCCTTGGCCTTTGGAATTAAAATAGCCCCACATCATCACATAGCCTTCACCATAGAGATTGGCATGGTTTTATTTCAGTTAGCCTAATAGCTGGTTTGATTTGCATTGAGAGATGATCTTATGGAAAGTACTCCATGCCAATCTCTAGGTATGGTGAAGGCTATGTGATGATGTGGGGCTATTTTAATTCCAAAGGCCAAGGGAACTTTATCAGGATGCATAGTATCCAAGGGCCTTGGGCCTTGAAGTAACTGGCCTTTAAAAATAAAAATCTGCCTGCCTCTATGGGAATTTAACATAGGGGTGTCCAGACTTATGCACCCTGTATTTTAAGGAAGAACATTTATTTATTTACGATACATTATTCATTCACAAAGAAAATTGGTGTCCTTAAAGGTTGGATTTTTCCTAATTTTTTTAATTAAGGCATTAAGTTCAATTTCCAAAAGATGATTTTTTTATTCCTCTTTTTAGTCAACTTTAGCATGGGTGTCTAAACTTATGCATAGCACTGTATGTTTGTGATTTAGTTAATAAAACTTGTGCACAATAGGTTCTGATTCTCTGCTTGCAACAAAGTCTATTTTACGATCTTGATCTTGTTACATGCTCTAAGCGCTGTACATGCTAAGAAATAATTATTTTTCGGTGGCCATGAAAGATATGCTTTTCTTAGAATAAATGAATAATGAAAAGAGTTCGTTGGACAAACTGATTCAGTGATTGTAATATTAATTTAGCTACATAAAGTTAATCCAATTAACTGACCCAAATATTAATAATTAATCATAACAATTTATGAGCTGTTATTAATTTTTCCCCTTTGAGGTAACTCGTTACAGCTGTTTGACCTTTCTTTTTCTAAACAACAAAAGAGACATTTTTAAAATGGTCATGCTTGTGCTTGATCATATATATATTGGCGGCGTGTGATGAGGCACACCTGAGGAGAATGAAACCTCATCACCGCTGTTAAATGCTGAGCGCGCCTCTCCTCGAGAGACCGGTCTCTTCCCTGTGCATGCACACTGGTGTCCTCGTGGGTCCAGGAAGGGAGCGCGGAGGGATTCCCGCGCCGACGGAGTTGCGAGACGCTGCACCCGCGGTCCGGACGGAGAACCATGCGTGGTGCCGCTGACAGGCTAGGATGCCGGGCCACTATTCTCCTCGAGTTCTCGTGGATGAAGAGGACAAGCCGCAATGCTGAAGCCGCCACCCCTCGCGCCTCAGACCAGAGAGAGAAGCGCGTACGACCGCCGGACACCACCCCCTTACCTGGACCCACCCATCCCACCTCTTCACTACCCTTCCTTCACTATTTCCTGGCACGACACTTTATTTCCCCCCCGTTTTGGACATTTTATGTTTAATTTAATAAATGCCTCTCCGAGGCTTGACACCACTCCCACTGTGTCTGTCGTTTGCTCCTCCCGCCACTATATATATATATATATATATATATATATATATATATATATATATTATGGCAAGCCATTCAGGAAATAATTATATTTATAATATGAAGTCTGAATATATAGAATGAAAGTCTGAATATATATATATATAGAATGAATGTCTGAATATATAAAACGAATGTCTGAATATATATGTAATGAAAGTCTGAATATATATAGAATGAAATCTGAATATATAGAATGAAAGTCTGAATATATAGAATGAATGTCTGAATATATAAAATTAAAGTCTGAATATATATAGAATGAATGTCTGAATATATAGAATGAAAGTCTGAATATATAAAACGAATGTCTGAATATATGGAATGAAAGTCTGAATATATATATATAGAATGAAAGTCTGAATATATATAGAATGAAAGTCTGAATATATATATATATATATATATATATAGAATGAAAGTCTGAATATATATAGAATGAAAGTCTGAATATATAAAACGAATGTCTGAATATATGGAATGAAAATCTGATGTTATCAGCGCCATCTTGTGTTATTTATCTACAATTTTTTATACACATTTTGAACAATGAGCGAGTCTGCACAAAATTTAATAGCAGCAATTTTAAGTAACGATCATATAATTAACACCCTGGCGAATGCGTGTACGGGCCAAAATACTGGCAACCGTACTCAACATCGTTCTACTGATGAAGAAATTAATTCGCTATTTCATTGCGGAAGAGCGAATGCGGTGAATTCATAAGATTCATAAATTCCTTTGAGAATGATGCATAATGTTCTTTCAGCAACATTTTGTTGAACATGACTGCCCATAAGCGCTAAGAATGTTGCAAGAATGGAAATATGATCCTCGAGATGACGTGATGTAGACTCCAAATTGTTTATGTTGTTTGGAGTATGACCAACTGTTGCAAAAAAAGGAAAATTTCAGGGAATGACATTTTTAAATAAATCACAATTCAAAAGGCTAAAACGAGCTACACATTATTCAGTGAGAATTGTCAAATGTACACTTTCTTTTCACATATTCACACTTTCACATACATTTAGACTTTCATTCTATATATATTCAGACTTTCATTCTATATATTCAGACTTTCATTCTATATATATTCAGACTTTCATTCTATATATTCAGACTTTCATTTTATATATTCAGACTTTCATTCTATGTATTCAGACTTTCATTCTATATATTCAGACTTTCATTCTATATATAGTCAGACTTTCATTCTATATATATATTCAGACTTTCATTCTATATATTCAGACATTCATTCTATATATATTCAGACTTTCATTCTATATATTCAGACATTCATTCTATATATATTCAGACTTTCATTTTATATATTCAGACATTCATTCTATATATTCAGACTTTCATTCTATATATTCATACTTTCATTCTATGTATTCAGACTTTCATTCTATATATTCAGACTTTCATTCTATATATAGTCAGACTTTCATTCTATATATATATTCAGACTTTCATTCTATATATTCAGACATTCATTCTATATATATTCAGACTTTCATTCTATATATTCAGACATTCATTCTATATATATTCAGACTTTCATTTTATATATTCAGACATTCATTCTATATATTCAGACTTTCATTCTATATATATTCAGACTTTCATTCTATATCTTACATTCTATATATATTCAGACTTTCATTCTATATATATTCAGATTTTCATTCCATATATATTCAGACATTCGTTTTATATATTCAGACTTTCATTATATCTATTCAGACTTCATATTATAAATATAATTATTTACTGAACGGCTTGCCATAATATATATATATGTATATATATATATATATATATATATATATATATATATATATACATACATACATACATACATACATACATACACACACATGTACGTATACAGCTTTTAAAAACCAAGCAAGTTTATTTCATCTAGCCTAACTTTTAAAAATGGCTGGGTTATATACTCACCGAGTTAAATATTACCTTTACATTAGGTTATTTGCTGTCTCAATGCCTTGCTACTTTTATAATTAATTAATATTAATAATAAATGTATGTTTTGTTGATCTGTTATACAATGATGCAAAACTGTACATGTGATTTTAAACTGTACATGTGATTTTAATGAGGTTTTTCTTTTAAATTTTTCCAAAACAAGTTCTGAATGGATGCAAATGTCTAAAACACACTTGGCATCTAATGCCCACCTCCCCATAAATAAAACCACAGTTTTTATAGAACATCTTAAAGTGCAATCAGAAACAACAAGTCAAAAAGACAAGATGGCAGGCCCTGCCATTGTAAACAGTGAAAATGTAATGTAACATAACATGAAAATGTAACTGTCAGGAGGGATGAACGAGACAGATGCAATCGCAAATGCAGTAAGGTGAATTTATTAGATATACACTAGTGTGAACAGCAGGCAAAGCCAGTTAGACACTGGTAAAGAGACTCGTGGGTATTCAGGTAACAACCAGGGGTGCGTTTCCCGAAAGCATCGTTGGCCAACTATGGTCGCAAGTTCCCTCGTTACCAATAGAGTTCAATGGACATTGCGATGAACTTGCAACCATAGTTGGCCAACGATGCTTTCGGGAAACGCACCCCAGAGCCGCAAACAGACAGTCCAGAAACAAGATCCGAATTCGTCAGAGTAGCAATCATCCAGACTGGAACAGGACTGAGGCACAACTGAGAGCTGGAACACACTGCACAAAAAATGGCAAACTTCTGACAACACAGAACAGAAAAGGCGGATTAATGGGTGAATGAAAAACGGGCTTCAATTTGGAAACATGAAATAAGGAATGGATCCTCCTGTACGCCGGAGGGAGTTTGAGGAGGACTGCCACTGGGTTAATGATCTTAGTGACAGTAAACGGGCCGATAAATTTAGGAGCTAATTTATTGCTGATGGAGCAAAGAGCAATATTTTTAGAAGGAAGACACACTTTTTGACCCACGACGTAGACGGGAGGCTTTGACCGGTGGAGATCGGCCTGGGCCTTGGTGCGCGCTCCCACCTGGAGAAGAGTCCGTCGGGCTCCTTTCCAGGTGCGATGGCACCTCTGGTGCACTAAAAAATGCACTCGGGAGTGGACTGCCGCTCAGAATGATCAAAAACACGTGACAAGGAAGGCATCAGGTTTGATGTTTTTGGAACCCGGACGCTAAGAGATGGAAAAATCGAAATGACCGAAAAATAAAGCCCACTGAGCCTGCGTGGAGTTAAGTCTTTTGGCGTATTTGATGTACTCGAGGTTCTTATGATCGGTCCAGACAATAAAAGGTACCCCCGAACCTTCTAACCAATGGCACCATTCTTCCAATGCTAACTTGACAGCCAACAACTCCATGTTGCCAATGTCGTAATTGCGTAATTCAAACAATGAGAAAAAAAAAAACGCACAAGGATGCATTTTGTCATCTGCGGAGGAGCGCTGTGAAAGAACCGCGCCTACCCCCAACTCTGAAGTGTCGACCTCCATCACAAACTGATGTGAGGTATCAGGGGCTACGAGAATGGGAACCGAAACGAAGCGGCACTTGAGGTTGGAGAACGCAGCGTCAGACCACCTGAACGTCGTTTTGGTGGAGGTCAAGACAGTCAGAGGAGCAGCTAGTTGGCTGAAACAGCGAATAAAATGGCGGTAGAAATTGGCGAACCCCAGAAACCTCTGCAGGGCCTTGCGGGAATCTGGGGTTGGCCAATCCACCACAGCCTTAACCTTGTTGGAATCCATGCGCACTCCCTCGGACGAGACAATGTACCCCTAGAAGGAAACTGACTGTGCATGTAAAACGCATTTCTCCACCTTGACAAAAAGCCCATTCTCTAACAGCCTCTGGAGCACTCGCCTGATGTGCTGAACATGTTCCTGGAAAGAAGAAGAAAATATCAATATGTCATTGTGGTAAGGATGGTCTTAGCTGTGGCTAGGCAGGCAGCAAAAAAAAAAAAAAAAGTAAAACTCTGAAGTCTCTTAAAGGTGATTTAATTTTCTTGTGAGGGCATGCTCCAAACAGCGTAACAGGGTTCCATCCACCGAAATTCCAATACAGGAAAAACAAAGCACAAACAAAAGTAAAGGAAAAAAAAAAAACCTTAACAAAATAATATTTACATGAGGAACATGAAACACGTTGGCTACTGGCCCAACAGTCACCCTTCGTTCTCTCCCTTTTTGTCCAAACAATTAGACTCTTTATAGTTGAGGCTCCTCCCCTCAAATTCAAACATACCAATGGCAAGGCTCTCTCAAATACAATCTACATAGCTTATTTATGAGATCATATTTAACATCAACATTCAAACATGAATATTAGCATCTTCTTTATCAAGCTCCATTGTCATCATGAAAACCAACAAGAATCTTAAAAGACATGCATTCAATGTAATAATATTCAACATTCTCAATACTTGAACTTCTCCTCCTTTGGGAAGGTATAAGTCAGGCTTCCTGTTCGCGAGCCCCTCCTATTAGGAAGTTCCAGGAAGAAGGTAAGACAAGAGATTCACCATTAACAAACAAATCATTATTTGTATAATTTAAATTCACCTTTTCTTATTTACAGGCACAAAAGGCTAAGACCGACAAACATGAGTCGCAATGGAATGTGCACCTTCCATTCGACACATGTGCGAGACAAAACAGTGAATACAATTATTTTGAACACAAAACCCATTGTTTGGTTCATACCCATTGTTTGAAAGGCATAACCAGATATTCAAAATGCCCCTTGGGGGTATTAAATGCGGTTTTCCACTCATCCCCCTCTCTTATGCGGACCAAATGATAGGCATTACGCAGGTGAAAGCGAGTATAATCTGCCTTTAGTCAGAGACATACCTGGCAATAAGTCTATCGCACAGTCATAGGGACGATGCGGAGGAAGAGAAGCAGCCCGAGACTTATTGAAAACTTCCTTCAGGTTGAGGTACTCCTTGGGCACGTTTGACAGGTTCACCAACCTGCAACACAGAACAGACAACAGACGAACCAGCAGATACAAGACAGGACGCATGACAATGATTACTCCGAGAAGAAACAGAATTATGGCCCCAGTCAATACGAAGATAATGGAGGGTGAGCCAGGGATGCCTCAGAACAATAGGGGCATGGGGAGAGTTGGTGAGCAGGAAACATATCTCCTCAGTGTGATGAGAGTAACAGTACCTGTGGTATGGGAAATAGCAGGGAGGTTCTGTCCATTTAAGGACTTGACTGATATCTGCTGCTTAAGAGAAAAGACAGGAAGTTGAAGGGAATGGGCCAGCTGAGAGTCAATGAAATGACCTTCGGCTCCAGAATCCACAACCGCTTGAAATGCATGCATGTTAGATGCTCGTTGCAGCCTCACCGGCAGGAGGGTTGAAGCAGAGGATTTGCCCATGGTTATCCCACTGGACAGTAACCTCGAGTCTACTGTCAGGCTTCCCCTTTTACCGGGCAGTTGGTTGCAAAATGTCCCGCGGTACAGACAAAGTCCTCTGGTTCTGCGACATTCCTTCTCCTCTTCTGACAATCGCACTCTTCCCACCTGCATGGGCTTGTGATCGAGGCCATTGGACTTCCTCATTCCATTTACATTCCGCGGACAGGATGCAGAATTCTATAGAATAATAATCTGAGACCGGGCGATTACCTTGACGTAAGTCAGCAAGCACTGCACCGCTTCACGACCAACGATGGCACGGTCAAACACCAGTCTCCTCTCGTCCACTAGCGTTTAGAATGAAGTGCAGCAGGGATGCTTGTTCTCGCAGTTCCCCAGAGCGCCGCCTTCCCCGACAGCAAAGTGTCACAGTGTCTGGTTGTGTTTCCCCAGGTCTCCACTAGATGTCCTCCTTACCCCCACGGTGTCTTGCACTAAGAACTTCATCTCCCACAATTCTGTCTGTAAATTACACCCAGGTGTCTGTAGTTTGTAATCACCAGCTGTCTATCGTTATCCCCTTGTCATTCATGTATTTAAAGCCCTGTTTGTCTTGTGTTCTTTGTGGATCAATGTTGTATGTCACGCCGCTCCAGTTCTCGTGGTTTCCTTGCCTGTTTGTTGTTTTGATATTGCCTGTCTGGATTTTTGACCCCTGCCTGTGTTTGGACCTTGATTTTTGGATTGCCCTGAAAATAAAGCCTCACCACACTGCATTTGGATCCTGTGCCCTTTTCTCTCTGTGCGGTCGTGACAGATTGATCCACCAAAATGAAGGGATCCAGCAGTTCGGTGGTTGAGGCTCCTTCCACCATCACTCAGAAGGAGAGGAGGAGAAGGTTTCAGGAATTGATGGGCTTACGCCAACGGGGTCAAGCTGTAAGTGAATTTTCTAAAACCTTCTTCAGAATGGCACAAGACCTAGGCCACAATGACGCCTCCCTGAAGGATATCCTTAATGGTTGTTTGGACGATCCATTGCCCCAATGGGAAATAAAGGGGCTGGAAATTTTGGATTTTGTGAGGTTCACGATGTATCTCCACCATCGAAGCCAGCGGGATACAACCGCCTCCCCTGCATCATCGCTGCCCAGTTCAGAGAAAGCTGCATCGCTGCCCAGTTCAGAGAGAGCTTCATCGCTGCCCAGCTCAAAGAAAGCTTCATCGCTGCCCAGTTCAGAGAAAGCTTCATCGCTGCCCAGCTCAGAGAAAGCTTCATCGCTGCCCAGCTCAGAGAAAGCTTCATCGCTGCCCAGTTCAGAGAAAGCTTCATCGCTGCCCAGCTCAAGGAAGGCTTCATCGCTGCTCAGTTCAAAGAAAGCTGCATCGCCGCTGCCCAGCCCGGAGAGTGCATCGCCGCTGCCCAGCCCGGAGAGTGCATCGCCGCTGCCCAGCCCGGAGAGTGCATCGCCGCTGCCCAGCCCGGAGAGTGCATCGCCGCTGCCCAGCCCAGAGAGTGCATCGCCGCTGCCCAGCACAGAGCGCGCATCCCCGCTGCCCAGCACAGACACCGCTCAAACCCCAGAGCCCAGTACAGAGCCGGCACCTCACCGCCGTAAGCGACGGAGGAGGAGGAAGACCCCCAATTCCCCCAATGCCCTGGAAGTCGCTGTTGCAGAGAGGGAGGAAGCTGTCCCTGAGGCCGCTGCTGTTGTGGAGGAGGAAGCTGTCTCTGAAGCAACTGCGGCTGTGGAGGAGGAAGCTGTCTCTGAAGCCACGGCGGCTGTGGAGAAGGAAGCTGTCTCGGAGGTCGTTGCTGCTACCGCGGTGAGGAGGGCTGCCCCGGAGGCCGTCCATGGGCTGCTAGCCCTGACGGTCCCGCCCACGCTGCTAGCCCTGCCGGTCCCGCCCGCGCTGCTAGCCCTGCCGGCCCCGCCCACGCTGCTAGCTCTGCCGGCCCCGCCCGCGCTGCTAGCCCTGCCGGCCCCGCCCACGCTGCTAGTCCTGCCGGATCCAGAGTCGGAGCCAGAGACCTGCCCAGCTGATCCAGAGTCGGAGCCAGAGACCTGCCCAGCTGATCCAGAGTCGGAGCCAGAGACCTGCCCAGCTGATCCAGAGTCGGAGCCAGAGACCTGCCCAGCTGATCCAGAGTCGGAGCCAGAGACCTGCCCAGCTGTTCCTGAGCCGGAGCCAGTGTCTGTGTCTGTTCCTGTTCCTGAGCCGGAGCCAGTGTCTGTGTCTGTTCCAATTCCTGAGCCTGTGTCTGTTCCTGGGCCGGTGGTGTTTGTTCCTGAACCGGTGGTGCCAGTGCCCGAGCCGGTGGTGTCTGTTCCAGTGCCTGAGCCGGTGGTGCCAGTTCCAGTGCCCGAGCCAGTTCCAGTGCCCGAGCCGGTGGTGCCAGTTCCTGAGCCGGAGCCGGAGGCGTCTGTTCCTGAGCCCTCAGTGACCGCGACACTGGCCATTATGGCCACAGCCATGTGGTGTGTGTGGGCTACGCACACACTTGGACCGGTGGTGTCTGTTCCTGTGCCGGTGGTGTCTGTTCCTGAACCGGTGGTGCCAGTTCCCGAGCCGGTGGTGCCAGTTCCAGTGCCCGAGCCGGTGGTGTCTGTTCCAGTGCCTGAGCCGGTGGTGCCAGTTCCAGTGCCCGAGCCAGTTCCAGTGCCCGAGCCGGTGGTGCCAGTTCCAGTGCCCGAGCCGGTGATGTCTGTTCCTGAGCCGGTGCCTGTTCCCTGGCCGCCCGAGGGAGAGTCTCCGCCCTGGCCGCCCGAGGGAGGGTCTCCGCCCTGGCCGCCCGAGGGAAGGTCTCCGCCCTGGCCGCCCGAGGGAAGGTCTCCGCCCTGGCCGCCCGAGGGAAAGTCTCCGCCCTGGCCGCCCGAGGGTTCTTCACCGCCGTGGCCGCCCGAGGGGTCTTCACCGTCCTGCCCGCCTGAGGAAGAGTCTGCGCCATGGTCGCCGGATGAACTGCTCGCTCCGCTCCGGCTGCCCAATGGGCTATTTGTGTCATCCTGGCCCCCTTTGAATCTGTTACCCACTGTTTCTGTTTCCCTTCATGGACCTGGCCCCCGTCCCTCCCCCTGATCCTCCACCGTGCCACCTCCCTCCTGAACTTTTGTTTTGTTCCATGTCCTGTCTTGGAGTGTCTGGGAGCCACTCCGTAGAAGGGGGGTCATGTCACAGTGTCTGGTTGTGTTTCCCCAGGTCTCCACTAGATGTCCTCCTTACCCCCACGGTGTCTTGCACTAAGAACTTCATCTCCCACAATTCTGTCTGTAAATTACACCCAGGTGTCTGTAGTTTGTAATCACCAGCTGTCTATCGTTATCCCCTTGTCATTCATGTATTTAAAGCCCTGTTTGTCTTGTGTTCTTTGTGGATCAATGTTGTATGTCACGCCGCTCCAGTTCTCGTGGTTTCCTTGCCTGTTTGTTGTTTTGATATTGCCTGTCTGGATTTTTGACCCCTGCCTGTGTTTGGACCTTGATTTTTGGATTGCCCTGAAAATAAAGCCTCACCACACTGCATTTGGATCCTGTGCCCTTTTCTCTCTGTGCGGTCGTGACACAAAGTCAATACAAGGGCCACTCTAGACTGTTCTGTGGCAAATGTCTGAGGCTGAAGTGAAAAGAATAAGGAGCATTTAGTTATGAATGCTCGACAAAGATGTGGCTCACCGTAATACGGCGCAGGTGGCAGTAATCGAGGTTCCGTGGCCGAAGCTGTCATCCGAGAGGCAGGAGAATTTGGTGGTGAGGTCGATGCGATAGAAGAAGCGGTCACTCCAGTTCTCAGGTGTTGTAATTGAACCATCAGATCAGACACTTGTGCTACCAGAGCCTGCACCGCATAACCTGTAGCTCTAGTTTCCTCTTCTTGTCGATCCAAACGAGAACTGCTACGAGACAGATATTCGTTCAACTCCGCTGCATTCACTGCATCCATGATGTAGTCAGAAGGTTCTGTCAGGGATGAACTAGACAGATGCAATCGCAAATGCATTAAGGTGAATTTATTAGATATACACTAGTGTGAACAGCAGGCAAAGCCAGTTAGACACTGGTACAGAGAGTCGTGGGTATCCAGGCAACAACCAGAGCCGCAAACAGCAACAAGATCCGAATTCGTCAGAGTAGCAATCATCCAGACTGGAACAGGACTGAGGCACAACTGAGAGATAGGACTGAGGCACAACTGAGAGCTGGAACACACTGCACAAAAAAAAAAAAAACTTCTGACAACACAGAACAGAAAATGCACAGGTTAAGTAGAGTCGTGCTAATGAGGACCAGGTGAGAGAGAACAAATGAGTCAGTGAACCTGAAAACCATGACAGTAACATAACATAACATAACGTGACAACATAAAATGCAACATAAAACATACTGCTACTTTTGCTAGCAACAGACTTCAAAAAACACTTTGCAGCGGGGTATTGTTATGCGTCTGACGGCGCAAAACTGAACCAATTGCAAATTACGGATGACACTGCGCCTTTCTTAGGAACGAGTTCTTTCGTGCTCACTACCATGTTGTTTGTGTATCTCTATGGCAAATGCGCGGGGGGAGGGCTGAGCCCATTCGGTACTACGGGAGCCCAGAGGGGAGCGGTGGCGGATGTTAAAGAGAAAACCAATTTTCATTCAAACAAGTCAACGTAAACTACACATTCAAGTTAATCGATAAAATTGATTTATTGCCCAGCCCTACATTCTCTTATTAAAATGTAGACACTAAATGGCAGTGAAAGACCACAGTAGACAGAATTCTTGCAGCTGAGTTGGTGGTGCAGCTGAATTGGTGGCACGGTTGCTCAGAGGATAACACTGTTGCCTCACAGCAAGAAGGTCCTCGCTTTTGCGTGGGTTTCCTCCGAGTGCTCTAGTTTCTCCTACACAATCTAAAGACATGCAGGTTAGGTGGATTGGGAATGCCACATTGTGTGTAGGAGTGAGTGTATGGGCATCCGGAGTAAAATAAACTGTGCCAAATCCATTGTGTGTGTGGACAATTCCGATGAAGTGGACCCTGCAAATGACCAACGCTTGGAAAATATACATTGTGGTGTGATATTGATTTTGATATTTTTGGAAATAGTATGTATTTTCCACAATTTTAATTTCTAAGTAGGTACATTTTCATTGTTATGCTAGAATGAAAGCTTTAGACATTTGGATTTACAGAATAAATAACTACTACTAAAGTGCTACTTGTGTCAGCATGACATTTTATTTTAAGTGGCATTAACAGCAAAAGTAAAAAAAAAATATATATATACAATGGAATCATTAAATAATTTTGTGTAAATTAATGTATCTATATTTTCACAATTGGTAATAATATCAGCAATCAGTTTAGTAGTGACCAAAAATAAACCTCTCATGTAAAAATGGACCTTGATTACAAATTTAAAGATTAAAATATTAAGAAATTATATTATTTTATTTAGTCAAATATTATTTATGTCAAATTTGTATTCAGATGGTTTTGCAACAAAACAACAACAACAAAACATATTTATTTGAATTGACCCACTACTAACAGTAAAAGATGAAAGTTCATAACATTTTGGTGGCTGAAACGTTAGAGAAACATGAAATAAGTGAACACAGCAATAATTGTTCACAATTTGCTTTATAAAATATTCTTCCTTTTCAAGTTTGTTTTGTCTTGGGGTCAGTAAGACCACAAGCAGTACATACACATACTTGAAAACAGCTTGATTCATAAATAAATAATTAAATAGCATATTACTGCTGTTCACCAACACATACATTCAGTCCCAGTGCTGATTACACTTTAATATATACTATATAAAAAAAAAAATGCAAACAATAATTTAAGTCATTTCGAAATCTTCTCTCTAATTGGTGTAGGTCTGTTGGTAAGAATTTTTCGCAATAAGTTTTTGATTTCAGCTGTGTTTAAAACATAAATGATGGGATTTAGCATTGGTGGAACAACATATGCCAGAGATGTGCTGATGACTCTGGCATTGGGAGTGAGAGCAAGCAAGAGTTGTGCAAGGTATGTGAAGCATATTGGGAAGAAATAAATCCCTACTAACAACAGGTGAGAAACACAGGTCTTCAGCGCTCTTAAACGACTTTCCCAAGTTGTAATTTTGCCTAAAGCAAGAAAAATGCCCAGATATGACAGGAATATAATGATCATTGGTGCTATAAGGTATAAAGATGTGATAACAAATCCCACAGACTTATTAATGTTATAGTCATTACATGCCAACCTATACACTGGCCCATGATCACAAAAATAACTCTGAATTACATTGGATTCACAAATTGAAAGTCGGGTGATCAAAGACACCATCAAGGTTACCATAGAAGAATTAAATGCCCATATTGCTGGAAAAACTAAAACCATACTGGTATTGTTCACAATTGCATGATATCTTAATGGCAAACAAATTGCAATGAACCGATCATATGCCAGAACAACAAGAGTGACACTTTGCAAACTACTGAAGAAGAAGACAAAAAACATGTTTGCTAAACAAGCATTGTAGGAGATGTACTGTGAGTCAAACAGAAAAGTCTTCATCATGTTAGGAATCAGTGCATTAGTTTCACCAATATCAGCCAAGGCCAAGTTAAACACACCAATGTACTTTGGACTATGCAGGCTCCGGTCAAGAGCTATAATGAGAAGGACTATAGTGTTCCCAATTATAGTAATAAAATAAATCATAAATAAAAATATATAGAAATAAGTGCTATATGGTATACCTGAAAGTCCAATGATAAAAAAGTATTGAGGATGAACAATGGAGATATTCTGTGAATAACTTGCATTTACAGAGCTCATGGCAGCTTTGAGTTTGATGTTTTGCAAAAGCTGAAAATAGAAATTACTATAAAATTACATAGGACATTTTTTGAGAAATCACAAAACTGTCATTTCACACATTTAATAGCTATTTTCAAATACTGGAAATATACATGCATATAAATTTGCTGCATAACATTTGAATCACAAACCTGTATAAATAAACAAAGCCTTAGAGTCAGAGCAAAGAGTGACTGTCTGAATGTTTGTGAGCTGCTTTTAAATATACAGTACAGCTGTAAATCCAGTGCTCATCCTTATTTTCTCATGCTGCAAAGATAATTGGCTGCCTATCACCTGATTCATCTCGAGAGCTTAGATGAGCTTTGAACACTATGACGTAATCCTTGTATGTTGTAGTATAAAATGTTTTTTCCTGCCACAACAGTATTTTGAATAGATGTTTTATAGCCTGGAAACAATCTCTACTACAGCTCCAGGTTGTGTTCTCATTTGAGCACCATCATTATTACAGTCATTTAAAGATGAACTTAGTCTTTTGTGTGTCCTGATAACTACAGTGTGACATTGTCAATTTTCTTTATCTGGGGTTTTCACAAAAACAGACAACATAGCCTACTCCTAATGAAGCCACTAGATCAGGGGATTTCAAACATGTCCTGGAGGACCCCCAGCACTGCACATTTTGTATGTCTCCCTTATCTTACACACCCAATTCAGTGCTGCATCCCAATTTGTCTACTTATATGCCCTAAAAGTATGCATTGTTTTTGTGAAGAAAAAATACATCTTTTTGAGTGTGTAGCAGAATAGTAGGCAAGCTTTGGGGCATACTACTTCATCATAATTGGGTCTTTAAGGGACAGCTCTGTCTCATAGTTACATGCATCCTGTCACCATTTAAACTGCCCTGTCAATCATTTTGGCACATTTAAAATCCTTCACATTCAATTTAATTTAGTTTCCTATACCATTTTGGTGTAGTAGCACCTTGATCTGCTAGTCGTGAGTCTTTAATGCGGAGAACTCTCCTAATGTGTTTGCAATTTGTATAATGATGCATTTAAAAGTTTATGACCAAATTTTACAATAGTTCACAATGCTGTTGCAGATGAAATATAATGCAGATAACACTGAATAAATATATTTTCGTCAGGTTAGATACTGATTATTAATCACTCAAAGTCTCAAACCCCTTTATCTAAATCTCTCTACTCAATCATCGGACTTGCACATCCACCTTGTTTGTAGTTTTTTAAGACGTTTTATCCGTCTTTGTAATTCTAATAGAATCCTCGTCCAACGTGCAATGGGTTGTGGGCAATATTAGCTGTTCCGAGTGTGCACGGATCTGCACATCGGATTCTAACCGAAAAAAAAAATGACCATCCGCGTACCTTTGGAATACTCATTTCAACATACTACAATTTGGGACTTTAGGGGCAATTTGCGATTTTAGTTTTTAATACTATTTAGGATGGATAGTATGCAAATTTGGGATGCAGCACAGGTCTTGCAGTCTCTACTAATGAGCTGATGAGTTAAATCAGGTGTGTTAGATGAGGGAGAGAAAATGTGCAGAATGTCCTCCAGAGCTGTGTCCCAGTTCAGGGGCTGCATCCTTCGAAGGCCGCATTAGAAGGCCGATTGCGTCACCGCTGCACGATGGAAGCTGTCCCCATTCTAAGGGTCCTTTGAATGCGGCCTACTGTCCTTCTTTCTTCAAGCCGCGAAGGATAGAATTATTATTTATTTTTTATTTTTTATGACAGGATTTTTATTTTTATTTTTTTTTTAATGGCGGGTGATAGTTCTTCTGTGGCAGCGAGGAATACCCTTATAAATGTAAGTATTTAATTTACTCAAATAGCTAGCAGAACAAGTGTTAAAAGGCAGGAGTCTTTCCTTCTTAAAGGTCCCATGACATGAAATTTCCACTTTCTGAGGTTTTTTAACATTAATATGAGTTCCCCTAGCCTGTATATGATCCCAAAGTTTCTAGAAATTTTAATCGGTGTAAATCGAGCTTTTGCTATTTTTCTCTGCCTTTGAGAAAATGGAAGCTCAACCAGGCTGATCTTGAATCTCCTCCTTATGACGTTATAAGGAGAAATGTTTCCTCCCCTTTCTCTGCTTTGCCCGCCCAGAGAATATTTCTCGCCCATGAGAAAATGAGCTAGGAAGTAGAACGCGCGCGCGCACGATTTTAGTTTGTCCACGAGCGATATGGCTTTGAGCGAGCGAAGCATAATAATTGCTCAATAATTGGATGTACAAATTAACACCGAAGGGTACACACAGCTACACACCTCGGACAAGTCAACAAATGATATATAAGTGTGTTGCTTTACTGTTTATGGTTACCTAGCTTCTTACACGTAGAATGTGGCTGTCACATTAGCTATGCAGCTACTTGCGCTAATGTAAAGGTAGACAGCATCAAGTTACACATACTGTAACGCGAGTGTTGTACATTTCTTTGTTATTTGGATGACCATTTTCCTGTTGGTTATATGGCGCGCGCGATATCCGCATTTCAAGATCGCAGAGCTTGATGTAATTGTAATAAGATAAATTACAGACGTTACAGATCTCTCATGAAAAGGCAACAGTAGGTTCGCGTTAGCTACATGATAATAACTGTAAACCATCCGAATAAAGTGCCGTATCCAGACATAATATTTTAAACTAACCATTTGGAAACGTCCTGCTGGAGCCGCTGAGTTGCAACTTCTTCATCCGTTGCTTCTACATCTGGATCAGATTCTGGGTCAAACTGAAATGCTTTAAGGACTGCGTGTCTTCGTGCCATTGCAATAGGCTATATCCAACATAAACAAACATGCATGGTACCGTTGCGCCATAGATATATACACTAGATGTCGCCTTGTATACGGCAGTTCATTGGAACGAATGCGTCAATAGAGCCGCCATCTTGGAACAGGGGAGCCCCTCCTCTTTAATGCATCAGCGTCAATGTAGGCAAAGGTCTAACGGAAATAAAATCACCATAAATCGTTATGAATGCGATTTTATAGTTTTTTTTGGTTCTTTCCAACGGTCAGACATGTATTTATCATCGAGTCCAGAGAAAATTTAAGGTTTTGATATTAAGATAATCGACTTATTTTTCAAAATATAACGCATAGTGCTATAGGCCTACGTTTATTAGTCACATTCTTTCACTTGAGTAAACTTAGAATGAACTATCGCTACTTTATATATATATATATATATATATATATATATATAAATTTGCAAAACTTGGCCACTAAATATTTAATATTCAATTATTTTAATGATCACAATTAAAGTTTTAATTTTATTAAATTGAACAAGCGCAACATTTAGCATTCAGTCAAATATTCTAAAAGATGTATTATTAATAATAATGTTATTTCAACATAATATCTCGTTATTTCAACATAATATGTGTGCGTGCAACAAGCAAGATGTGCATTTGTAAATCCGGTGACACGCGTGCATTGATTTTTTATTAATAAACTAGTGTTTTCTTACAGTGTCGATTCGGCTGGAAAGATGAAGTTGCCGATCGCCATATTCGTAGTGAACGCGCCTATAGAGAGAATTGCACATAATGGATTACATAATCAGAGAGTAGCCTTTTTCTTTTCGTTTTGAATTATTTCGTTTAAAGACATTTCAAGCTTTGTGTATTTGATGTATTTCTCATGTCTGTGTGAGGCATACACTGAGTTTCGTTAAGTTCTCCAGTTCACGTGCAATGCAAGTGACCACGCGGGCGCCTCCATGATTATATTGTCTGTTCGTTATATTTGCTTCTTATTAATTAGGCCTAAATCCAGGCAATTGTTTGATGAAAAAATGATTAAAATTAAGATACAATTTATACAAAACGAAATTCACTTTAAAGAAAGGCTTTAAACAGTTGACATTTTCACAAATTCCAGTGTCCTTCCACACCTCCATCCCCAGGAAGAAACAAGCCCTTGAGCCCACTGTATCCTTGTGCAAAACGTACACATAGGATTTGTGGAATTCTATGTATAAGAATAGATGTACTGTTTGAAGATTGACAGGGAGAGGACAAGCATACTATTAGGACTGTAGCCTACTTACAGGTTACAAGCCGAAGCGCCACACTGTTTTTTTTTCCATTAAAAGGTTTGAGTACAATCAGTAAAAAAAATCAAAAGTTAGGAACAACACAGCACAACACAGCCAAAAGTGGGTATTGAGGATCAACTCCTGCATATTGTACATTTTAAACACAAGGGTTATTTCAAATAATATCTAAAGTGTACAGCACATTCACAATTAATTTTCTGTGCGAGAATCACAGTTCATTTTCTTTCTCCAAGCAGAGAAATGTACACTTAACTTATAAAAAAAACAACTTGACTACTACCATCCACAGAGTAAATGTAATCCCTTGCTGTCTGGTTTAGATTTCGTTCGTGTGAACATCCATAAGCATCACAAAAGTCCGGCATCATCCATGAATTCGAAGTACAGGCGGAGAAAGCAGCGTTACCTAGCTACTTCTTATGACAAGACCCCTGTTCTAAGATGGCGGCGGTTTTGACGCATGCTTAGAACCCCAAGGCGACATCTAGTGTTTATATCTATGCCGTTGCGACCAACCCTCCACCTTGCGCCACCTTTCTCCTCCTCATTAGTATTTAAAGCTACAGACACTGAAACGGCCCGTCTGAAGGAAGCTCATTCTGGGACTGGCTTGTAGTGGCTATAATTCTGCACCGAGGCTGAATTTTTGGAAAGAGATTTCAGATACAGTACTAAGGATCACTAAGGCCTATATAAAAGCCTACAAAAAGTAGCATGTCATGGGACCTTTAAAAACGTGAATTTAACCCCGGCGTTACCACTGTGTGACTTTATTTATTAGGTGGTCTGAGGCAAATCTTGTTCTAACATTTTGTTTTGTTTTAGGGAGCAAGGAGCAGACGGCTGAGTTTATTAAAATGAGGGCCGAAAATGAGTATTTATTTACCAGGGCCAAAAACTCGGCCAGGGTGGCTTGGAGGTAAAGCAACGACCCATTTGTAATATTTCCACTAGGCTCTCTTGTGTATTATATACCAATTAGCCCTCACCCTGTACCCTGGTAATCCAGAGTTCTTGCGAGAGCACAAGTTGAAATTGCTCAGCGAGTTACTCTGGTGTCGAGTAACGATGCTCATTAAATATGCCCCTCTGAGCTGCACCAATCACATCGGGTTATCTGATATAGGCGGGCCAGAGGCGAGTTAAACAGATGATGACAGCGCTGTGATGTCGAAGTCATTAGTAAACATTGCAAGATGGCTATGGATGAACACCAGTTGTTTGAAACGGCTTTGGCCGCTAAAATGAACGAGTTAGACTTGGCTTTTTATCTAAAAGAGGAACATAAGACGCCGCTCGAATCGTTCCTTTGCAAGAAGGACGTTTTTGCTGTTTTGCCGACCGGATACGGTAAGAGTCTAATCTACCAGTTAGCTCCGCTGGTAGCTAAGCATATGGGGTTTATTGTTGTGATTGGTTGTAGTGTTATCCAATTGCGTGCAGTGAGATTTTCAAATGCATGCTTGGTGCCGCCCCTCGAGCTGGGCAATTTTCATTAGTCGATGCCAGACCATTAATCTTTTAGATTTAGGTCTGGATTTTCAGGCTACCTCACCCTGTACAAAGCCCACAACAATAAGACAACCAGTAGATAAGGCAATAGTCTTTCTGTAGGCAGGCCAACCAGTTGGAGTGGAAAAGAGAAATTACATGCTGTACAAAAATGGTGTTTAGGTGTACAAAAAAGGTGCTAAAAAAGGTGCTAAAATATTTACAGTGCAAGAGAAAACAAAAATAAATAAAAACTGTAAGAATAGAAAACAGCAACAATGTGCTAATTAGTGATGTTACATTTGACACTGAAGCTTCAAAGGGCGTATCAAGTACGCAGCGCAATTTCTCATGAAGCTCCGTGCCGGAGCGCGTATTGTTTCAGAGAAACATGCGATCAACGAAAAAGGAAGCCTCACTTTCTTTCCAGTTACGTGGATGCTTCACTTTGCGTGTCGGAATGTTTGAAACCAGACCACTACTCTACAGGTTTTTGGAAGTTTAAGTCCATTCACTAACATTTTTATTTTTATTTTTTATTAACAAGCATATAGCCTATGCTACATGATCAGTGTTGGGGAAGTTACTTTTAAAAAGTAGTGTTTGCTCGTTACTCGTTACTTTTTAAAAAAGTAATCCGTTACTTTACTTAGTTACCCCGTTTGGAAAGTAACTTTTTACGTTACTCGTTACTTTTACGTTACTTTTATGTTGCTTGACTTTGGGCAGAACCCAATATCTGTTCCTAAATATGTAGACATAAAGTTATACAATGGAGGACATAACAGGTAATTATTTTGTGCTCTTTATTATAAAAAATAGTATCAATTTCGAAAGAAAAAAAGTCCTTCTCATTGGCGCTGCTGTGTGTGCGGCAACTTTTATTCTCAGCCGGCTCTGCATCATGGGGTAGAGTGCGACACTCCGCGATGAGCAGCGCGCCCGCGCCACTTCTCTCCACTCCGCTCCCCCTATCCACCGAACTTTAAATTTCGGCAACAGCCAATAAAGCGCTCCTGCTCTCTAACACCGGTGCGAATCGCGTCTTGATAGGACAAAATGATATAGAAGACATAAGCTTAGTTTTCAGACATACGACTCACTCTAGCAAGGGAGTAGGAGAAAAAAAAGAGATTTTGAGAAAAAAATATATATTTTGTTTAAAAGTACACATATTCAAGCTTTCTATATATTTCTCAGGTCTGTGAGACAAGTAGGCTATAGCATATCTGAGTTTCGGTTCATTTACATTATGGAGACGAGCTCCAGTTCATGCTCTGGTGCCGTCATGATTATTTTGCATGCCATATTTACTTATTTATTAAATTCAGGCAATTAATTGGTTGGTAAAACATTGATTAAAATTAAGATACAATTAATACAAAACGAAATTCGTTTTAAAGAAAGTCTTTCTACAAAAAACAAACTTAATAAAGTGGTCAAAATCATGTCTGCCCACTCCATTTATCTCCCGATATATTGCACAAAATTATGATCTTACTCATGCTTTTCACTTTTCATATAATCAACATAGATTAAATTATTTATTTATTTATTTTATTTAAACATAAATATGAAACTAAATAGTTTTCTTTAATTTACTTCTTATTAAATTCAGGCAATTGGTTGATAAAACATTGATTAAACTTAAGATACAATTAATACAAAACGAAATTCACTTTAAATACAGGTTTTCTACAAAAACAAACTTAATAAAGTGGTCAAAATCATGTCTCCACACAAATTTTTTATTTTATTTAATTTAAACATAAATATGAAACTAAATCGTTTTCTTCAGTTCTCAACAGTTCTCTTCTCTCAAGCGCGCAGCTGAGGCAGTGTCGCTGTCAAATATATCCATGGGAAAAGTAACTTTGCGCCGAATTGAAAAAGGAACTACATTTCGTTACCAAATTTTTAGTAGTAACGCGTTACACTACTTTTTACCTGAAAAAGTAGTTACATTACTGTAACGCGTTACACACAACACTGTACATGATCATATATTCTGACACACAGCACAGAAACCATAAAATAATTAGACCAACATTTACTTGCATCAAGCAACTCTGTTGGTATTTTTATAATTAGTATTAATATAATTTTTACATTTAATTTATTGCCACAATATACACTTTAATATGTAAATTATATTATCAGAAAACTGAATATTTAGCGTTGTCAGGCTTTTATTTTTGCCTAATGGATAAAACAACGGCCCTGCACACTCAGCTGCTCATAAACATGGCTGCTATAAATTTGACCTGCCACAAGATGGCGCTGTTTTTAACACTCTTGATGCTTCGAATCTTTTCCTGAAACATTCAGGGGAAAGCCTCAATGCTTCATGAGGCTTCATTTGCCCATCCCTAGTGCTCATTTTGGCTAAACCAAATGGCCCAAGTTCGCAACACTGCTCAGTATGAGGTTTCTCTGAGTCCACAATCAGAACTGAATTCCTTACAGCCAGCAAGCCTATTTATAGGCTGAAGCCCCACCTACAGGTCATATCAACCACAGGCACAAACTAAAAAGTTTGTAACAATCAAATTAAATAATATAAACACCCAACACAACATTTAAACCTTCCAAACAGCTAATACAACAACCATTAACAGAGAAAGAGTTTAACAACAAATTAAATGGCAAAACAACTGTTTCTAAATTCTCCCCCCTCTGACATCACACCAAAATAGTAGCTTCCACAGGAGGTGATGTGGCTGTTGCTTTAAAAAAGCAGTTTAACCTGAAGTTTATGGGTTTGGTTGTACAGAGTGTGAACCGGGAAGTTTAACTTCAATAAGGTTTGTGGAAAAATAAATGTAATTATCATATGAATTATTGTGTGTTCTGGCATTCTGTTCTTTTGGGAAAATAATGACAAACTTTAAGAAAAACTATAAAAAGTTGAAAACTATAACAAAACACAGCAGTAACAAACTTTAAACTGAACAAAACAAAAACTCCATAACACCTTCCTGATGTGTACACAGATGTTAATTTTGCCGTTTATAGAGTCACCAGGTTAACCTGCGACACTTTCATTCCAACAACCCCCCTGTCCTTATCGCCTCCATTCCTAAGGACACACCAGGGCCAAGTTCAGCAGCAGTGAAGAGGAACCAGCACCAGCCAAGAGAAAAAGAGGCCATGAGGATGAGCTGATCAAGCTAATTAGGGAGGACATGAGGTTTCAGAGAGAGACAGGGGGACAGTAGCCTGGGTGCCAGCCCGAACCCCGCCCACAACATTTTTTGGTCGGGAAGTTCGGTCTGGACTCGATCCGTTGAGGAGTAATTATGCTCGGCTCCCAGAAGGCCGAGCCAATCAAATTGCCAGGGCGGGCTTTAATCGATGATGGACAGATGATCTGCGGTTACATAATCACCCACGTCATAAAGAGCGCTTGGGTTGAATTCGTTTACAACAAAGATGACTGCCGCTGGAGAATGGAGATTTTACGAGTTCACACTTACAAATAAGTCATTTAGAATAAATGCATATTTGGCGTACTGTCTGAGGAGAGGGCTCGGGCTCGGTATTCGGCCCGAACCCAAAGTACTCCCCCCGTATTCCAGGCTGTGGAAGAACAAGCCGAGAGTGAGTGGACGGATGCTGAAAACTGTCAAGGAATGTTAGGTGAGTTGACAGAGTTAAAATAATATATGCTTCCTCTCATGCAGATAGTGTAGACGGTAATTGTTTGATGACAAGTTGATTGGACTGATTATTTGAACCGAACGTGCTCCTCCCGAACTTTGATTATGAAACATCATGTGTAGATTCCACCATCGCGTCTGTTATAGAAGATATCGACAGCGCATTAATTTTAAAAGAGGAACACTGAGAACCGCGATCAAGGCATTTGTCGATCGGAAACATGAATGAAGAACATACGTCACTTACTCCGTTGCTCTGATTGGTTGTAAGTCTATCCAATTGAGTGCAGAGGCATTTTCCTTCCTGGTTCGGTTGAAACACGCCCCATAATCACAGCTCAATAGAGAGCCTAAGTCCCTCCCCTTCCGGTTGACCACCATGGGACCGTCGGAAAAATATTGTATGGTAGTCAATGGCACGAGACAACAAATATTTGGATCTCGTTTGAATTGTGCCCTGAATTACACATATGATGTTTGTCAATTTAAAAGATGCATTTTAAAGTCAAGAAAGTCGCAGTTTGATGTAAAACTGTTGAGGTATAAGACTGTGAAAATAGGTAATTACAGAGACTACAAACCCAAAAGGCGCACGTGTGACGTCATACCTTTTCTCTCAATGAATGAAGCTAACTTTACAGAAGCTAACGTCTGTCATTTTTCTATAGTCTTACGTTATAATCGTAACGTTACGCCGTCATGCCTGAGTGTTTTGTACCAGACTGCACACATACGAGCAACGGATCTTGTGACGTACATAGTGCGAGACGAGAGATGTAGTTCATTGAGCGATTTTCACATAAAACTAAATGTTACTCTTCTGTTTTATGACAAACGGCAACTTTCTTTACTTTCATAATTATCTTTTAAATTGACAAACATCATGGGCCCTATTTTAACGATCTGAAACGCAAGTATCAAGCGCAAAACGCAAGTAACTTTGTGGGCGGGTCTTGGGCGCTGTTGCTATTATACCGGCGGGATAAATGACTCTTGCGCCCGACACAAATCTAAAATGGGTTGGTCTGAAGTAGCTTCATTATTCATAGGTGTGGTTTGGGCGTAACGTGAAATAAACCAATCAGAGCGTCATCTCACATTCCCTTTAAGAGCAGGCGCGCTTGTTCTATAGCGGATTCCTATTATAACGGCGGATTTGCCAGGCGCACGCCAGGAGCGGTTCACAGCCGAGGAGACCGACGTTCTTGTCAGGGACGTTGGGGATGGAGAAACACACCCAAATTAACTTCGGTTAAACAGGCGTATGATAATTTGGGCAAATGTGTAAGCTAGATGTATGCTTTTATAATAATCTATCTATCTATCTATCTATCTATCTATCTATCGTAATAATGTATGATTTGCAAAAATGATAACTGCTGCGTCTGTGTGTAGATGAGAGAATCAAAGTGTATGCGCGTTGTGCACACGCTACATTGATTATGGCCCTTAAAATAGCATATGAATAACATGCGCAACGCGCCACTGACTTTAAACTGTTTTTTTTCGGTCAGTGGCGGAATTGTTTTCTAAACCTGCATAATAGCATGAGGGAACATTTGCGTCGGAACACGCCTCCTCTTTGCGCTGAACCGCCCCGGGGAGCGCAAGTGTATTTGCTAGTTTACCGACGTGCGTCTGCCGAGGGAAAAGTCCGCTTTGCGCGGGTGCAAAATAGGAATGATACATGCGTCGGTGTACAAAGTCAATTGCGCTGGGTGCAAGATAGGGCCCCATATGTGTAATTCAGGGCACAGTTCATACGGAATAAAAAGATAAGTTGTCTCTCGCCATTGACTACCATATATATTTTTTTCCGAAGTAAGGTCCTATGAGCCGGAAGCGGAGGGGAGGGACTTAGGCTCTCTATGGAGCAGTATGAGACTCACATTCTGACTAGAATCTGAGTATGACGACGTCAGGCTAGGGGGACAGGAGGGCAGGGAGAGAATGGACAGACTGTTTTCTCTTCTTGAGATTGAAGAGAAATGTATATATTTTTAATATAAATTAAAATTTTAAATGAAACAAAATTGTTTTATACATTATTTATTTTTGTTATATGTTAAAATTTGTAAATGAAAAATAAATTCTGTACATTTGTCATGTCGCTAATATGTTTTCAGAAAGAGGGAAGAATAAATTAAATTAACTCACATCCTCAAAAATCTAACCATATTTTAACATGCAAAACCTTTCTATGAAGGCCCTCCAGGACCAACGTTGCCTATCCCTGATGTATACGACCATTTTTATTAGTGTTTCTATACTGTTCTTAGTTTTTTTAAAAACCATATCTAATAAATAAAAATCTAATATCCATGTGTAAAAAGCCAGTTTTTCATAAGTTAAAAATTAGCTCATTTTGTTACTAACTGCGTCCCAAGAGTTGTTCAATGGGACAGTCTGTTTTTGTCGCCTAGAAACTGTGACAGCTGCCATTGATGAGCGGCAGTAATGTTTGTACTGGACTTTTTAAAGTTATATTCAACTGCCTTAAAACAAAACAGGGTTGAAAACCTATCTAAAAATGTACACCTTGGTCCATTTATGTACATACTAAAGAGAAGAACTATATAAAATCGCATGTTGGTAACATATGAAGTCAACATTTGAATATTTATTGTGTTGTTTCATTTGTATCATTCGATTATTTGAGTAAATTGAAACCCAATACTTACATTTAAAAGTGTAATATGGCAGTTTCTCTAAAATTCTGTCATCACTGGCGGGCAATGACTTTTGGGGTAGGCAAGGCCGTGAATGATCCATCTGTTGTATTCTTCATTTCACAGCAAACGAAGGCCGCATTTGTGGCCGCATTTTAAGGAGCCTTCGAAGGAGCCTCGGCTATACCATCCACTTAAACTAGTCTCAGTGCATCCTTGAAAGGCCGCGTCGGCCATGTAGCCCCTGCATTGGGACACAGCTCAGTTTGAAAACCTCTGCACAGATGACAGTGAAACACTACACTCTATGAAGGCTGTATAGAACCTTAACTCTTTCCCTGCATTGACGGAAATTTCTGGCTTTCCGTGTTTTCAAAGTTATAGGGTAGGGGGCGCCATGACAGACAGTGGGGAGAGCAAGTATTTGATACACTGCCGATTTTGCAGGTTTTCCTACTTACAAAGCATGTAGAGGTCTGTATTTTTGATCATAGGTACACTTCAACTGTGAGAGACGGAATCTAAAAGAAAATCCAGAAAATCACATTGTATGATTTTTAACCCTCTGAGGTCGACAAACGCGCCGACGCGTTTTGCCGGATTTTCTCCACATTGTAGCACTATAAACTTAAATTACTCCATCATTTATGGTCATACAGAAAAAAGAAATATAAAAAAAGAATCTGTGATATTTCTCCTTTTGTATGTGTCCACTTACAATCAAATCAAAACATTGTGCTTTTGTAAAATAAAGAAAATAAACAGGGTGTGCTTTCTGCCTCTCCGTCGCGGTGAACTTTTTTTTCTTGAGCACGTCTATAAACTGAAACAAAACTCAGCGAATACTTGTCACACATTTATGAGCCATATACCTTTATAAACATTTAAGTGTGTACTTTTAAATGATCGGATTCAAAACGAAAACAAATATTCTCTGTTTAAGTAATTTGTATAAAACCAACAAGATGTCCAGCTTCTCAAACGCTTGCTCATTACAGTTAATTTGGCCACGCCTACTCGCGCAAAAGATATTCACATGCAAATCTCCACATGGAACGCGAACGCGCTCGTTACCTCAACAACAAAACACTTCACTTCACTTTTCGTCGAGTTTGAAAGACGTGCCTGAGCTTACATTGGATTTAGGCTACCTCAGAAGAAGAAGAACGCGATTTGAAGACAGGAAAGATAAGGTAAGAAATTCTTACATAGCCTAGTTTGTTATTGTTGCATAAATGTCACGTCGCAGTTGAACTGTTGCTAGATATATGGGGAATATTATAATATTTAGACCCGTGTTTACTGTGTTTGTGGATATCTGCTCAAACATAGATATGTTTATGGTAACCATAATGTTTTATATTTGAGAGTGATCGCGTTTGAATGTATCATATTTTGCAAGCGATCGCGTTTGAATGTATCATATTTTGCAAGCGATCGCGTTTGAATGTATCATATGTGTTTACTGTGTTTGTGGATATCTGCTCAAACATAGATATGTTTATGGTAACCATAATGTTTTATATTTGAGAGTGATCGCGTTTGAATGTATCATATTTTGCAAGCGATCGCGTTTGAATGCATCATATTTTGCAAGCGATCGCGTTTGAATGTATCATATTTTGGATGAAAGCAAAACGCACCAAACGGCTTCATGTTTTTATTATTATCTCATTTCATATCATCATAACGGATGGAAACATTTGAAGTAACATGATAATCAATATATTTTTCTCTAGCTTCTTTTGGAAGATTTATAGGCTGCTATAAGTTATTTATTGTTATTATTATTTTATCCGCACTGCGCATATACCTTATGCCTACAAGGCACAACAAACCTGGTGTTCATTATATTATATATCGTTGGAAACGTGTGTGTGTGTGTGTATTCTGTGAATTTTAAAAAGGAATTTTAAAAAGCAATTTTAACCAGAAAAATCTAATATTTATTTCCAAAATCATGCAGGCCTTTCTCTTGATATCAGTATGTTCACTTTTTTTTTTTCAGGTCCCAGATGCCACTGAGGACTTCAACATTCACATGAGTCTCAGTACGTGAACATGGTAAAGTGAAAATCTTGGAAATGAAAGGTATGTACAATGTTTTTAGGAATGGCACAAAGGTCTCTGTCTTTGAAGTGCTTTTTTGGCATTTGTTGTGTATCTTTGGATTATGTTGTGTTGTAAATAAATCCAAACAATTTAAAAGCCATTATTTTTTAAATCTCCTCATTTACAGTATTGTGCAAGGTTGCTCAGAATGATAGGGGCCTGATAGCTCCTAATAGGGCCGTTAGGGGAGGTTCTTTGTCTTTCTCAGGTGAGAAAAGCTTACATATTAATGAGCTCTCGCATAAGGCTTTTTCACACAAAACACGTCGTAAAATTTTTAAATCAATATATTGTCTTATCTGAATGAGCAGTCAGGGTGATTTTCACATAGTTTTGCAGCAAATATTCTAGGCTACGTCATACAATTTTCAAAAGTCTTGTGAAGAAATAATCAGTATGGGTTTCATGGCCTTATTTCAGTGAGAATTTTTTTTTGTATTTTCAAAAACCACGCATAAATGTCATTATCTCAAAACTACAAACTTTTACATACATGCTGCTGATATATTATTGTAGCAGAGTTTGTGCTGAATACAGTGTAATTAGACTTTAGCCATGAAAATGTCACAAGTAACAGAAATAACCAGAAATGTCAGAGCATGTCAGAACACCTCCAGGGCCCAGAAAACAGCTCAGACCTCAGAGGGTTAAATAATTAATTTGCATTTTATTGCATGACATAAGTATTTGATCACCTACCAACCAGTAAGAATTCCGGCTCTCACAGACCTGTTAGTTTTTCTTTAAGAAGCCCTCCTGTTCTCCACTCATTACCTGTATTAACTGCACCTGTTTGAACTCGTTACCTGTATAAAAGACACCTGTCCACACACTCAATCAAACAGACTCCAACCTCTCCACAATGGCCAAGACCAGAGAGCTGTGTAAGGACATCAGGGATAAAATTGTAGACCTGCACAAGGCCGGGATGGGCTACAGAACAGTAGGCAAGCAGCTTGGTGAGAAGGCAACAACTGTTGGCGCAATTATTAGAAAATGGAAGAAGTTCAAGTTGATGGTCAATCTCCCTCGGTCTGGGGCACAATGCAAGATCTCACCTCGTGGGGCATCAATGATCATGAGGAAGGTGAGGGATCAGCCCAGAACTACATGGCAGGACCTGGTCAATGACCTGAAGAGAGCTGGGACCATAGTCTCAAAGAAAACCATTAGTAACACACTACGCCGTCATGGATTAAAATCCTGCAGCGCACGCGAGGTCCCCCTGCTCAAGCCAGCGCATGTCCAGGCCCATCTGAAGTTTGCCAATGACCATCTGGATGATCCAGAGGAGGAATGGGAGTAGGTCATGTGGTCTGATGAGACAAAAATAGAGCTTTTTGGTCTAAACTCCTGTTTGGAAGAAGAAGGATGAATACAACCCCAAGAACACCATCCCAACCGTGAAGCATGGAGGTGGAAACATCATTCTTTGGGGATGCTTTTCTGCAAAGGGGACAGGACGACTGCACCGTATTGAGGGGAGGATGGATGGGGCCATGTATCGCGAGATCTTGGCCAACAACCTCCTTCCCTCAGTAAGAGCATTGAAGATGGGTCGTGGCTGGGTCTTCCAGCATGACAACGACCTGAAACACACAACCAGGGCAACTAATGAGTGGCTCCGTAAGAAGCATCTCAAGGTCCTGGAGTGGCCTAGCCAGTCTCCAGACCTGAACCCAATAGAAAATCTTTGGAGGGAGCTGAAAGTCCGTATTGCCCATCGACAGCCCCGGAACCTGAAGGATCTGGAGAAGGTCTGTATGGAGGAGTGGGCCAAAATCCCTGCTGCAGTGTGTGCAAACCTGGTCATAAACTACAGGAAATGTATGATCTCTGTAATTGCAAACAAAGGTTTCTGTACCAAATATTAAATTCTGCTTTTCTGATGTATCAAATACTTATGTCATGCAATAAAATGTAAATTAATTACTTAAAAATCATACAATGTGATTTTCTGGATTTTTGTTTTAGATTCCGTCACTCACAGTTGAAGAGTACCTATGATAAAAATTACAGACTTCTACATGCTTTGTAAGTGGGAAAACCTGCAAAATCGGCAGTGTATCAAATACTTGTTCTCCCCACTGTATCTTCTGAAAGAGTACTGAATCGAATGACCTGAGTTCGAACACTGAATAGTGTTCCAACCAATCACCGACAGGGGTAGGTGTTTTGAGGTTTTCGCGTGCAGCCGTCATAGGCAGCCATGCACGAGTGCAAAACCTCACAACACCCACCCCTGTCGGTGATTGGTTGGAACACTATTTATTTTGGTTTTGAGTGGTGGTGAAACCAACTGTTTTTGTGTGCAGATCTCAGAGCCTAGGCTGCCTACAGAGACGCGGTTGTTTGACGGCATGCTTATGGGGCGGGCAGCTAGCGGATCGTTAGGAAAGATTAGATGAATATGATAATTTAGTTCAAAGCAAAGGGAGATATTTTCTTTTAAAGAAATTGCTTTTTAAGGACTATAACTAGGGTGGCCATTTCCATAACACCAAAAAGGAGGACACTTTGCGGCATTTAGTGTGGCAAGAATAATTGCATAGGACTCTGGTGTACTCGCAACTGCAATACAATTTTGTCCATCATATTGATGGTATCATGATACAGTGATTCTGAAATAGCCTACTCTATTCATTGCCAGACAATTTGATCTACGATATATCTTGATGTAGACCTATGTGTAACAGAACACATAGGTCTACATAGGTCTACACCCCAGCCTGAGTCGGGCGGTGGGGGTATGTGGCGAAGGGGGCATGGTTCGGGGAGGTCTATAGTGGGAGAGAGTTGGAAGATGAGCGGTTAGTAAGTAGGTCAAGTGCAAATGACATACACCTGTGTCTTGTTGCAGTAATTGGCGTGGAGATACCAGATAAGCCACTGGGAAACAGGAAGCTGGGAGAGAGAGAATCTTAACTGAGGACTGCGCTCGCGGCCAGCTTCCTTACATACAGAAATCGACCCGGCCCCTCGCGCCCTCCCGTTTCTGAGCGTTCAAAAACAGGTGAGCCCACACTGGCCCCGGCCCCGCGTGACTCACATGCTACAGAGAGAGACTTTTTTCTCCTGTGCTTATTCACCAAACGGACGAGCCCACGCTGGCCCCGCGCCCGCGTGACTCAGTATCTGCTAAGTCAGAAGGCTTGTCCGACTTCATGCAACTCTGCGCAGACCGATCGGCGGCTGACTTGAAACAGTGCATGCCGGTTAGAAATTTTGTCCGACTTGATACAGCGCCGACGCCACGTGACTGTGACGTATGCCATCAAAGTACAGCGAGAGCGATTCGAGAGTAGCCGGAGAACTCAGCCAGCGCAGCTTCTCAAGAGCAGCTGCACTGAGCTGCAGGAGCTCTGATGACGACACAGCTGTTCCACGATTGGCCGGATTCACCGCATGACAACGTTCACGTGTGCTTCGTATTTATTTGAACACCTTAGTTCCTCTAAAGCTCACAAATCAGTTTTTTATAACAGTAAACACTCTTTTCATGTAGTTGCGATGTTATATTGTGTCATGTTTATCAAATTAAAACTGATTAAAAACCGTAGACTCCACTTCATTGATAGTAGCTTATGTTGAACTTTATTCTTGTTCAAACAGACACTGTATGAAGCAGTAACTTACATAAAGTATTGAATGAAAATGTCTCTGAAACATCTGTGTATTATTTGGCAAATATTGCATTTATTTCACTTCAGCTGTGGTAAAGTATGCAAACACCACGTGAACGGTCACTACAGGAACAGAAAGTGTCCGACTTCACGTCTCCGTTTGCAGCTCCTCCCCGCCTGCACGCGGCTACTCTCGCCGATCGGTAAAATCCAGACGCAGCCGATGTCGAACACACCTAGAGTTTTCTCCGTTATTATTCACCTAGATAAAGCTATTCTCGTTGAGGACATGAGCGCTGAAGGTCTGTATGGAGAGAGAATTGTGTCTTTATTACATGCGAGAAAATAAATGATCTGAGAGAAAAAAAAAAGTTTGAGAGAAAAAGTTATCACACTGATAGCAAAAAAGCATTTCATGAGAGAAAAAAATTATATTTGAGAGAAAAAGTTTTCATACCAACAGCAAAAAATCATAATATTTGAGACTAAAAAAAAGTTTTGAGAGAAAGTATTTTCTCATAGAACATAAAAAAATATATAAATTTGAATTTTGAAAAATTATTTCTGAGAAAAAAAATCTCTCTCAAAATACTTTGAAAAAAACTCTCAAATATATATATTTTGCTATCAGTGTGAAGACATTTTCTCTAAAAAAAAAAGTGTTTCTCTCAAAACGCTTTTCTTTGCTCTCGATGCAATTTCTTGCTCTTGTGTCAGGATTCTGCTTTCACTGTGAAAATTGTGTCATGGGCGGGGCCACGTTCCTATTGGCCAGTCGGGTGAGCATCGTCTTGTCTTGGGAGTCGAACTGAATCATTATACCATTGTTCGGTTCACCGGCATAGATGCCGCCTCTGCCTTATGGCGCTTTTCCACTGCATGGTACGGCTCGGTTCGGCTCGGTACGGTTCGACTCGGCGCGGAACGGTTCGGCTCGCTTCGCTTTTCCACTGCGTGGTACGACTCGACTCGGTACGGCACGGTTCGGTTCGCTTTAGCTCAGTTGCTTTTCCACTGCAGTAAGTACCGCTTCAAAGTGGGTGGGACTGATCGCCGTCTCTACTGCCATGACATCATCATATTAAATGTGAATTTTTAATTCCGTGTTTCCCCATCCACTCCTCGGCAACCAACGAGAGGAACGTCTGCACCTCGTCCACTGACCACGATTCAGCCATTTCTTTTTTTGAAGTTTATACTCTTTTTTTTTTAAAGCAAATACTTTTAAAACAGGCGCTACAGTGTTGGCTGTTGTCTACTGGCTATTTAAATCTAGCGGGTTTAGTGTCTCGTGTCGTAAATACAATGACGCTGGTAGTGATGATGATTCTGTTTGACCAATCAGTGATCTGCAGTGTTTTCACATCACATTTTATGGCGCTTTTCCACTGCATGGTATGGTACGGCTCGGTTCGGCACGGCACGCTTTGGCGCTTTTCCACTGCATGGTATGGTACGGCTTGGTTCAGTACGGCTCACTTATGGGGCATTTCCACTGCATGGTACGGTACGGTACGGCTCGCTTCGGCTTGCTTTAAATGGTACCACCACTGTTGAGGTTCCAAGCGTACCGTACCGATACTAAAATGTGACGTGAAAACACTGCAGATCACTGATTGGTCAGACAGAATCATCTCTACCAGCGTCATTGTATTTACGACACGAGACACTAATGGCGCTTTTCCACTACACAGTACCAGCTCGCCTCGGCTCGACTCGACTCGGCTCTGTTTGGTTTTCCACTGTGTAAAAGTTGTCCCTGTACCGGCTTCCAGGTACTTTTTTTCGTACCACCTCCGGCGAGGTTCCAAGCGAGCTGAGGCGATACTAAAATGTGACGTGAAAACACAGCAGACTGCTGATTGGTCAGAGAGAATCGTCACTATTCACTGCGTCATCATTGCACGCGCCAGCAATAGTATCCAGAATAACCCCGCCATTTTTAAAAAGTTTGGCCAGAGATTGCGTGATATATCCAATCCATTACATATTATGGCAACTCGGAAGAATACGCCGTGGTCAAACGAGGAGGTGCAGACTTTCCTTTGTTTGGTTGCCGAAGAAAGGATCCAGCGAGAGCTTGATGGGGCAACGAGGAACGAAAAAGTATACCAAGAAATCTCCGAACTGCTGTCCACACATGGCTACAACAGGACTTTCCAGCAATGTAGGGAAAAGTTAAAAAAACTGAAAAGTGACTACAGAGCTGTAAAGGACCACAACGGCCGCAGTGGTTCAAACCGAAAAAGCTGGAAGTGGTACGAACAGATGGACGGTATCTACGGCCATAGACCGGCGAGCAACGGGAGGGAGGGTGGACTTGACTCGGCCACCAGTTTGCTGGAGTCGCTGATGGAGGAGGATGGTAAGTGTTTTAAGTTTACATTACATTAACCCTGTAGCTAGGCACTCTCTGCGTGAGAGTTTTGATTTCTGTAGGCTGGCTTTTGGAAAGCTGAAGCTCACTTATAACAACAAACACTGTAAACTTGTGTCGCAGATAACAATTGCTGCTAGCTCTAATGTTAACTAAATGCTAGCTGCCATTGCTATTTCATAGTGTGTTGACTTTTGTATGATCTTTCTATTCAAGATTCCTTTTCGACGAGCGAGAATGCTTCATTGTCTCCCACTGATGCCACGTTGGCATCAACAACGGCGCCAGAACCAACAACGGTACCAGAACCAGTCGTACCATCGACACCCACACGATCAGCAGCATCAACACCGAGACCCGCAGCAGCGTCGACACCGGCAACCGGTTAGTATAATAGGAGAAAATGTAAACCCTTCTAGCCTGTTGTCTGTGAATCTATACACACTTATTAATATATAATTAATATGAATCATTAATCGTATCAATAATTCATTAATATATAATATATTATTATTAATATAACGTAAACTTACTTGCATAACAACAGGAAGCATTCCCAGTTATGGGAATCAAGGATTCATTAATAAACCTGTTCAGTATTTTTATAACTTTCCAGATGTACACAGTGTACACCTTTACTGTACACATGGTAATTTAAAGTTGACATTTACTAATAAATAGTGGGCTCAGATGTTAAGTCGTTATATTGTTAGATTCTATATATGTAATAGTAAGTTGTGGGCTTTTATGTATGTATTTTTTATCTTTTTATGTCTTTTTTTATGTAGCAGATGTAATGATAATACATGTGAACAATTTAAAACACACACAACCTGTGAATGAAACGTGAGTTGTCTGTTTTTCTTTATTGTAACTCATTCATTGTAATTATTTTTTGTCCAGGACAGAGGAAACGACGGAGGGAACAGGAGCATCTCACTGTCCTAAGAGAGATGCAGACATCTGATGTCGAGCAGATGGAGTTGAACCGGGCACAACGGGAGCGCCATTTACAAATGGCACTCGCTGATGCAGCACAGGCAAGAGAACTAGAAGCGGCTTTGAGGAGGGAGGAGATTGCTGCAATGTCGTCCTTCAACCAGGCCTTTCTGGGAACCCTGAGCCAGCTTGTACAGGCACTGAACCGGCGGGATGCTGTTCCACCACCCCTGGACTGAAACCCCAGTTTGCTCATTTGAACCTCATGTTTGCACTACATGTAACATATATATATATATATATTGTGTGTGTGAATTTATATTTATATTATAGTTCTTTCTATTTGTGTGTGTGTGTTTAAATAAAACCTTTTTGAAACTTATTACAAAAGTGTCATTTTTGATGGGTTGCTTTTTTTACAAGGATTTGACCATGTATTTTCAGATGTTATACTGTGATAACCTTAAAAAAAAAAAACAGCAGAGACAACATTTTTAAAGATAATGTATTTATTTCTTAGCAATTAAAGTAACGCATCAGACCCTCTCGTACATCCCTGCCCTCCTCCTCTACACCCTGTGCCACTGCCACCACAGGTTCTGCTGCTGCAGGTGCATCCCAGTCATTGTCATAGTCCTCTCCATGACTCTTGCAAAGGTTATGCAAAGCACAGCAAGTAAGAATCATAGATTTCACGATTGTAACATCACAGTCATTTCTTTTCATGAGACAACGCCACCTTCCCTTCAGTCTACCAAAAGCGTTTTCAACCACGACCCGTGCTCGACATATCTTCTTGTTGTAGATCTGCTGTTCTGCTGTCAGCCGTCCAGTGTCAGTGAATGGTTTTATGAGCCAGTTCTGCAGGGGATAGGCAGAATCTCCCAGGATGTAGTAGGCAACATTCACCCCACCAATATTCCTGGTGTAAGCTGGAAAGAGGTTGCCACGGCCGGCCAACTCCCACAATGTGGACAGTCTTAAAACACGGGCATCGTGCAAGCTGCCAGGCAGTCCTGCAAACACGTTCCAGAACAGTCCTTTTCCATCTACAACACCTTGAAGGTTGATGGAGTGCCAGCCTTTACGGTTGAAATAGTCACAGTGGTACTCCTGTGGTGCCAAAATGGGTATGTGTGACCCATCAATTGCACCAACACACTGCGGGAGCCCCCATCTGTTTTCAATGTAGGTAGCCATTTCTTCAAACTTCTCCTGGTCTGGGAAACGAATTTGTTCAGGAACCAACAAAGTTTCTGCAGCAGCAGTGAACTCTTGAACACACCGGCAAACAGTTGTTATGCTTACTCCGAAAAGATGACCGACAGTTCTGTACTCTGAACCGGTCGCAAGCTTCCATAGTGCGATGGCCACTCTCTTCTTTAGAGGAACACACTTGCGGAAGCTTGTGTCCTGTCTCTCCATCACTGGACGCAGTTTGTTATACAAGTATATAAATGTTTCTTCGGACATTCTGAAGTTCTGAACCCACTGCGCGTTTGTGAAACCGGGAACAATAACATCCCACCACTCGGTAGCTCGGTTGAAAGCCCAAACAGACGGTCTGCCGCGGCGACTTTGCAAAGTGAAACAGATCTGAAACATATAAAGCATACACATTTTAGTACGTAATACTGGTAGCTATAAAGTTGATCAAATACTTTGTATATAGTATAGTGTTTACACATAAGCAAACGTTAGCTACGTTAGCATAACTTACCCTCTTGCGTCGGCTTTGAACAAACGGATTTGTCTCGTAGTCTGAACTCTGTAGTAATTCCCAAACTCTCCTGTTTTTTTCAGCAGTGTTTCGTTTTGCTGCCCTCAGCCTCTCCTGAAACAACGTTTGTCTTCTTTCTGTGAGAAACAGCCACATCCCGAGGATCAAAAACAACATGCACTCGATTTCCTCCATTGTCCTGTGTGTGTGGGTAGCGGGTGTGTGTCGCGTAGAAGATTACGTCACGGCAGTTTCCTGCAGCGTCGCTATGACAACCAGGTACTATTGTGGAGGTACTATCTGCAATGGAAAACGGAGCGAAAAGCGAGCCGAGCCAAGGCGAGTCGAGCCGAGTCGAGTCGAGTCGAGCTGGTACTGGTAATGGAAAAGCGCCATAAACCCGCTAGATTTAAATAGCCAGTAGACAACAGCCACGCTGTAGCGCCTGTTTTAAAAGTATTTGCTTCAAAAAAAGAGTATAAACTTCCAAAAAAGAAATTTTGTGGTCAGTGGACGAGGTGCACATTCCTCTCGTTGGTTGCCGAGGAGCGGATGGGGAAACACGGAATGAAAAATTCGCATTTAATATGATGATGTCATGGTAGTAGAGACGGCAACTATAACGATCAGTCCCACCCACTTTGAAGCGGTACTAACTGCAGTGGAAAAGCATCCGAACTAAAGCGAGCTGAACCGTGCCGTACTGAGTCGAGTCGTACCACGCAGTGGAAAAGCGAAGCGAGCCGAACCGTTCCGCGCCGAGTCGAACCGTACCGAGCCGAACCGAGCCGTACAGTGGAAAAGCGCCATTAGTATCGGTACGGTACGCTTGGAACCTCAACAGAGGTGGTACCATTTAAAGCGAGCCGAAGCGAGCCGTACCGTACCGTACCATGCAGTGGAAATGCGCCATAAGTGAGCCGTACCGAACCGAGCCGTACCGTACCATGCAGTGGAAAAGCGCCAAAGCGTGCCGTACCGAACCGAGCCGTACCGTACCATGCAGTGGAAAAGCGCCATTAGTAGTTGAGCACGGACACTCCAATGTTTGGGTAAGATGATTCACGGTGATCTTAGATGATCACGGACGTATTGCCTGCGATAATTAATGCGATATTGCTCAGCTTGTCAGTGAACTACGGCTCTGTGTTAAATGCCGCTTCATCTGAAAGTAGGCAATGGCGATTTACTACTAATCAAGGAACCGGCTTTACTGACGAGATGCGCATAACAATGTCATCCTATATATCGCCCAGGCCCTAGTTCATCATATACAACCTCCTGTACAGTTTTACTCGGACTCAGAATAAACTATTTTGTTTTAAGGTCAATATGATACATTTCCTGTTTGAACCTATAACTTAACTATAACCTAAAATGATTTTTATTCATGTGTTTAGCATCTGTATCTCTCACTATAGGTAGGCTATATATAGAGCACTATCAGTGTTGTGCCTGAACGGTTCATTGAACGATAGTTCATGAACTCGTTCATATTTTGGGTGAACGTGAACTGAAAGTAGCCTACTGTATTACTGCCTGATGAACGTTACTGTAAGCTCGTTCATTCTGGTGTCTGTGAACGTCACGCTCTCTCAGTTTAACTTCGTTCAAGAGAGTGCCAGATTTCTATAGAGCTTTCCAGGCGAAACCCCGGCTTAACGGTCCTCCACGACGGGTTCCGTCAAGAGTGAGTATGTGAGTGAGAGTGAGTGAGTGTGTGAGAGTGCGAGCAACAGCGAGTGTGTGTGTGCGCGAGTGAGCGACAGTGAGTGAGTGTGCGTGTGCATGCGTGCGAGAGCGAGCTACAGTGTGTGTGCGAGTGAGTGAGTGAGCGAGCTACAGTGTGTGTGTGTGTGTGTGTGTGTGTGCGCGCGCGAGTGAGTGAGCGAGCGAGCACAGTGAGTGTGTGTGTATTTGAGTGAGTGCGTGTCCCACCCAGTCAACACGTGAGATCATGCGATGATCACAGTGACATCACACAATCCTCATACTGTGATCCTCAGCATGTGTGTAAAGCGTGAGCTCAACGTGAGTTCATCTGATCCTCATACTGTGATCCTCAGCATGTGTGTAAAGCGTGAGCTCAACGTGAGTTCATCTGATCCTCATACTGTGATCCTCACCATGTGTGTAAAGCGTGAGCTCAACGTGAGTTCATCTGATCCTCATACTGTGATCCTCACCATGTGTGTAAAGCGTGAGCTCAACGTGAGTTCATCTGATCCTCATACTGTGATCCTCACCATGTGTGTAAAGCGTGAGCTCAACGTGAGTTCATCTGATCCTCATACTGTGATCCTCAGCATGTGTGTAAAGCGTGAGCTCAAGGTGAGTTCATCTGATCCTCATACTGTGATCCTCAGCATGTGTGTAAAGCGTGAGCTCAACGTGAGTTCATCTGATCCTCATACTGTGATCCTCAGCATGTGTGTAAAGCGTGAGCTCAAGGTGAGTTCATCTGATCCTCATACTGTGATCCTCAGCATGTGTGTAAAGCGTGAGCTCATTGTGAATGCTTTACACTCCGGTCCAGTTGGCGGTGGTAAATGCACCATCTAAGCTGGTCTTCCAACCACCATAAAACATATAAAGAAGAAGAAAAAGTTGTGCATGGTATTGTTACACCGCAGAAATGGTGAGTGGCCTATTTACATACTTTTAGATGTGCAATGTGGTCTGGTCTTTTTTTTTTTAGCAGAGTACTGCTCACACATGCTACATGTGCACCAGCCATTTTACCTTCAGTAATCACACCAAAATTGCTAGCTGCAGCTAGTTTGCATATCAGTATTTGTGAATTGTTAGGCCTGTTATGTCAGATCATTACAACATTACTAACTTTATATTTCAATATATTAATTTTTTTTATTTATACTTATATTTCAATAATTAACAAGCGCTGTAAAACAGTAAGCAAGAATGCTGCACTGGTGGAATAGCGTAAACTATCATTGCTCTTTGGATAAAAAGATGAAGTACGCCTACTCTTAGACACTCATATTAAAGATAAAAAGCCTTATTTCACCACGCTATATGACTAGTTTTTTAACAACAACTTCTATCTGCGGAACTGTAGCTGTTTTATGTTTAAAGCTTCAACGTCACTTCCCATTTACCAAAACTCAAAGTGACTGACATTCATCCTCTTATTAACATAACAAGCAACTTTACCCAGACATCAGATGCAACACTACATCATTAAGAATGTAAAGTGTAGATCTACAAAAGTGTAGTTTAAAGTACTTTAGGATACACACTTTCTTTAGGATACACAACAATTGTCCAAAGAAGACTTCTTAAACAATTATCAAATACAGTAATCAGTGAGAGTGGCTAAGGTTGTCCTCTCAAACAAAAACAATTTGTAAAAGATTTATGTGTTTCATATAATGTTTTACTAATACAGAAGTTCTTTTTGGCCTGTTAGGATTTGGAAACAAAAATTAAGGCATTGAAAAGACAGCAACAAAAAGCTCGTAGAAAATCAAAAAAGATCATTTTGGCTCTTCAGAAAAAAAATGAAAACACTTCTGATAGTGAACATTCCTCCAGAGAACTTGAATCAGACTACTCATCAGACGACTCAGGAAATATGCTGAATGTTGTGGAGCAGCATCTAAATGAAGACTTGCAAGAACAGTATGATTCAGAATCACAACAGAATACCATAATTAATATGCAAGATCAAGTGCTATGGTATGAAATTGATAGACTAAATGATTCCATGGATGTTACCAGTGAAAGTAACTCAGAGCTAGCTTTGTCTCTGGAGAAAAAGCTGTCTGAGTGGGCAATGAAATTCAACATCTCCATGACCTCTCTCACTCATTTGCTTAAGATTTTGAAGGAACATGACATTGATGTTCCAGCAGACGGACGAACACTATTGGCACTACCTCGTTCTGGCAGTTTGAGAATAACTGAAAAATCAGGTACATTTTAACTTTGAAAATGTCCATGCACTCATTTGGCAATATTATTCAGAAATTTCACTGAACTGTAAAATCTTGTTTTTGATAGGTGGCAAATACACATATTTTGGATTAAAGGAAGGTCTTACGCATACTCTGTCTGAGCAAGACACTTCAAAATACGACCACTTTGAGATTTCTTTGAATATTGATGGCCTACCCATTTTCAAGTCCAAAAACCTCACAATGTGGCCACTTCAGTGTGCTGTCATCAACATTGATGAAGTGAAAAACAGTCCTTTTGTTGTTGCTCTGTTTTCTGGAGCAAAGAAACCAAATGATTTGGAGTTTTTGAGGGATTTTATGAGGAGCTGCAAGAACTGATGGAAACAGGCTTTAAAGGGAAGAGAATTGTCCTCAAAAACATCATATGTGATGCACCAGCACGAGCCCTCATCAAAGGAATAGTTCAGTTTAATGGCCGCTATGGCTGTGACTTTTGTGATGTAAAGGGAGTTCATGAGAGCAAAATGCTTTTTTTGTATAAAGGAAATCTCAGAACCAATGAGTCATTTAGACAGAAGACAAATCCTGAACATCACAAACAGATAGCATTCTTTTGAATCTGGACATTGATATGATCAGGCAGTTCCCAATAGATCCCATGCATTGTGTAGATCTAGGAGTGACTAAGCGAATGTTGATGCTGTGGAAAGAAGGACCTTTGGCCCATAGATTATCAGCTGGACATCTTAGCACCATTACTTATTTTCATCAAGCTGTCCGACATCACATACCTCCTGAATTCAATAGGAAACCCAGGGGGTTAGATGAACTGAAGCACTGGAAAGCAACTGAATTCCGAACATTTTTGCTTTATACTGGACCAGTGATTTTGAAATATGTTCTCGATAAGGAGAAGTATATTCACTTCCTTTCACTTAGTATTGGAATGCGCATCTTGTACAGTGAAAACCTAATGGAGCATCGTGATTATGCAGATGAGCTGTTAACATATTTTGTTGAAAAAGGTAGCAGCCTGTATAGCATGAGTTTCATCTCATATAATGTGCATTGCTTGCTACATCTCACTGATGTTGCAAATTACAACAGATCATTACACTATTGTTCAGCGTACAAGTTTGAGAACAATATGGGTCAAATCAAGAGGTTTATCCGCGGTTCAAGTGATCCACTGATTCAAGTAGCTAACAGATTGGCAGAGAGGCAAGCAATATCAAGTTCTAAGAAATCAAATGTTAACTCTGGTACGCCAAAGACAAAAGAATGTTACAGAATGACCAATGATAGCTACTGCCTTATACATGGAGTTCAAGAAAATCTGATTTTTTGTGAGTTTTTTTGCAGAATGGAACCTTTGTACACTAAGCCATGTGACTCCAGAATAATTGGCATATTCAAAGGATTTCGGAATCACACTAAAATGTTACATACTGACACCACTCAACTGAGACATAAAGCAATCATGATACCTTTGTCATTGATTGATAAAGATGAATACAATGCGGTAGCGCTTATACCGCTCATGCATTCAGTTTGATTAGTTAGTCAAGTAAGTCAGTAAGGCAGGGTTTTTGCCTTTTTTATTGCATGTTATCCTGATTTTGATCCAAAGACTATGAATAATGTGTGTGTGTGTGTGTGCGTGTGCGTGTGCGTGCGTCTTTCAGTATCGAATTTGTTTATTCGGTGATGGACAGACATCTGTTGTACCAATCAGTTGGATTTTTGATGACAATGGAACATTGAAGTGTCGATGGACATCATCACTCTCAAACATTAAAAGCAATTCTCCACCAAACCCTAACTGGAAGGTTTATGACATTGTGAAGATCGTTGGACCATCAATTGGTAAGAAATTGCAATAATGGTGCATTTGAATTGAAAATGAATGTGATGCTGAAATGTGGGTATAAGAACACAAATTCAAGTTGTTGTGCCTAATATAAGACAATCACAATTTTAGTTTTACATAAGTATTTAACATTTCTGGAAGATTTTTTTCTCAATATTATGATAGGTGGTCTTATAAATTTGCTAATCATAATATATTTATGTATTCTATGATGAATAAATAGTTGACTGAATTTCCATTATACACATAGTATACATAAATTTACCACTTACAGGAGACTATGATCAAGCAAATCAATACATCTCAGATTACACAACGGGGGTCTCAGCAGCAGAGGACTCAATTACTTATTCAATGACAGACCCTGCAGTTGTGGAATTACCTGAGAAGAGAAAAAGGAAAAATAAGCTCTGTGATGAAAGTGACATCAATTCAGAGACATCTTCCTGTGAAGGTCTGTATATATTGAAATGATTGGTATGCAGAAAACAATTTAGCCATAACTCTGTGATCATTCTTTATTTGTATGTACTAAACAGATGATATGAACTTGAAGCAGTCAGGAAATGAAGTGAAGCAATCTGGTCTGAAGTCAAGAAATGTCCCACTGCCCAAACCTCCTATATACCATGGTTAGCCTGTTTTAACTTTGATGTAGAACTTTGAACTTGCTAAAGCACTTTTATGTTTTTTCAATCCATTTTTTATTAGTTTGTTTTTTTCTTCTTTTGAACATTAGTCAATATTCAGCTCATTCAGAAAGTTCAGTGTGACAGTGTTTTAACTTTTTAACTAAACTTTTATTTAATACAAAATATTTTTCTTCTGCATGATCTATCTTTAAAGATACTCTTCAGAGAAGTGGGAAAAAAGATGAGGATGATCCCAAGCCCACAATCTCTGATGTCTCAGGTGATTTAAACATATACACACATATACAAAAGATAAATTCATGTATTAATGGTGTGTATAATGTGTTACTATGCAGAGGTTTTTACACTTTATATTGCCAAAACCCACCATATATGATGAACCTTTAGCTAAGGAGTAATGTTGGACATGTAAACCTGAAGATAAACATTTTTAGTTCAAATTTATTAGTTTTATAGAAGCTTTACAAAGAATTCTGTTTTACAGAGAAATACAAATCCCATACTACAGATAAAAAACAAATATAAACACTTAAATGTCTCTATCAAGAACTTAAAAATGTGACTGTAACAATGTTTGAATATATTAATATTTATGTTTTTTATGAATTTTATGAAGACCCTTACAACCCTCTGGAGGCCTGTTGTGGGTCCCCTGACCCCGGTTAGAAAACCCATGCATTCATGTATTGATGTACATTAAGCCACTTACTTCTATATCTTCCTCTCAGAATTTCATGATCTTCAACAACATCACATGACTTATAAAGAAATTACAGTGCAAACCAGGATACCAGGTGTGTATACATTGTTTATTCATTGTGTATACAAGGTTTGTTATGGCAAAAGATTAGGTGATCATACTAATTTTAATGTGATAAACAGATGGTGTGCATTTAAAGAAGTCAAGAAATGCAATGAAGCGAGTTGGTCTGAAGACAAAGAATGTTCAGCTGGCCAAAACTCCCAGATACCATGGTAAGCTTGTGTTTTAACTTATCTAAGGAACTTAGCAGAATCAGCTTTATAATTTTATTTGCAGATTTTGAATGTCTTATGTCTTTTCTTGAAAGTAGTCAAGAGTCCACTTATTCAGAAAGCTCTGTGTGTCAAAACATCTGGTGAGTATGAAACACTTTTTCTCTTAAATTGAATCTGGTTAAGCTAATTTGATCATTCTAATTCACATTGTTCAGGTGACTGTCTGGATGATAACAATGAAAGCCCTGATGACAGTTATTTAAACTCAAGCCAGCCCAACCCAGTATTCTTAGGTGAGACAATAGATATTCCCTTTAACACATGCAAACACATCACAAGGTACCTTATAAGAGAATTTTGTGTCATGACTCTCACAGATACTCTTCAGGGAAATGTGGCAATGCATGAGGATGATCATCCCAAAAGCTCTGCTTCTTCAGGTGAGTTATAATTTAATATAATTTATTGTGTGTGTGTGTGTGTGTGTGTGTGTGTGTGTGTGTGTGTGTGCGTGTGTGTGTTTTTTTTGTTGTTACATTGTACCAAATGTCCCCACAATTAAAGTGAACCACCTACATGTGCATTGTGGATAAAACGATCAGGGAAAAAACGGTTTAATTGATGTAGAAAAATAAATATAGAAACAATATAACTGATTTAGATAAATGCAATTTCACTGACCTTATGTATGTAATTTTGATAACAGGGAAGGAACCAAAGGAAACAAAATGCAAAGTCACCATGGAGAAATTGTTTGGTATGTGATATATCAATTAGACATTATTTATTTATACAGACATAAAACATCCTTTGCTATATAACAATCTAACTTTACAATTTTTCAGATCTGAATACTAAGATACTCCAACAAATTCAAATGCTGGAACAGAGACAAGCTGTCATCATGAATGACTTGGCAAAAGTTAAGTCTGTTCTCATGAAGCGGGCAGAAGAAGATGCCCATGAGGAACTTTTTAAACAACAACAGTGCTCCAGCTTTGAAACATTTGAAGCCTTCTGTCAGAGGCTTGAAGAAGACAAAAATTATCGAGAGCTTTATGTTAGTACTACTATATAAATATAGCGTTTATTTTTACAACAAAGCCACAGTTTTATTTTTTTTAATTTTTTTGCAGCAGATACCATGTAAAAGAAATGTTGAAGCCTGGTATATTTTAATCATGACAATATTATGTATGTTTTTGTCAGGTACACTATCTCATCCATACTCACGGCAGCTCCAATATAGGTGAGATGGTGAGACAGGCTTTAAAAAGCATAGCGTCAGACAATGTTCTCTGTCTGTATAACAGAACGGGGAAAGATGGGAAGAAGGTGTTGCCACCTGTGCTCCTGACATGTTTGAAAAGTAAGTGTTTAAGTTTAGGTTTGTGCATCTGGATGCTGCTATAGAAATTGTAATGTTAACACCTTGCTCTTTGTGTTTTTAGAATGTGTCAGGTCTTTTCACAAACAAAATGAAATAGAGGTGAAGAAGCTAAAAGTAACCACCAGAACAACACCAGACGCGGAATGTATTCACCAAGTAGAATTTTTTTTGTCCAACGCCAACACCAGGCTGAAAAGGAAACCAAATAAAGGAAAAAGCTGACTTTTTGTTTGATTGTTTTTATTGATGGAAATAAAGAATGTGGGTGTAAAAGTTTGAGTTAACTGAATCATTTTAGATAACAGTGAACTAACACAATTATTGCATAGTGGTGTTATATGGTGATCTCACGGTATGAGCACACAGTGATCACAGTATGAGCACACAGTGATCACAGTATGAGCACAGTGACCACATTATGATCACACAATGATCACAGTATGATCACAGTGACCACATTATGATGACACAGTGATCACAGTATGAGCACACAATGATCACAGTATGATCACAGTGACCACATTATGATGACACAGTGATCACAGTATGAGCACACAGTGATCACAGTATGAGCACACAGTGACCACAGTATGAGCACACAGTGATCACAGTATGAGCACACAGTGACCACAGTATGAGCACACAGTGATCACAGTATGAGCACACAGTGAGTGCGCAGTGACCTCACAGTGATCACAGTATGAGCACACAGTGATCACAGTATGAGCACACAGTGATCACAGTATGAGCACACAGTGAGTGCGCAGTGACCTCACAGTGATCACAGTATGAGCACACAGTGATCACAGTATGAGCACACAGTGATCACAGTATGAGCACACAGTGACCACAGTATGAGCACACAGTGATCACAGTATGAACACACAGTGATCACAGTATGAGCACACAGTGAGTGCGCAGTGACCTCACAGTGATCACAGTATGAGCACACAGTGATCACAGTATGAGCACACAGTGATCACAGTATGAGCACACAGTGACCACAGTATGAGCACACAGTGATCACAGTATGAGCACACAGTGATCACAGTATGAGCACACAGTGAGTGCGCAGTGACCTCACAGTGATCACAGTATGAGCACACAGTGACCACAGTATGAGCACACAGTGATCACAGTATGAGCACACAGTGATCACAGTATGAGCACACAGTGACCACAGTATGAGCACACAGTGATCACAGTATGAGCACACAGTGATCACAGTATGAGCACACAGTGAGTGCGCAGTGACCTCACAGTGATCACAGTATGAGCACACAGTGAGTGTGATGTGACCTCATATTTCGACCACAGTATGAGTGCACTGTGATTGTGCAGTGACCTCATGTTGTGAACAAAGTATGAGCACACAGTGAGAGCTCTGTGTGGTTACACTTTTAGTTCACTGTGACACTCACATTATGACCGCACCATGAGAATATTGTGAGCTCATAGTGACATCATTGTGAGATCAAATTGTTGACTGGGCAGATAGCAATTACATTTGGCCCGGATCCGTTTTAAGCCCCTTGCCTCCGTTTCTATCTTAGAGACGTTTTCTGATTGTGAACCAGATCCGTGCCAGATAGAGGTTTCAGCTTAAACATTCTAACTGCCATCAGTTCAGTATTTACAGTGAGGAAAATAAGTATTTGAACACCCTGCTATTTTGCCAGTTCTCCCACTTAGAAATCATGGAGGGGTCTGAAATTGTCATCGTAGGTGCATGTCCACTGTGAGAGACATAATCTAAAAAAAAAAAAATCCAGAAATCACAATGTATGATTTTTTAACTATTTATTTGTATGATACAGCTGCAAATAAGTATTTGAACACCTGAGAAAATCAATGTTAATATTTGGTACAGTAGCCTTTGTTTGCAATTACAGAGGTCAAACGTTTCCTGTAGTTTTTCACCAGGTTTGCACACACTGCAGGAGGGATTTTGGCCCACTCCTCCACACAGATCTTCTCTAGATCAGTCAGGTTTCTGGGCTGTCGCTGAGAAACACGGAGTTTGAGCTCCCTCCAAAGGTTCTCTATTGGGTTTAGGTCTGGAGACTGGCTAGGCCACGCCAGAACCTTGATATGCTTCTTACAGAGCCACTCCTTGGTTATCCTGGCTGTGTGCTTCGGGTCATTGTCATGTTGGAAGACTCAGCCTCGACCCATCTTCAATGCTCTAACTGAGGGAAGGAGGTTGTTCCCCAAAATCTCGCAATACATGGCCCCGGTCATCCTCTCCTTAATATAGTGCAGTCGCCCTGTCCCATGTGCAGAAAAACACCCCCAAAGCATGATGCTACCACCCCCATGCTTCACAGTAGGGATGGTGTTCTTGGGATGGTACTCATCATTCTTCTTCCTCCAAACACGTTTAGTGGAATTATGACCAAAAAGTTCTATTTTGGTCTCATCTGACCACATGACTTTCTCCCATGACTCCTCTGGATCATCCAAATGGTCATTGGCAAACTTAAGACGGGCCTTGACATGTGTTGGTTTAAGCAGGGGAACCTTCCGTGCCATGCATGATTTCAAACCATGACGTCTTAGTGTATTACCAACAGTAACCTTGGAAACGGTGGTCCCAGCTCTTTTCAGGTCATTGACCAGCTCCTCCTGTGTAGTTCTGGGCTGATTTCTCACCTTTCTTAGGATCATTGAGACCCCACGAGGTGAGATCTTGCATGGAACCCCAGTCCGAGGGAGATTGACAGTCATGTTTAGCTTCTTCCATTTTCTAATGATTGCTCCAACAGTGGACCTTTTTTCACCAAGCTGCTTGACAATTTCCCCGTAGCCCTTTCCAGCCTTGTGGAGGTGTACAATTTTGTCTCTAGTGTCTTTGGACAGCTCTTTGGTCTTGGCCATGTTAGTAGTTGGATTCTTACTGATTGTATGGGATGGACAGGTGTCTTTATGCAGCTAACGACCTCAAACAGGTGCATCTAATTTAGGATAATAAATGGAGTGGAGGTGGACATTTTAAAGGCAGACTAACAGGTCTTTTAGGGTCAGAATTCTAGCTGATAGACAGGTGTTCAAATACTTATTTGCAGCTGTATCATACAAATAAATAGTTAAAAAATCATATATTGTGATTTCTGGATTTTTTTTTTTTGATTATGTCTCTCACAGTGGACATGCACCTACGATGACAATTTCAGACCCCTCCATGATTTCCAAGTGGGAGAACTTGCAAAATAGCAGGGTGTTCAAATACTTATTTTCCTCACTGTATATCTTTTTTACAGATCTGGCCCAGATCACTTTTCCCATAGGTAACCGAAAGACATTAGCTGTGTCTGACACTGATTTGGTCCAGATCTGCAATATGAATCTGAGCCGATACTGTTTTCACATAGGCTACACTGGTGTGGCCCGAATCTGTGATACATATCTGAGCCGACTGCATTTAAAAAAGGGCTAAAAACTGCTCTGGCCCATATCTGCAAAATATGCAAAATATCTGATTTGAGCCACTGTTTTGACAGAGACTACCTGATGTGGACCACATCCGAAATACTTTTCTCAAACTGTGTGAAGATCTCCGTGGAATAAACATTTTCAAAACAACATGGTTACCTGTCTGCATTTTTTTTTTCTATCTAGAGCATGAGATAAATGCATTGTCATTAAGCTGAGCAATATTATCAGTGTTTAAAAATTATACAGCAACATTTTGTGATGCTATAAGGTCCGTTACAGCACAGGTCCGTTTGAGCTCCGTTTTAGGTCCGTTTTATGACAGCGCCAAAAGTGCCAAGTGAACGTTGGGTCTCGCTTGACTGTCGTCTTGCAGATACGGTCCACATCCGTACTACGGACTTCAGCCAGAAGCGCCAAAAAAAAAAATATATATATATATCATCAAACCAAGCTGTCAACGCAGATTTATCTGACCAGCTACAGGCTACCACACGTAAGTTAGTTTTTATGTGTTTATTCGGTTTATTATGTACATCTATTTGTATGTGTTTATTCTAATTTACTGTCTATTACTTAAACGTGCAAGTGAAATGCTGTTTGCTTTGTAGATATCAGTTACAGGCTGATGTTATTTGCGCACCTCAAAGGAGTCTGTGTTATGTTAAAGCCGCATCTGCTATAGCGCTACTGCGCTATACAAATAGCATGAGTGTAGCACAGAATAGACCCAATTATAGGATAATTATAGGATAACCGAATCAACTTTTTAATATCATGGCATATATTTGCGCTAATGTGCTGAATTTTAAAAGGTAGTCTTAGCTTAGGATGTCCAGACGTCCCCGGTTTCAGGGGACAGTCCCCGTTTTTGGTTGCCTCCGGGAAAATACAGAAAAAACTACCTATGTCCCTGTTTTTTGAAGATAAAACTTGTATGTATTTCAATCAGATTGACAGTCAAACTAAAAATGTCCCCGTTTTTTCCAAAATTTTGGGATTATGTCCCCGGTTTTGGTCTCGGACATCTGGTCATCTTATCTTAGCTTTAGCTGCTATGTCGGTTCATTTATGAGACGAGCTCCAGGTTCGCCAGCGCCTCCGTGTCCTGATTATCTATTTTCTAATAGCCTTTATTAAATCCAGAAAATTTGTTGATGAAACATCGATTAAAATTAAGATACAATTAATAGGCCTACAAAACGAAATTAAATTTAAAGACAGGCTTTGTGCTTTCAGTTTGAGGTCTGTGAAAGTTTTAAAACATTATTTTATTGCCGCTTTTAGAGCGCTCACGTCCGTAACGGAGAACTGTCTGTAAATTTTTTTTTTTTTTTTTTTTTTTGTGAAATAAATTTCTAAAAAAATGCGACTTAGTCCAGTGCGAGGCTATAGGTTTTTTTCTTACTCGTGGCGCATTTTTTGACTGATATGCGACTCCGGAGCGACTTATAAAATAGGCTACGGTAAGTTATTTATTCTTTTTGTGCAAATGTCCCATAAAGTCCCATCCTTTAAGGATTAATTTATGTCCCGTTGACCGGTCCATTGCATTACGAATAAAAGCAGAATCAATAAAGTCAAAAATGTGATGTGCAGTCAGGTGGTTTGAGTGTGTGCACGTTTTTTGATGAGTTTTATAGTCTTGATATTGTTTCTTATTCAAAAGTGGTGACGAATCTTGTAATCTGAACCAGGCATATGATCACCGTGAATCATCTTACCCAAACATTGGAGTGTCCGTGCTCAACTTATGCCGAGTTCAGACTGCACGATTTTAGCCCCGATTTTGGGTCGCCGACAGGTTTTGAGAAATCACCGACAAATGCCCGAAATCACAGGCAAATCGGTGCTCGTTCACGTGAGTGACAATCATGCAATGTGAATGAGCAAAGACGGGATCTGAGAGAATAGCCGACGAGTCGCCCGTGAGATATTTGGCATGCTAAATATCTGGACCTGTCGGCGATTCAAAATCCTGCTGTGTGAAAAGTGTTCTGACTGAAAACTACATCGGCGATGACCGACAGCCAATGAGAGCAGCGGGGAGTTCGGGGAGGAGTTATAGGCCACAATATCAGTATTTTAATAGATATATTTACAATTATATCAAAAAGAAACAAAGCACAAACATTTGCTTGACCAGCAGCACATTGCAAAATTATTTATTTACCCCCAACTCTCTTTGCAGAACACACAGTCCTTGCTCCCCTTGTCTTCCCAGCCATTTCCTCATGCATAATATGTTTTTCTTTTTCTCCTTTTCGCTGCAAATCAGTGCACAGACAATTTGGATCGCAAGCTTCTTGCAGGCTATCATTTTTAATAACAATTTCAGTCTCGCGCAAGAGCTGCGATCTACGCACGCGGGATTTTGCGCTATTTCCTTATCACTTCTCGCGTGTGTTTGGTTGTGTTGTGAAACGTAGTTTGCGGACCAGACAGAAGTTGTCGGCGATTCTTCCTCCAGAAAGTCATGCAGTGTGAAACCTCCTGTCGCCGATGCATCGAGCAGTGTGAACATACCAGTAACTGAATGTTACCCCAGATAGTCACGCAGTGTGAAAAGAACAGTGACCCGACTACTTTGAAAATTGTGCAGTCTGAACTCGGCATAAGGCAGAGGCGGCATCTATGCCGGTGAACCGAACAATGGTATAATGATTCAGTTCGACTCCCAAGACAAGACGATGCTCACCCGACTGGCCAATAGGAGCGTGGCCCCGCCCATGACACAATTTTCACAGTGAGAGCAGAATCCTGACATGAGAGCAAGAAATTGCATCGAGAGCAAAGAAAAGCGTTTTGAGAGAAACACTTTTTTTTTAGAGAGAAAATGTTTTCACACTGATAGCAAAATATATATATTTGAGAGTTTTTTTCAAAGTATTTTGAGAGAGATTTTTTTTTTTCAGAAATAATTTTTAAAAATTCAAATTTATATTTTTTTATGTTCTATGAGAAAATACTTTCTCTCAAAACTTGTTTTAGTCTCAAATATTATTATTTTTTGCTATTGGTATGAAAACTTTTTCTCTCAAATATTTTTTTTTCTCTCATGAAATGCTTTTTTGCTATCAGTGTGATAACGTTTTCTCTCAAACTTTTTTTTTTTCTCTCAGATCATTTATTTTCTCGCATGTAATAAAGACACAATTCTCTCTCCATAGGTCTGGAGCTCAATCTCCAAAAATGTCTAAACAAATGGTCAAATATGCTCTAAATAACTACTTAATAACTGCTCGCTTAAAAAAACTTAAATCTACATTCCGTGACACAACAACGGTATTTGTAAAATGATGGTGTTTGCTCGTACGCCATGACGCTCGCTGTGAGAAATGCTGCAAGCAGAGTGAAACGGTTCCAGTGCTGATACTGAGGGAATATCGCATGGCTGGAAAAGGCTCTCAGCCAATCAGATTCGAGAACCAGAACGAACTGTTGTATAAATTAAAATACATTAGATCAAGTGTTTCATGAATAACTGCTCACAAAAAGTCATTTAAATTGCTGTTGATTTTTTACTATTCGTTTTGTCTTGGGATCAGTAAGAATATAAGCAGTACAATACAGACATTTGAAATCATGTGAATTAATAAATAAAGGACAGATAGTTTTTACTGTCAAACAGACCACTGTGAGGTCTAAGCATGCAGTCTTCATATAGGTAATTCATTTCTAATGATTAATAGAATCAATGAATGAACATTTTATTTATTTTTAAATACTCTCAATTGGTGCAGATCTGTTTTTAAGCACTTTTCGAATTATGTCTCTGATTTCAGCTGTATTTAAAACATAAATTATGGGATTTAGCATTGCTGGAACAGCATATGCCAGAGATGTGCTGATGATTCTGGAATTTGGAGTGCTATAAAGCAATAAAGAAGTAAGGTATGTGAAGAATATTGGGAGGAAATATATTCCTACTAGCAACAGGTGCGAAATACAGGTCTTCAGTGCTTTTAAACGTCCTTCCCAAGTTGTAATTTTGCTTAAAACACAAAAAATCCCCAGATATGACAGGACTATAATGAGCATTGGTGCTATAAGGTATAAAGATGTGTAGAGAAATCCCATAATTTTATTAATGCTATTGTCATTACATGCCAACCTAAACATTGGTCCATGATCACAAAAATAACTCTGTATTACATTGGTTCTACAGAATGAAATTTGGGTAATCAATGACACCATCATGGCCACAATAAAAGAATTAAATAAAAAAATTGCTGAGAAAAGTAAACACATATTGGTATTGTTCACAAAAACATGATATCTCAATGGCAAACAAATTGCAATTAAACGATCATATGCCATAACGACAAGAGTCAGACTCTGCATGGCACTAAAGAAGAACACAAAAAACATGTTTACCAAACAAGCATTGAAGGAGATGTACTGTGAGTCAAAGAGAAAAGTCTTCATCATGTTGGGAATCAGTGCATTAGTTTCACAAATATCAGCCAAGGCCAAGTTAAACACACCAATATACTTTGGACTGTGCAGGCTCCGGTCAAGAGCTATAATGAGAAGGACTATAGAGTTCCCAATTATAGTAATAAAATAAATGATAAATAAGAATATGTAGTGATAAGTGCTGTTCGGCATACCTGTAAGTCCAATGATGAAAAAGAATTCAGGATGAACAATGGTAATATTATTGGAAAAACTTGCATTTACAGAACTCATGGCAGTTTTTGCGTTTGGTGTTTTGTACAAGCTGAAAATAGAAATGACCACAAAGATATAAGGAAAATCTAGAGAATTCACAAAATTGTCTTTTAACAAATAGCTGTGTTCAAAATATAAATATAAAAAATAAATACCTAAATAGACATTTGCAAATGCTGTAAAACACAAAAGCTGTAAAACATTTGAATCACAGACCTGTATAAATAAAGTTTTGGAGCCAAATCAAACTGACTGACTTAGTGTCTGACTGCTTATAAATTGCTTAGAATTACTCACAAGCAACACTAGTCTTTATTCTCCCAAGCCTCAAAGATACCCACTGATACCCACATCAGTGATCCAGATATACTTTCTGATTCATCTCTTGAGAACCTTCAGACCACACAATGATGTAATACTTGTATGTTGCATGATGTAAAACTAGTATGCTTAGTTTGGATGGATGTTGCCTTTACTTACTGGTCTGAAAAAATAAAAGCCACAACAAAACAAAATCGTCACAACACAACGGAAACAAGCCACAACACAACAAACGTTTGGATTTGGGGCATGCAAAAAATTAAAAATAAATCTTGCATCACAATAAGTGTATTGTGATTGTCAAAACATTTTAGTAACTAAACAGAATTTTATTAGGTTTAGTGACAACATGTTACAATGTTTACATGGTACAATTTCTGGTAAGCTATGTTTGTTTATTATAGCTTGACACAAATTTCACGATTTCAATTCAATTCAATTATTGACTCATTTGGATAAATATTAGGTACACACAATAGGCATTAATTTTTCTCAAGAAAAAAAAAAACCCTCACCTAATGCTGTAAACATACAGAGAGCCCTATCAGCTGGTAGTATTATTTAAGGTTAAAATTAACTCATAATTAAATATAATGCTTTTTTATTATTATTATAATAACAACTTTATTTAATGATATAAGTAAATAATAATAACTATGTAATATAGTACACATATTTAGCAAAATACTCTCAATAGCTCTTTTTTCTAGCCAACTAACATGCTATATATGAAGAGTTTGGTTCCAAAACGCGAAAAATCCATTTTGATTAATATGCGTAAAAAATGTGTTTTCTTTACCAAGAAAATGGCAAGATAAAAAACACTATTTTCTGTTTCAAACTTTCACATAGCATCTTTGTTATAATAACATAAATTCAAATCCAGATTTTGATTTTCAAAGATTTATTATAAAAACAGATTATTTTTCCCCCAAAATGCAAAAAATTCATGACACTTGTTTCTCAAAATGCAATTAATCAATTGAATCAATATAAAAGTTATTTTTCATATTGAAACTGTTGAAAATACTCAACAAAGTAAGTTGATCCACATATGACAGCCTCTGAACTTGGTCAATACTAATCTTATATACAGGTACTGGACTAAAAATACATTCAATCAGCCATTGCTAGGAAATACCTCCTGAACTTTTTTGACGGCGATCAGCTGTAAAATGGCTTGGTCCTGTTCGGTTTTCGTTGACTGAGTAAAACATTTGAAAGTTTTTCAAAAGATCCCCTGGGGTCAATGTGTCAGCGTGACAGAAGTTTGATGCTGTCGTGTGAGAACAAGCAACAGCTGGCATTTTTAATCTTTTAGATTAGATTAGATTTTGATGGCTTATGTTTCTTCTCTACCACAGGTAATGCCGACAAAATTATTCATTTTTTTGTTTGTTTGTTTGTTGATAAAGTAGATAAGGAAAACTAGGATGCTGGGTGTATTCAAAGTGCCGCCGTTACTGTTTACAATGCGTGGAATGGTGCGCTGTGATTGGTTGAGCGGATGTATGGCATTCTGAGAAGGGAGACTGGCATTTGCCGCTGTTTGGAAAGAAAGGGAGAAAACATGACAGAATAACACGGCGGATATCGCATTTTACGTAAAAAATTAAAAATGTACTTTTCAATACCGACCAGATACAATACTTTTTAAAATGGCGTTTATCACGTTTTGGAACCAAACTCTTCAAATTATGGTCATTAAATGGCTTTCCTGAGGTAAATGTTATGTGACAATTGATCTCCAGCTGTTTTATTGACCTCTTTCCGCGGTTGAAAAACACTGATTGATCGATATTATGTATGAGGAATATACAACGTTAGGTTGTAGGCTATGTATGTTATATATTGTTATATATTGTCAGAAGGATGTGACAGACCATGTATGGTTAAATGTGTATGTGACGTCATTGGAGATGCGCGAACACATGAAGTAAAGTGGAAACACTGAGAAGCATGCGATTGTGAGATTCTTTATTTGTAGAAAAATAAAGTGATTTACAGAGTGAACCAAGCTTATAACAGGCTACTGTATCTTTCAACATTGTTCATTTGTGTTTATTTAGCCTACTATTAGCTAGTAGAGATGATCGGTTCACGTGCCGCTTGAACTGCCAAAACGGTATTTATTGTTTGAATTTCGTAATAGAATTGACAGAATCTGAGAGCTGATTTTTTTATATAAATAAGTAACCTGCTCTGTCTAGTCTATCGGTCTCCGTGTCCTCTTTGCTTCATGATTTTTCTGTGCATGAGAAAATGGATGTGTGGCGTGAGAGCGTGTGAAAAGTGTCAATTGCGTGAGTCTCACGCTGAATGCGTGAGAGTTGGCAGCCCTGGTGTAATTGATTTTTAAATGAACAAAATATTTTTACTGAATGTTTTGATATCCTGATAATCTTAATGTATCGATTCATGAAACAAGCAGAAGATGGATAAATTATTTTTGATTTAGATTTTTTTTAGATATTTTTGGTTTAGCTCTGCTCGTTTCATGAACACCCACTGATAGTCAGCTGAAATGTTATCATTTCAACCATTGTCTTCCTAGGCTGGCAAGTTTTGTCCATTTTGTGGAAACGATCTGAGAACTATTACAGCTTTATGCATCTTGTGTGGCACTAATGTCCTGCTTTTGGCTGAAGAAGTTGAACATGGTAACCTAAGTATGCGTTAAGTCTGCCTTGGAACCTAAAGTGTAAGTCTAAACCTTAAGTTACTGTTATTGGAGCATACTGTTTATTAACTGAATTCTAAGAAAGCTGTTTCTACCAATTAAAGTTGTAACTTTATAATAACATTTCTATTATGTATTGAAAGCTTGAGTGTGTCAAATTAAATTTAGTATCATTTATGTCCTTCTTTGTATAGACATATAAAACATCTTGTGGTGAGCAGGACTTGGCCGAGGATCCATGGGAGAACGGCGCGAGGCCGGTGGCGTGATTAATAATGAGTGACACTTGCGCGACTCACCGGTCTCGTATCTCTAATGGAGGAGGAACAGGCCTGGACTTTGTTATGTTTTGTTTCTATTTTATTATGTGGCGTCCGTGAGGGACTGCTGCTTTTACTTTCGTTTTGTATTTGTTTATTTATTTTATTAAAAGTTGTTGAATGTTCGCCGGTTCCCGCCTCCTTCTTCCCACAAAAACATACTGCCTTACACATCTTAATGCTAGATTTTATTCTTTCTTGATGGTTAGACTCATCAGTCCATGTTTCTGAGGATGATCTTCTTCAAAAGTACTAAAGAGATGGACACAGTTACAGTGTCATTGTGGATTTTTTGGCATCGAAGCACAAAATTTAAAATGAGCCTTCATACCCTGAATTTTTGTACAAACGAAAAAACGGCTTGCCTTTGGACATTGTCCGGACAGTTATTGACGAGTTGAATGGCTCTGGACAGCATTGTGGTTACCGCACAATGTGCCAGACCCTACGTCAAAAACACAATCTTACAGTGAGAAGGCAAGCTAATCCATTAGGCATTGAACAACGCTCAAGTAGAAGATTTGTGAGAAGGGTTTACCATTCTTTGGGGCCAAATCATGTCTGGCACATTGATGGCTATGACAAATTAAAACCATACGGTTTGGCTATAAGTGGCTGCATTGTTCGATTGCTCCTATCTGGTTTTTCCATTTGCGTTTTAGTCACATGGTCAGGAAAGGATAAAAGAAGACTGAAACTGTTGCTCTGGGTGCTTCCAAGGGGGTAATCCATCACCCAGAAAGCGTACCTTCCCTGGGGGCCGCCATTGATTAGCAGACCATCACCTGCTGTTAGCATTCCATTGACTTTTTTCATTCATTTTGGCGTCACTTTGACAGTGAATAACTTTACATCTGAGGCGTTTAAAGACTCCATTTGTCCATTATTTATTTCTAAAGAAACACGACAATGTATAAAAGGCTCCATTACCTTGTATCTTATATGTTATGGCCCCGTAGAATCAGTTTTTGTAAAAATAGGCTAACGATTGCGTCATAACCACGCGACTCTCAGTCGCACAGTAGAGTAATTACCGTATAAAGAGTCACAGGAGGAGAAGCTCGCAGGCAATCGGGGGGGGGGGGGGGGGCATGGAGGCATAAAGTCAAGGGAGAAGCCCATAGAGTCATAAAGTTGCTCCTGCTCCTAGCTCATGGACAGCTCATACTCACGCTCTCCATCTCTGCAAGATTCGGAAGGGAATGATTCAGATTTATTTTGGCACAGCTACTAGAAGACAGACAGGTTGCTCACGTCACATCTACGTCATCAAGCTCAGTTTGAGGCTGCGCAGTACGTTTAGCCATCAGGAAGTGAGTGCTTCTAATTGACTTCACTTTTCTCCGTTGAAGTCTATGGGGTCACTGTGTCCATTTCTTTTACTGTCTATGGGTGCTTCTCATTTCTTATTTGTGCAACCTCGTTTCCTTTCGTCATGGAGGAACTTGAAGTAAATACTATTTTTTTCTTGACGAAACAGCTACTAATGGTCTCTGCGATCAACTTAGCTCATGATGCTTTTGGGAAATGCAGCCCAGACCTGAATCAGCCTTTCGTGACATTTGAATTCTCTGGTGTAATGTAATCTCATGCAGAATGCAGCACAGTGATTGGAGTAAACGAGTTTCTTCTCGTTAATAATGCGCACCGAATCGCTTAATGAACCGATCCGCTCTGAGCTGCTGAAAATTGTTATCACAACAATATGCTTCATGCTTCATCATACACGCATGCTTCATGAAACACAATGCTGACATATTTACCTAATCGAAAAATCGCACTGACTACTGAGTATACACACACACACACACACACGTGTGTGTGTGTGTGGCAGGTGTAGAAAAAAACTGATATTTCCGACACCTGATGCACATTTCTTTGTTCTTCATTTTCTAGAACAAGAGTTTAAGAACCTTACTGTATTTTTGTGCAATTAATTAAGAGAAAGTACGCCATCTTACTCCAACGAAAGTGACTTGAACGCACATGCCGTCGTAAACACGACTTCCCACCTCATAGGTTACATATGAACTTCGGCTCAATGCAGGCTCATCCGGGTTACTGAAGTCAACAGCGCTAGGAACGTTTTTTCTTCGTGGAAGTTTTGCATTTGGTGAGCTAATAAAGTATTAAAACTCAGTCAAATCAATATTTTGTGTATTTAATTATGCTATCCAGGGGTGCGTTTCCCGAAAGCATCGTTGGCCAACTATGGTCGCAAGTTCATCGCAATGTCCATTGAACTCTATTAGTAACGAGGGAACTTGCGACCATAGTTGGCTAACGATGCTTTCGGGAAACGCACCCCAGTATCGTGGACTCGCTCTCTCTTGTTTCATGCAGCTGCTGTCATTTTAGTATTATAAGATACAAAGGTACGATTTTAAAACAGTTTAATTGTAAATAAATATCTCTTATCTCCATAATTATTTATGTGGTGAAATGCTGTGTAATAAGTGGTATGCCTGTATAGGCTACCGTATTTCTTTAATGTCCGTCTAGTTTGAACTTGCCGCGGCTGCAACTGCTCTCTCCGCGGACGCTTTGTGTTTAAAGACCTAATAAAATATTTCAAATCAGATCAATATTTCGTGTCTAATTATTTACTAATGTGGCAAGTAGCCATGTAATAAGTGGGACAATGTAGATCCAGCCGGTCCTCATCACCCTGTCGGGGGTTATTTTGAGAGAACAACCTGGCCGGATCTACATTATCCCTTACTTGGCTGACATTAAAATTCTCAGGTGTCTGGATTGTTTCAGGTTTGTTTTGTGTCTCTCTTGTGTCACGGGTGTGGAGCTGCTGGACAGCATTAAATAAGCACCAATGAGCAATGTTTTGCTTGTTACTTTGCCTATTTATATCCTGTGCTTGTCAAAACATATTGTCCAGAGGATTGCATTCTTCTGCTACTCACTCATGTTCTCTTGCCCAGTTGGATTTGCTTTTGTTCCTTCTTGCCCCTGCACCCTGGAGGCATTGTTTGTAAATTATTGTTTTCTGTATAGAGAATCTGCATGCATTATTCCTTTAGTGGCCTTCTCCTGGCAACAGTTTGTGCATGCGAGCCAGTTTCTTTTATGATTATATACAGAATATTGAAACACTGCTGTCCACATCTGCCTCTTCTGTTTTTACTACCATCATCTCTGTCGTATTTTTGCTGTTGTTAATTGAATTTAATAACTGTTATTAAAACATCATCTTTATCAAACCTCCTCTACTGACCCTCTTTGGGTCAGTAACTAAAAACAAACACAGTACAGCACACACACTTGAAATCAGATGAATTCATTCATAAATAAATAGGCCTAAACAAAATTTCACTGCTGTTAACCAACACACGTCTAATGTGTCCAATGTTAAGAGTCTAGCAGACTGAATTTATTTTCTGCTTGTACACTTTTATTTTCCACATTAAGGATCTAAAAATATTAATGAAATACATAAATGTATTTTTTCATATAGGTAATTTAATTCACAATGATTGAAGAACGCATAGAGAAGTATTACAGTCATTTTGAAATGTTCCCTCTAATTGGTGCAGATCTGTTGTTAAGCTTTTTTCGGATTAAGTCTTTGATTTTAGCTGTGTTTAAAACATAAATGATGGGATTGAGCATTGGTGGAAGAGCAAATGAAAGAGATCCGCTGATGACCGTGGCATTAGTAGTAGGTGAAGCAATCAAAATGCATATTATGGGAAGAAAGAATGATCCAACTACCAAAATGTGAGAAACACAGGTCTTCAGTGCCTTTAAACGTCCTTCCCAAGTTGTAATTTTACATAAAGCAAGAAAAATGCCCACATATGACAGGACTATAATTAAAGGTGGTGCTACAATGAATAAAGCTTCAATGAGGAGTGCTAATAACTTATTAATGCTATTGTCATTGCATGGCAGCCACAGCAATGTTCCATAGTCACAATACCAACTCTCTACCACGTTGGACTTACAGAATGAAAGTCTGGTCATCAAAGATGTCGACAGTGTTACCATACAGGTGTTAAATGCCCATATTACTGAAAACACTATAGACATTAACTTATTATTCACTATAGCATGATATCTTAGTGGAAAACAAATTGCAATGAAACGATCAAATGACAGAACAACAAGAGTCCAAGTTTGCACAGTAATAAAGAAATTCACAAAAAACATGTTTGCCAAACAAGCATTGTATGAAATGTACTGTGAGTCCAATAAAAAAATCTTCATCATGTAAGGAATCAGTGCATTAGTTTCACCAATGTCGGCCAAGGCCAAGTTAAACACACCAATGTACATTGGACTGTGCAGGCTTCGTTCAAGAGCTATAATGAGAAGGACTATAGAGTTCCCAATTACAGTAATAAAATATATGATAAATAAGAATATATAGTAATAAGTTTTGTATGGTGTACCTGTGAGCCCAGTGATGAAAAAGTATTCAGGATGAACAATCGAGATATTCTGGGATAAACTCATGGCAGCTTTGCGTTTGTTGTTTTGCACAGGCTGAAAATAGAAATTACTATAAAGAAATAACCAAAATATGGACTTCACTAAATTGTCATCTCACACTTTTAACATCTGATTTTCAAATGTTGAAAATATACCTTTATGTAAACTTTCAGCATAATATTTGAATCAAAGACTAAATAATCTTTAAGTTTTATAAGCAGAGCAAACAATGACAGTGTCTGAATGTTTGTGAGCTGCTCTGAATTGAATAGTCTGTTTTAAATGCCCATCCTTAATCTCTCATGTCGCAAAGATCATTGGACATATGCGTCATTGAATCCAAATATATACTGATTCATCTCTTGAGAGATTTCAGACAACATAATGATGTTATACTTGTATGTTGAAGTAAATGTTCTGGCCCCTGCTTTAGTTTTGATAAACATTTTCTTCACTGGCTACACAATTCCCCTTTGTGATGTTCTCATTAGTGCACATTATATTACAGTAACTCAAGGATATATTTAATTCTATGTAACAGCAACTGCAGTACAACTTATGTCCATGTGTTGGCCTTAACAGCGAGTGGTGGAAATGGTTGAGATCCTCTCTGGGAGGTCTAATAACAACTTTATATAACTCTGTATAACAACTTTAATATATAACAACCTCCATTATATCTAATACTTACTTACATTTCTTGTCTGCTCTAAATCAGGGGTTTTCAAACCGTGGTTCATGGTTCACCACTAACCGCAAAACATGGACCGCAAAACTTGCTTTGGGACAATATTTATTATGAAACGCTTTATACAAATAGTACAATGACAACATGAAATGCAAATGATTTCATTCATAATGTAGCCTATTTATAATATCACACATAATATTTTTTCCTCAAATGGTATGAATGAGTTTTAAAATACATAGTTGCCTTTATTTTAGGAAGTGAGTCCTTTGCTAGGAAATCATATCAAGGAGATCCTTGGCATCAAATAGTTTTGTAGTCAAATAGTCTGACGAAGACCCTTTGGGTCGAAATGTTATATAATAAATCCTTGGGAGCAGAAGTGGCAGTGTGCCGATTCTTGTTTATTTTGAGTTTGATGCTTCATGTTTTTGGATGTGCGCACAATTTCTTTTTGAAATCAAATATTTTGAAAACATATTTTAACTAAATAATATGCTTTTTTGGGACTTCAGACAGACATCTCGAGGAAGACCAATACAAATGACCCTTTGGGGGCTACTTAAAGTAATGTAGAAGGAGGGTGAGCAGTTGATATTGATATAATAAAATAAATGTTTTAACTCATTTAAAATGCTGAACAAATGTTAAATAAAAATGGCATGGGACCACATGGTGGCCCACCAAGAAATGCCCAATTTATGGCTGGTTTTCGTGCACGTCAGCAAGTCATTGACAGATTTTTTTTTTGAGTTCATCCCGATTTTTCCCGGTCTTTGGAGCATGTTTCCCACATTACATCTTTATTTTTTTTATTTTTTATTTTTTTCATTCATTTAATTTAGATTCAAATTATTAGATTAAATTATTTACATTTTTTTTGGGGGGGGGGGGGGGGGGGGTTCTGCCCTTTTTAATTATTAAATAAATTAATTAATTTAAACAAAAAAAATGAATAATAAAGTGTACAATAAAGTACAATCAAACCTTAAATTGTAATCACATTGTACTTGAATAAAGTTAAATCTGCCGGTTGTCCTGCAGGTGACCTCGTTACTCTGTCTTCTTACATTGCACTTGGGGATTTACGATTACTCCAGAGCACTCGTAGATCTACAATGATTTTCAAGTGCTACTTAAGTTACGATGCTTTTGCAAAACAGACCGTAATATTAAGATCAGTCGTATGATCATTTTAACGAACTTCTTAGGTTTACGATGCTTTTGGGAAATGCTCCCCAGCTCTCTATCAAGTTATAGGCTATCTACTAAGATACTGAATTGTACACGTTGTATTACTTGATACGACTATTTAAATGTTTTAAACATCGTACAATATGATACATGAATGGACAAATTAAAGGAATAAGCACAGAAGCATGATTGCAAATCAAAGCGCATTGCCGTCTCTGTGCGTCTCCATCTCTCAGAAACCAAACCAGCTCTAGTCAACTAAGCTCAATCAACTAAGATGCATATACATTATCTACTACTTGATATGTCTATTTAAATGTTTTAAACGTTGTATATGATATGATAAGCTACATGATATTTCTTTGTCTCAGTCTCCTGAAGATGGCATTTATGCAAATATGTTCTTTATAATTGTCACGGTTCATTGATTCAGTGACTCATTCTCTCTCGTGTGTGTGTGTAATTGTGGGTGTGTCTGCTAACTACTGATCACTCATCAACGCCATCCTTTCCATCCTGTGTTGTCAGGTCGTTGGGGTTTTGGTTGAGTTGTCCCGTTCCCTTTCAAGGGAACTCGCGTTGCGTCGAGTTTGACGCTATGGGAACGCTTTGCGTGATGATGTCTTGAAGCACATGTAAAATCAGTCCAATGGCGTGGCGGAGCGTCAGATGCGGGTGACGTCACGTACCAGGAAACTATAAAGCCTGCTTGAAAACAGAGAGCGACAGCTTCTGTGTCTTCAGTAGCGCTTGATGTGAAATCTGTCTCTGTCTATTTATTGTTGTCTGTCACCATTATGCAATCCAGCGATCAGTTCAGAATGTGTGTGCATCCCTGCCCGCACACTCACGTTCTGTGTATTGTTTGTCTGGGAGAGGAGCATGCCCAGTCAGCACTCGAGGGTGCTGGCTGTGTGCATTGCGAGGCGCTGCCCATGCGCTCGCTCCGATCCCGGCTGAGTTTCTTCCGGGAAGCTTGCGTCCCCCAGGGCTCGGGTCCCGCTGCTGCCGAGGCACAGCGGCGATCTCAGTCCTGGGGTTCGCAAATGGATCTATCAGCGGGGTATGAGACGGGCTCTGCCTTATCTCAGCCCTTACCTGATGGATCCGATGTCTGTCATCAGGGTTCGGAAGCACACGCTGCGGTTTCTTCCGCCCCGATGATGGAACAAACACTGCAATTGTCCAGTTCTGAGGATGTCCCACCTCAGTCTCATGCATTTGAAGAATTGCTGGATGTAGTGACAAGAGCAGTAGATAGACTTTGTATTGAGTGGCCAGCTGATAATCAGGACGTTCGTTCAAAGAGTAAACTTGACGAACGCTTCCTGCCCTCACGTGCACAACCACAACGCCGAAATCTGCCGTTTTTCCCCGATCTCCACACTGAGGTGTCGAGATCGTGGGAGAAGCCAGCTTCATATAGAGTTTTTAATTCACAAACTATGAATTATTCTTCTATTTCTGGTTTTAAACAGCATGGTTATGGGGAGATGCCGAAGGTGGAAGAGACGCTTGCGAGCTATCTTTCTCCAGCGACGGCATCTTCCCTGAAAGCTTCGGCATTGCCTAATAAGCCCCTCAGAGTTACATCTTCTCTGGTGGGCAAGGCTTATTCCGCCTCTGGTCAGGCTGCAGCGTGTCTTCACACTATGTCACTGCTGCAGGCTTATCAAGCGGAATTATTATGTGATCTAGATGAGGGCGGGGGTATTGGTCCTGAGGTTGTTTCTGAACTACGTAGAGCCACAGATTTGTCTCTCAGGGCCACCAAGGAGACCGCTAAATCGATCGGGCGGTCTATGGCAGCCCTGGTGGCCACTGAGAGGCATCTGTGGCTCAACCTCAGTAATATCAGAAGAATGTACTTTTAGGTTCTCCTGTTTCTACGGTTGGTCTCTTTGGCAACGCTGTTTCTGCTGCTGTTGATAAGCTTCAGGAAGCATCTAAGCAGGCAGCTGCCTTGCAAAAACTTCTCCCCCGCCGATCTTTTCATGAGGCTGCTGAGCGGGAGCAGCCTCACTCATCTAAAAAGAGCACTGAACATCGTGCAGCTCAAAAACAGAGCGTGTCCTCCCGTGCTCCCCCACATAAATCACGGGGACACGGAGGGCATGCTCAAACCCAGCAGCCTTCGAGGGGTAGAACGGATCTGAGGACCGTTATTACCGCCAAGAAGGCTGCTGGGAAAAAGTCCTGACGTCCGAGGGCTCAGGACAAATGAGGGTAGTCCCCCCCGAAGTGCAGCGGTCAACACCTCTTTTTACGGTGCCCGTCTCCCTTCGGTACCCTCAGGGGACCGTTCTGCCAACCCTGCCACCTCCGGTGTTTCAGGGCGCAGCGGTCTCCGGCGAGCACATATCTCAAGGACCACCCAGAAACGTAGTGGCCTCGGGATGCCCGCCCCCTCTGAGGAGGGTGTTAGAGCAGTCCGTTCAGTCGTTCCCTGACGGTGCGCCGCTACAGGGCGACGAGCCGACTACTCAACAGTAACAAAATCCAGAAACCAGTCTCGAGAGACTGGTACCTCTAGTAGAATCTTTGACAGCGTGGAAGCTACTGTCAAATGTTTCTCGTTGGGTCCTGCAGACCGTGGAAAAAGGGTATCAAATACAATTCAAGAAACGCCCACCTCGGTTTATGGGGGTTCTACCCACAGTGGTGGGCCCCGAGCAGGTTCTGGTTATGGAACAGGAAGTAAACACTCTGTTAGAGAAAGGGGCCATAGAATATGTACCTCCCTCCAACAGGGAAACCGGGTTCTACAGCCGGTACTTCATAGTTCCAAAAAAGGACGGGGGATTGCGTCCCATTTTAGATCTTCGAGTTCTGAACGAGTCAGTCATGCAACTCAAGTTCAAAATGTTAACATTGAGACAAATCGTGCCACAGATCAGGTCCGAGGACTGGTTTGTCACGATAGATCTCAAGGACGCATATTTCCACATTTCCATCCGTCCATGTCACTGGAAGTTCCTGAGGTTTGCTTTCGGGGGCAAAGCATACCAATATCGAGTTCTTCCATTCGGCCTAGCTTTATCACCCCGCACTTTCACGAAATGCGTGGATGCAGCTCTGGCGCCTCTGCACCTCCAGGGCATTCGCATAATGAACTACATCGACGATTGGTTGATCTTAGCTCAGTCGCATCAGTTGGCGGTTCGACATCGAGATGTCGTTCTTGCACATATGAAAGAGTTGGGGTTACGGCTGAACGCCAAGAAGAGTGTGCTTTCTCCACTTCAGAGGACCACTTTCTTAGGCGTGGTTTGGGATTCTGTGTCGATGCAGGCGCGCCTGTCACCGCCACGTATAGAGTCTATCCTTGTAGCTGTGAAAAGTGTAAAGCTAGGCCAGCTACTCACTGTCAAACAGTTCCAGAGACTGTTGGGTCTCATGGCAGCAGCTTCCAACGTGATACCTTTTGGACTGCTACACATGAGGCCCCTGCAGTGGTGGCTCAGGACCAGGGGGTTTTCCCCGAGGGGCAACCCATTTCGCACAATCAAGGTCACGCGGCGATGCCTACGTGCCTTGGTTATGTGGAAGAAACCTTGGTTCCTGTCCCAAGGCCCAGTGCTGGGAGCTCCTTGTCGTCGCAAACTGCTAACGACGGATGCTTCCCTCACGGGCTGGGGAGCGATCCTAGAGGGTCGCTCATCTCAAGGTCTGTGGGAAGACCATCATCGTTCCTGGCATATCAATCGCCTAGAGATGTTAGCTGTCTTCCGGGCTCTGAGGAGCTTTATCACAGATCTCAGGGGACACCATGTGCTAGTACATACGGACAACACTTCGGTAGTCGCCTATATAAATCACCAAGGGGGTTTGCGCTCGTGCCCATTATCCAATCTGGCACGCCATATCCTCTTGTGGTCCCAGGGGAAGTTGCTGTCTCTCAGGGCAGCCTACATCCCCGGGTCCAGAATTTAGGAGCAGACACTCTGTCGAGACAGGGGCTGAGGCCCGGGGAATGGAGGCTCCACCCCGAGGTGGTGGAGCTGATATGGAGGGAGTTTGGCCAAGCACAAGTGGATCTGTTTGCGTCTCGAGAGACGTCTCACTGTCCACTTTGGTTCTCCCTCACGCATCCAGCTCCTCTGGGACTGGATGCTATGGTACAGACGTGGCCGAGGCTACGTCTGTACGCTTTTCCCCCAGTTGCTCTGCTCCCGGGAGTTCTGGAGAGAGTTCGCATGGACCGGGTTTGCCTGCTTCTTATAGCCCCGCGCTGGCCGGGCAGAGTATGGTTTCCCGATCTTGTGTCGCTCCTCGACGGGCCTCCTCTGGAGCTACCCGTCAGGAGGGACCTTCTGTCCCAAGCAGAGGGCTCGATATTTCACCCTCGGCCAGAACTGTGGAACCTGTGGGCTTGGCCTCTGAGGGGGCCCAGCTCATAGAGTCAGGTCTCTCAACTGAGGTTGTTGAGACCATTCTACAGTCCAGAGCTCCCTCCACGAGGAAACTTTATGCCCTGAAGTGGAGAGTATTCACTTCTTGGTGTAGTGACCGTCGGTTGGACCCAGTTCACTGCCCAGTTGGTACAGTGCTGGAATTCCTGCAAGAACGGTTCACTGCAGGTCTGACCCCGTCCACTTTAAAGGTTTATGTGGCGGCCATAGGTGCTTACCACATTCCTTTGGGTGGAATGTCTGTGGGGAAGGACCCTCTAGTATCTCGTTTCCTTCGTGGCACCTGGAGGCTCAGGCCTGCAGTTCGCTCTAGGGTGCCACCGTGGGATTTGTCCATTGCGCTGCAAGGCCTTTCCCTGGCCCCCTTTGAGCCTATTGAGGAGGTTCCTGAGAAGTTTTTAACATTGAAAGCTCTGTCCCTCCTAGCCATTTCCTCTCTTAAGAGGATAGGGGACCTCCAAGCACTGTCGGTTGCCCCGTCGTGTTTAGAGTTTGCACCCGGCATGGTCAAGGCATTTCTGTATCCAAGACCGGGTTATATCCCCAAGGTCCCCACTAATGTGGCTAGACCAATTGTTCTGCAGGCCTTCTGTCCTCCTCCCTTTCTAAATGCGGACCAGGAGACGAATAATTTGCTTTGCCCAGTACGGGCATTAGACGCCTATGTCCACAAAGCTGCCCTGTGGCGTAAAAGTGATCAACTATTTGTATGCTTTGGGTCCCCTAATAAGGGATCTCCAGTGTCTAAGCAAAGAATGAGCAAGTGGGTGGTTGAGGCTATTTCGCTTGCTTATGAAGCAGCCGGGCAGCCTTCTCCTATGGCTGTCCGGTCGCACTCTACTAGGAGTATGGCGGCCTCCAAGGCCCTTATATCAGGAGTTTCCTTACAGGACGTTTGTGATGCGGCAGGCTGGTCCTCACCGCACACATTCGTCAGGTTCTACTCTCTGGATTTGGACTCTACACCAGGGTCTCATGTTCTGTCTTCCTAGTGCTGCTCACTTGATTTCACACAGGACAGACATTCGTAGCTATGGTGGCGTTGGTATAGACGTTCCCATAGCGTCAAACTCGACGCAACGCGAGTTCCCTTGAAAGGGAACGCCTCAGTTACGACTGTAACCTCGGTTCCCTGAAGAGGGAACGAGCGTTGCGTCACCTTGCCATATCTCCTTCATGCCTGTCAGCGGCTACTTTAGACTTTTTACGAAGCTGTCGCTCTCTGTTTTCAAGCAGGCTTTATAGTTTCCTGGTACGTGACGTCACCCGCATCTGACGCTCCGCCACGCCATTGGACTGATTTTACATGTGCTTCAAGACATCATCACGCAAAGCGTTCCCATAGCGTCAAACTCGACGCAACGCTCGTTCCCTCTTCAGGGAACCGAGGTTACAGTCGTAACCGAGGCGTTCCTGTTCGTGTCCAAGGGGTTCCTGTCTTCCTGTTTCCTGTGGATTACTGTTCCTGGATTCCTGTTCGTCCCAGAGGAAGCTCACTGTGAACTGTTGCCCATTGTGTCCCTGCGCTACCCTGTACCACTGCGTGACTTCTCACCAGACTTTGGACTCTGTATCTCACCTCTTTACATTTCATTAAAACTGTTTTCACTCGCATCTGAATCCGACTCTATTTTTCCAGTCCAGCCCTGACAGAACGACCTGACCCCACATGGATTCAGCTAAAGATGAAAGTCTGCAAGAATTTCTATCACGCAGCAATTCACGCATGGATCATCAAGAAGAGCAGATGGCGGCCACCAGTCACGCAGTACAGGTATTGGTGGCGCAGGAAACTAAATTATTCCTAAGGATTATTCCTCACAGCGGAGCAAGACGACATAAAGTGCATGAGTCTGATAAAACTTGCGGTGTGTTTTATCCAGCTGATTGTGGGCGTTGACACGTTTGCATGGATCGCCTCAGATCATTTGCGTTTGACTAGCGCGCGCTCTCAGTGGGTGGGGTCACATTAAAACTTCATGAGCTACAATAAGCTGAGATGAGAACGGCTGACATCTCTCTCTTTTCATACAGATTACATAAACTGAGAATATTTGTTTTTTATATAAATTACTTCATTTAAAAGAAGAGAATTCAAGCTTCATGCCTGTGTGTCTGTATGCCTTTTTGACTGAGTATTCACTGAGTTATAGTTTTTTTTTTGGACGCATTTCAGATTGGACTTCACTGAGAGAGAGAAGGCAGAACTCGCATCATGTTTATTTTTCTTTATTTGGCAAAAAGCACAACACTTTGTTTTTATTGTGAGTATACACAAAAATAATAGACATTTAACAGGATCAAATGATTTGTATGACACTTGTATGCAAGATCAAAATCGACAGAGTATTTTGAGTCTCTTTTGAGAAACTGATAAGAAAAAAAGCGAGCAGATCACGCCGGCGTGATTGCCGACCCCAGGGGGTTAAGTAATGCCTTTCGCGTTTCAGCTCCACCCCCTGTAGGATGCGATGGCAGGCTGCAAGGAAAGAAAATGAGGACGGAGGAATCGAATGAAAGCTTTTTTTTATACATTGGAATACTTGATAACTTGAGCGTTACTTCACGCGTCATTAGCAGCGCTCAAAGGATCTGCCCTTATGTTGTTGAAGTTTGTTTATTTAAGAAATTCATAATAAATAATATTAAAGCAAGATACCCTGTTGAAATATGTGAGATGTGTGGTTTATATAAACTGCAAAGGTAAAGTATAAATTAAAATTATTGTGACTGATGTGAAGGGGGAGGAGAATGTATACGTGCGTCACGTTTTAGTCGATAAAACTCTTCCGCATAGGAAACACCTGTGTATCCTCGCTCATGACTCCTCAGGAAGCTTTCTCACTCCTCGATCCTCGACTCCTCGCGGTGCAATTAGAGAATTGAGATGTCCTTCAAGATGGCTGAGCTCGATCGGTTTCCAGGTCATAGGATGGAGGAGCGAGGAGACGAGGAGGGATATTGAGAAGCACCCTCTGTGTCTTTGGTGCTCTGGCTCTCTTATTCTCGGGCTCTCTCTCTCTCTCTGGTAACGTTTCATGCTGGGTAAGATTAATGGTATAAGTTATCATCATCTCATACATCTATTTTGTAACTATTTTAAATGTAACCATAACCATATTTTGTCATTGAACCTTTTCAATTACAAATAATGTACTAAATAGTTTTGATTTGGTACTGACTTTGAAGTGCTACATATTGCAATACAATATTGTCACTCTCTATAGCAACTATTGTAACTGTGCTTATTTCCATCGTTGGTATAAGTAGCAGTGGGTGGAATAGACAAGAAATGTAAAGTTTTCTACCATATTGCTAATTAACATTTCTTTAGTCATTCGGCAGTCTTGCAGCTTGAACCCCTGCAGGAAATCTACCCTTACATGTTGTTCAGCGCAGAAAACGCTTTCGTGCTCGTGTGTGAACATGTGAAATACTTTTTACATAAATATTTTCCTTATGTGTTGGTAGGTAGCCAAATGCACTCGAGGGAACGCAAACAATGCACTCTAACGATGATCAATCTCTAAAAGACAACAGCGCTGAGTTGAACAGATGACAGAGATGAATGCGTTTCTCAAAAGCATCGCACGCCTAAGTAGATCATAGAACCATTGCTACTGTCAAGTTTTCCAGAATTTTGTTTCAGCTCTGCCCAAACTTGAGATGGCATTCAGACTATGAAGGACGCAAGAGGACAACTCATTGAGCTTTACTGTTTTTTATTTACTTCTGTTTGCAGAGGTATTGGCAGAAGCAATAGTAGAAGCAGTAATTGCAGGTTGATAATCTTTAAAAGATAGATTGAAACAAAACAGATATACATTAATATAAAGATATTATTTAAACTAACATTTAACATCTCATTCACCATCACCATATTAACTACCGTATAATCAACTGAATCAAATGCCTTGACAATAAATTATATGTTAACAAACTTAAAACACACCTTTCAAACTCAAATAATTGGTCAACACAAATCATACAAAGCTTAGCATCAATCAGTACTGTAGCAAATTCCATCAAATAAGTTGAAACACTGACATTATACAACTTCAAAGTTGATATTTTACATCAACATAATTTAAGTTAATGTTCATACCAGTTGCGTCTTCAAGTTTGAATTTGAGCTGAATGTGTGGAAGTCCTTGTTAATCAATCAAGAGATCTTCTCCAAACTTTTTCACCTGCATGTGCTCCCAGAGGTGCACCACTATATTGTTCCCCCCTGGAAACACAACTTCTCAGGTTCAAGCTCAGCCACTACACTGCACTGCCCTCTTCAGGAATTTCTTTACATGGAGGAACTTGAAGTAAATACTATTTTTTTCTTGACGAAACAGCTACTAATGGTCTCTGCGATCAACTTAGCTCATGATGCTTTTGGGAAATGCAGCCCAGACCTGAATCAGCCTTTCGTGACATTTGAATTCTCTGGTGTAATGCAATCTCATGCAGAATGCAGCACAGTGATTGGAGTAAACGAGTTTCTTCTCGTTAATAATGCGCACCGAATCGCTTAATGAACCGATCCGCTCTGAGCTGCTGAAAATTGTTATCACAACAATATGCTTCATGCTTCATCATACGCTCATGCTTCATGAAACACAATGCTGACATATTTACCTAATCGAAAAATCGCACTGACTACTGAGTATACACACACACACACACACACACGCACACACACACACGTGTGTGTGTGTGTGTGTGGCAGGTGTAGGAAAAAACTGATATTTCCTACACCTGATGCACATTTCTTTGTTCTTCATTTTCTAGAACAAGAGTTTAAGAACCTTACTGTATTTTTGTGCAATTAATTAAGAGAAAGTACGCCATCTTACTCCAACGAAAGTGACTTGAACGCACATGCCGTCGTAAACACGACTTCCCACCTCATAGGTTACATATGAACTTCGGCTCAATGCAGGCTCATCCGGGTTACTGAAGTCAACAGCGCTAGGAACGTTTTTTCTTCGTGGAAGTTTTGCATTTGGTGCGCTAATAAAGTATTAAAACTCAGTCAAATCAATATTTAGTGTATTTAATTATGCTATCCAGGGGTGCGTTTCCCGAAAGCATCGTTGGCCAACTATGGTCGCAAGTTCATCGCAATGTCCATTGAACTCTATTAGTAACGAGGGAACTTGCGACCATAGTTGGCTAACGATGCTTTTGGGAAACGCACCCCAGTATCGTGGACTCGCTCTCTCTTGTTTCATGCAGCTGCTGCCATTTTAGTATTATAAGATACAAAGGTACAATTTTAAAACAGTTTAATCGTAAATAAATATCTCTTATCTCCATAATTATTTATGTGGTGAAATGCTGTGTAATAAGTGGTATGCCTGTATAGGCTACCGTATTTCTTTAATGTCCGTCTAGTTTGAACTTGCCGCGGCTGCAACTGCTCTCTCCGCGGACGCTTTGTGTTTAAAGACCTAATAAAATATTTCAAATCAGATCAATATTTCGTGTCTAATTATTTACTAATGTGGCAAGTAGCCATGTAATAAGTGGGACAATGTAGATCCAGCCGGTCCTCATCACCCTGTCGGGGGTTATTTTGAGAGAACAACCTGGCCGGATCTACATTATCCCTTACTTGGCTGACATTAAAATTCTCAGGTGTCTGGATTGTTTCAGGTTTGTTTTGTGTCTCTCTTGTGTCACGGGTGTGGAGCTGCTGGACAGCATTAAATAAGCACCAATGAGCAATGTTTTGCTTGTTACTTTGCCTATTTATATCCTGTGCTTGTCAAAACATATTGTCCAGAGGATTGCATTCTTCTGCTACTCACTCATGTTCTCTTGCCCAGTTGGATTTGCTTTTGTTCCTTCTTGCCCCTGCACCCTGGAGGCATTGTTTGTAAATTATTGTTTTCTGTATAGAGAATCTGCATGCATTATTCCTTTAGTGGCCTTCTCCTGGCAACAGTTTGTGCATGCGAGCCAGTTTCTTTTATGATTATATACAGAATATTGAAACACTGCTGTCCACATCTGCCTCTTCTGTTTTTAATACCATCATCTCTGTCGTATTTTTGCTGTTGTTAATTGAATTTAATAACTGTTATTAAAACATCATCTTTATCAAACCTCCTCTACTGACCCTCTTTGGGTCAGTAACTAAAAACAAACACAGTACAGCACACACACTTGAAATCAGATGAATTCATTCATAAATAAATAGGCCTAAACAAAATTTCACTGCTGTTAACCAACACACGTCTAATGTGTCCAATGTTAAGAGTCTAGCAGACTGAATTTATTTTCTGCTTGTACACTTTTATTTTCCACATTAAGGATCTAAAAATATTAATGAAATACATAAATATATTTTTTCATATAGGTAATTTAATTCACAATGATTGAAGAACGCATAGAGAAGTATTACAGTCATTTTGAAATGTTCCCTCTAATTGGTGCAGATCTGTTGTTAAGCTTTTTTCGGATTAAGTCTTTGATTTTAGCTGTGTTTAAAACATAAATGATGGGATTGAGCATTGGTGGAAGAGCAAATGAAAGAGATCCGCTGATGACCGTGGCATTAGTAGTAGGTGAAGCAATCAAAATGCATATTATGGGAAGAAAGAATGATCCAACTACCAAAATGTGAGAAACACAGGTCTTCAGTGCCTTTAAACGTCCTTCCCAAGTTGTAATTTTACATAAAGCAAGAAAAATGCCCACATATGACAGGACTATAATTAAAGGTGGTGCTACAATGAATAAAGCTTCATTGAGGAGTGCTAATAACTTATTAATGCTATTGTCATTGCATGGCAGCCACAGCAATGTTCCATAGTCACAATACCAACTCTCTACCACGTTGGACTTACAGAATGAAAGTCTGGTCATCAAAGATGTCGACAGTGTTACCATACAGGTGTTAAATGCCCATATTACTGAAAACACTATAGACATTAACTTATTATTCACTATAGCATGATATCTTAGTGGAAAACAAATTGCAATGAAACGATCAAATGACAGAACAACAAGAGTCCAAGTTTGCACAGTAATAAAGAAATTCACAAAAAACATGTTTGCCAAACAAGCATTGTATGAAATGTACTGTGAGTCCGATAAAAAAATCTTCATCATGTAAGGAATCAGTGCATTACTTTCACCAATGTCGGCCAAGGCCAAGTTAAACACACCAATGTACATTGGACTGTGCAGGCTTCGTTCAAGAGCTATAATGAGAAGGACTATAGAGTTCCCAATTACAGTAATAAAATATATGATAAATAAGAATATATAGTAATAAGTTTTGTATGGTGTACCTGTGAGCCCAGTGATGAAAAAGTATTCAGGATGAACAATCGAGATATTCTGGGATAAACTCATGGCAGCTTTGCGTTTGTTGTTTTGCACAGGCTGAAAATAGAAATTACTATAAAGAAATAACCAAAATATGGACTTCACTAAATTGTCATCTCACACTTTTAAGATCTGATTTTCAAATGTTGAAAATATACCTTTATGTAAACTTTCAGTATAATATTTGAATCAAAGACTAAATAATCTTTAAGTTTTATAAGCAGAGCAAACAATGACAGTGTCTGAATGTTTGTGAGCTGCTCTGAATTGAATAGTCTGTTTTAAATGCCCATCCTTAATCTCTCATGTCGCAAAGATCATTGGACATATGCGTCATTGAATCCAAATATATACTAATTCATCTCTTGAGAGATTTCAGACAACATAATGATGTTATACTTGTATGTTGAAGTAAATGTTCTGGCCCCTGCTTTAGTTTTGATAAACATTTTCTTCACTGGCTACACAATTCCCCTTTGTAAAGTTCTCATTAGTGCACATTATATTACAGTAACTCAAGGATATATTTAATTATATGTAACAGCAACTGCAGTACAACTTATGTCCATGTGTTGGCCTTAACAGCGAGTGGTGGAAATGGTTGAGATCCTCTCTGGGAGGTCTATTCAAATGTACATCTATAATATATAATGACTTTAATATATAACAACCTCCATTATATCTAATACTTACTTACATTTCTTGTCTGCTCTAAATCAGGGGTTTTCAAACCGTGGTTCATGGTTCACCACTAACCGCAAAACATGGACCGCAAAACTTGCTTTGGGACAATATTTATTATGAAACGCTTTATACAAATAATACAATGACAACATGAAATGCAAATGATTTCATTCATAATGTAGCCTATTTATAATATCACACATAATATTTTTTCCTCAAATGGTATGAATGAGTTTTAAAATACATAGTTGCCTTTATTTTAGGAAGTGAGTCCTTTGCTAGGAAATCATATCAAGGAGATCCTTGGCATCAAATAGTTTTGTAGTCAAATAGTCTGACGAAGACCCTTTGGGTCGAAATGTTATATAATAAATCCTTGGGAGCAGAAGTGGCAGTGTGCCGATTCTTGTTTATTTTGAGTTTGATGCTTCATGTTTTTGGATGTGCGCACAATTTCTTTTTGAAATCAAATATTTTGAAAACATATTTTAACTAAATAATATGCTTTTTTTGGACTTCAGACAGACATCTCGAGGAAGACCAATACAAATGACCCTTTGGGGGCTACTTAAAGTAATGTAGAAGGAGGGTGAGCAGTTGATATTGATATAATAAAATAAATGTTTTAACTCATTTAAAATGCTGAACAAATGTTAAATAAAAATGGCATGGGACCACATGGTGGCCAACCAAGAAATGCCCAATTTATGGCTGGTTTTCGTGCACGTCAGCAAGTCATTGACAGATTTTTTTTTTGAGTTCATCCCGATTTTTTCCGGTCTTTGGAGCATGTTTCCCACATTACATCATTATTTTTTTTATTTTTTATTTTTTTTCATTCATTTAATTTAGATTCAAATTATTAGATTAAATTATTTACATTTTTTTTTTTGGGGGGGGGGGGGGGGGGGGGGGGGGTTCTGCCCTTTTTAATTATTAAATAAATTAATTAATTTAAACAAAAAAATGAATAATAAAGTGTACAATAAAGTACAATCAAACCTTAAATTGTAATCACATTGTACTTGTTACGATCTGCTCCGAGACTCGAAGGTAAAGATCCAAACGCAGCTTTATTTAGGGGTAATCCAAAGAACAAGCAATAGGTCATACACAGGAAGGCAGTCCAAACAAACAAACAAAACAGGCAGGGGTCAGAGGCAAGAGAGTAATCCACGGAACAGGCAAGAAGTCCAAAAACCAAGAGACAACAAAACCAGGGAAAAACGCTCAGAAGTGCAGTGCAACAACATACAAAACTTCGCAGTGAGTGATGGGGTGAACCAGGCTTATATGGGGTGAACTAAACAAGATGATGAGATACAGGTGAATGTGATAATGAGTGCTGATGAGTCCAGGCAGAGAATGATGGGAGATGTAGTCTGTGAGTGAACATAAGAGTCAGGTGTGGAGTGCCCTCTGGTGGCTCTCAAGGGCACTCCAGCTGGTTATCGTTACATAGCCCCTCCCCAAAGAGCGGCTTCCAGACGCTCCAAAACTGTCCAGGTGGGAGGTGGCCCGGAGGCGGATCCGGGGGCGGGATGGAGGGCCAGGTCCGTGGAGTGGAAGAGGACCTTGAGACTGCGGTAATACGGGAGGCAAGGACGGAGCAGGCAGTGCAGGCGACCAGGGCGGAGCAGGCGGCCAGGGCGGAGCAGGCTGTGCAGGCGGCCAGGGCGGAGACGACCCTTCAGGCGGCCAGGGAGGCGACCATGGCACAGGAACAGACACCGGCTCAGGAACAGGAACAGACACCGGCTCAGGAACAGGAACAGACACCGGCTCAGGGACAGGAACAGGAACCGGCTCAGGGACAGGAACAGGAACAGACACCGGCTCAGGGACAGGAACAGGAACAGACACTGGCTCAGGAACAGGAACAGACACCGGCTCAGGAACAGGAACAGACACCGGCTCAGGAACAGACACCGGCTCAGGAACAGACACCGGCTCAGGAACAGGAAAAGACACCGGCTCAGGAACAGACACCGGCTCAGGGACAGGAACAGGAACAGGAACAGACACCGGCTCAGGAACAGGAACAGACACCGGCTCAGGAACAGGAACAGACACCGGCTCAGGAACAGACACCGGCTCAGGGACAGGAACAGGAACAGGAACAGACACCGGCTCAGGAACAGGAACAGACACCGGCTCAGGAACAGACACCGGCTCAGGAACAGGAACAGACACCGGCTCAGGAACAGGAACAGACACCGGTTCAGGAACAGGAACAGACACCGGCTCAGGAACAGACACCGGCTCAGGGACAGGAACAGGAACAGACACCGGCTCAGGAACAGGAACAGACACCGGCTCAGGAACAGACACCGGCTCAAGGACAGGAACAGGAACAGACACCGGCTCAGGAACAGGAACAGACACCGGCTCAGGAACAGGAACAGACACCGGCTCAGGAACAGACACCGGCTCAGGGACAGGAACAGGAACAGACACCGGCTCAGGAACAGGAACAGACACCGGCTCAGGAACAGGAACAGACACCGACTCAGGAACAGACACCGGCTCAGGGACAGGAACAGGAACAGACACCGGCTCAGGGACAGGAACAGGAACAGACACCGGCTCAGGGACAGACACCGGCTCAGGGACAGGAACAGGAACAGACACCGGCTCAGGAACAGACACCGGCTCAGGGACAGGAACAGGAACAGACACCGGCTCAGGAACAGGAACAGACACCGGCTCAGGAACAGGAACAGACACCGGCTCAGGGACAGGAACAGGGACAGACACCGGCTCAGGGACAGGAACAGGAACAGACACCGGCTCAGGGACAGGAACAGACACCGGCTCAGGAACAGGAACAGACACCGGCTCAGGAACAGGAACAGACACCGGCTCAGGGACAGGAACAGGAACAGACACCGGCTCAGGGACAGACACCGGCTCAGGGACAGACACCGGCTCAGGGACAGACACCGGCTCAGGGACACCGGCTCAGGGACAGGAACAGACACCGGCTCAGGGACAGGAACATGAACAGACACCGGCTCAGGGACAGGAACAGACACCGGCTCAGGGACAGGAACAGGAACAGACACCGGCTCAGGGACAGACACCGGCTCAGGGACAGACACCGGCTCAGGGACACCGGCTCAGGGACAGACACCGGCTCAGGGACACCGGCTCAGGGACAGGAACAGGAACAGACACCGGCTCAGGGACAGGAACAGGAACAGACACCGGCTCAGGGACAGGAACAGGAACAGACACCGGCTCAGGGACAGGAACAGGAACAGACACCAGCTCAGGGACAGACACCGGCTCAGGGACAGACACCGGCTCAGGAACAGACACCGGCTCAGGGACAGGAACAGACACTGGCTCAGGAACAGACACCGGCTCAGGGACAGGAACAGGAACAGACACCGGCTCAGGGACAGGAACAGGAACAGACACCGGCTCAGGGACAGACACCGGCTCAGGGACAGACACCGGCTCAGGAACAGACACCGGCTCAGGGACAGGAACAGACACTGGCTCAGGAACAGACACCGGCTCAGGGACAGGAACAGGAACAGACACCGGCTCAGGGACAGGAACAGACACCGGCTCAGGGACAGACACCGGCTCAGGGACAGAAACAGGAACAGACACCGGCTCAGGGACAGGAACAGACACCGGCTCAGGGACAGACACCGGCTCAGGGACAGACACCGGCTCACAGGAACAGGGACAGACACCGGCTCAGGGACAGGAACAGACACCGGCTCAGGGACAGACACCGGCTCAGGGACTGGAACAGGAACAGACACCGGCTCAGGGACAGGAACAGACACCGGCTCAGGGACAGACACCGGCTCAGGGACAGGAACAGGAACAGACACCGGCTCAGGGACAGACACCGGCTCAGGGACAGGAACAGGAACAGACACCGGCTCAGGGACAGGAACAGGAACAGACACCGGCTCAGGGACAGACACCGGCTCAGGAACAGACACCGGCTCAGGGACAGGAACAGACACTGGCTCAGGAACAGACACCGGCTCAGGGACAGGAACAGGTACAGACACCGGCTCAGGGACAGACACTGGCTCAGGGACAGGAACAGACACAGGCTCAGGGACAGACACCGGCTCAGGGACAGGAACAGGAACAGACACCGGCTCAGGGACAGGAACAGGAACAGACACCGGCTCAGGGACAGGAACAGACACCGGCTCAGGGCCAGACACCGGCTCAGGGACAGGAACAGGAACAGACACCGGCTCAGGGACAGGAACAGACACCGGCTCAGGGACAGGAACAGACACCGGCTCAGGGACAGACACCGGCTCAGGGACAGGAACAGACACCGGCTCAGGGACAGACACCGGCTTAGGGACAGGGACAGGAACAGGAACAGACACCGGCTCAGGGACAGGGACAGACACCGGCTCAGGGACAGACACCGGCTCAGGGACAGACACCGGCTCAGGGACAGGAACAGGAACAGACACCGGCTCAGGGACAGACACCGGCTCAGGGACAGACACCGGCTCAGGGACAGGAACAGACACCGGCTCAGGGACAGACACCGGCTCAGGGACAGGAACAGGGACAGACACCGGCTCAGGGACAGACACCGGCTCAGGGACAGACACCGGCTCATGGACAGACACCGGCTCAGGGACAGGAACAGGAACAGACACCGGCTCAGGGACAGACACCGGCTCAGGGACAGGAACAGGAACAGACACCGGCTCAGGGACAGACACCGGCTCAGGGACAGACACCGGCTCAGGGACAGGAACAGACACCGGCTCAGGGACAGACACCGGCTCAGGGACAGGAACAGACACCGGCTCAGGAACAGGGACAGACACCGGCTCAGGGACAGGAACAGGGACAGACACCGGCTCAGGGACAGACACCGGCTCAGGGACAGACACCGGCTCAGGGACAGACACCGGAACAGGGACAGACACCGGCTCAGGGACAGACACCGGCTCAGGGACAGACACCGGCTCAGGGACAGGAACAGGAACAGACACCGGCTCAGGGACAGGAACAGGGACAGACACCGGCTCAGGGACAGGAACAGACACCGGCTCAGGGACAGACACCGGCTCAGGGACAGGAACAGGGACAGACACCAGCTCAGGGACAGGAACAGGGACAGACACCGGCTCAGGGACAGGAACAGGGACAGACACCGGCTCAGGGACAGACACCGGTTCAGGGACAGACACCGGCTCAGGGACAGACACCGGCTCAGGGACAGGAACAGGGACAGACACCGGCTCAGGGACAGACACCGGCTCAGGGACAGGAACAGACACCGGCTCAGGGACAGACACCGGCTCAGGGACAGGAACAGGGACAGACACCGGCTCAGGGACAGACACCGGCTCAGGGACAGGAACAGACACCGGCTCAGGGACAGACACCGGTTCAGGGACAGGAACAGGGACAGACACCGGCTCAGGGACAGACACCGGCTCAGGGACAGACACCGGCTCAGGGACAGACACCGGCTCAGGAACAGACACCGGCTCAGGAACAGACACCGGCTCAGGAACAGACACCGGCTCAGCGGCGGCCATCTTTTCCGAAGACACTGGCTCGGCGGAAACCATCTTGTCCTGAGACACTGGCTCGGCGGCGACCATCTTGTCCTGAGACACTGGCTCAGCAGAGACCATCTTGTCCTGAGACACTGGCTCGGCGGTGGCCATCTTGTCCGAAGACACAGGCGTGGTTTCAGCCATCTTGTCCGAAGACACAGGCGTGGAGTCGGCCATCTTGTCCGAAGACACAGGCGTGGAGTCGGCCATCTTGTCCGAAGACACAGGCGTGGAGTCGGCCATCTTGTCCGAAGACACAGGCGTGGAGTTGGCCATCTTGTCCGAAGACACAGGCGAGGAGTCGGCCATCTTGTCCAAAGACACAGGCGAGGAGTCGGCCATCTTGTCCGAAGACACCGGCGTGGAGTCGGCCATCTTGTCCGAAGACACCGGCGTGGAGTCGGCCATCTTGTCCGAAGACACAGGCGTGGAGTCGGCCATCTTGTCCGAAGACACAGGCGCAGAAAGAGGAAGAGGAACAGATTCAGGCTCAGTATCAGGATCAGATTCAGGCTCAGGAACAGATTCAGTCTCGGCGGGACGAGACTCTTGACGGGCGGACGTGACGTGAAGCTCAGTCTCTGGATCGGCTGACGTGACGTGAAGCTCAGTCTCTGGATCGGCAGAAGTGACGTGAAGCTCAGTCTCTGGATCGGCAGAAGTGACGTGAAGCTCAGTCTCTGGATCGGCAGAAGTGACGTGAACAGTCTCTGGCTCGGCAGAAGTGACGTGAACAGTCTCTGGCTCAGGATCAGCGCGCTCTGAGCTTGACAGGACCAGCGGCGAGGGCTTTGAGCTGGGTAGGACCAGCGGCGAAGAGGACTCTGAGCTGGTTAGGACCAGCGATGAAGAGGGCTTTGAGCTGGAAAGGACCAGCGATGAAGAGGGCTCTGAACTGGACGGAACCAGCGGCGAAGAGGGCTCTGAGCTGGGCAGGACCAGCGGCGAAGAGGGCTCTGAGCTGGACGGAACCAGCGATGAAGAGGGCTCTGTGCTGGATGGGACCAGCAGTGAAGGCTCTGTGCTGGACGGGACCAGCGGTGAAGAAGGCTCTGTGCTGGACGGGACCAGCGGTGAAGAGGGCTCTGTGCTGGACGGGACCAGCGGTGAAGACTCTAGCTTGGCGGGCATGTCGCTTGCTGTCTCAGGCACGGTGGGCATGATGCTCTCAGTCTCAGGAGCGGCGGGCATGACGCATACTGCCTTGGCTTCGGCAGATCTGGCGTGAAGTGCGGGCTCGGCTGGACTGGCGTGAAGTGCAGGCTCGGCTGGACTGGTGTGAAGTGCAGGCTAGGCAGGGCTGACGAGGAGAAGCTCAGGCTGAGGGGATACTGAGTGCCCTCTGGTGGCTCTCAAGGGCACTCCAGCTGGTTATCGTTACAGTACTTGAATAAAGTTAAATCTGCCGGTTGTCCTGCAGGTGACCTCGTTACTCTGTCTTCTTACATTGCACTTGGGGATTTACGATTACTCCAGAGCACTCGTAGATCTACAATGATTTTCAAGTGCTACTTAAGTTACGATGCTTTTGCAAAACAGACCGTAATATTAAGATCAGTCGTATGATCATTTTAACGAACTTCTTAGGTTTACGATGCTTTTGGGAAATGCTCCCCAGCTCTCTATCAAGTTATAGGCTATCTACTAAGATACTGAATTGTACACGTTGTACTACTTGATACGACTATTTAAATGTTTTAAACATCGTACAATATGATACATGAATGGACAAATTAAAGGAATAAGCACAGAAGCATGATTGCAAATCAAAGCGCATTGCCGTCTCTGTGCGTCTCCATCTCTCAGAAACCAAACCAGCTCTAGTCAACTAAGCTCAATCAACTAAGATGCATATACATTATCTACTACTTGATATGTCTATTTAAATGTTTTAAACGTTGTATATGATATGATAAGCTGCATGATATTTCTTTGTCTCAGTCTCCTGGAGATGGCATTTATGCAAATATGTTCTTTATAATTGTCACGGTTCATTGATTCAGTGACTCATTCTCTCTCGTGTGTGTGCGTGTGTGTGTAATTGTGGGTGTGTCTGCTAACTACTGATCACTCATCAGCGCCATCCTTTCCATCCTGTGTTGTCAGGTCGTTGGGGTTTTGGTTGAGTTGTCCCGTTCCTGTTCGTGTCCAAGGGTTTCCTGTCTTCCTTTTTCCTGTGGATTACTGTTCCTGGATTCCTGTTCGTCCCAGAGGAAGCTCACTGTGAACTGTTGCCCATTGTGTCCCTGCGCTACCCTGTACCACTGCGTGACTTCTCACCAGACTTTGGACTCTGTATCTCACCTCTTTACATTTCATTAAAACTGTTTTCACTCGCATCTGAATCCGACTCTATTTTTCCAGTCCAGCCCTGACAGAACGACCTGACCCCACATGGATTCAGCTAAAGATGAAAGTCTGCAAGAATTTCTATCACGCAGCAATTCACGCATGGATCATCAAGAAGAGCAGATGGCGGCCACCAGTCACGCAGTACAGGTATTGGTGGCGCAGGAAACTAAATTATTCCTAAGGATTATTCCTCACAGCGGAGCAAGACGACATAAAGTGCATGAGTCTGATAAAACTTGCGGTGTGTTTTATCCAGCTGATTGTGGGCGTTGACACGTTTGCATGGATCACCTCAGATCATTTGCGTTTGACTAGCGCGCGCTCTCAGTGGGTGGGGTCACATTAAAACTTCATGAGCTACAATAAGCTGAGATGAGAACGGCTGACATCTCTCTCTTTTCATACAGATTACATAAACTGAGAATATTTGTTTTTTATATAAATTACTTCATTTAAAAGAAGAGAATTCAAGCTTCATGCCTGTGTGTCCTTATGCCTTTTTGACTGAGTATTCACTGAGTTATAGTTTTTTTTTTGGACACATTTCAGATTGGACTTCACTGAGAGAGAGAAGGCAGAACTCGCATCATGTTTATTTTTCTTTATTTGGCAAAAAGCACAACACTTTGTTTTTATTGTGAGTATACACAAAAATAATAGACACTTAACAGGATCAAATGATTTGTATGACACTTGTATGTAAGATCAAAATCGACAGAGTATTTTGAGTCTCTTTTGAGAAACTGATAAGAAAAAAAGCGAGCAGATCACGCCGGCGTGATTGCCGACCCCAGGGGGTTAAGTAATGCCTTTCGTCTATCCCCTGCGGTTTCCCAGGCACTCGTCAATGACGTGTTGAGAGATATGGTAGATCAGTTCATATATGTCTACCTGGATGACATATTGATATTTTCCTCTTCTCTCCAGGAACATGTTCAGCATGTCAGATGAGTGCTCCAGAGGCTGCTAGAGCATGGGATTTTTGTCAAGGTGGAGAAATGCACGTTCCACGCACAGTCAGTTCAATTTCTGGGTTATATCATCTCCTCCGAGGGAGTGCGCATGGATCCCGACAAGGTTAAGGCTGTGGTGGATTGGCCAACCTCGGATTCCCGTAAGGCCCTACAGAGGTTTCTGGGGTTCGATAATTTTTACCGGCATTTAATTCGAAATTTTGAAAATAATTAAATAAATAAATGTTATAATCGTAATAAAAAATATTCAATCAGTTATAGAAGGTATACTTGTTCAGTGATAACTACGAAGAAAACAGATAACTGTAAAACCATAGACATGACGGTCTTCTCAAGTAATTGTACAAATGTCCGGGTAAAGCCCCACCCACTTCCGGATTTATCCGAATAAAGATGCAAATAATTTTGCGATTGTTACAGATATAGATATTGTCTCCACTACACCCCAACTACATACCCCATTTTGGAGAAGGGTCTGTCTGAGTCCTGTTGTAGCTACTACAAACCACACCCCTGCAAGTTACACCACAACCAATTATAAGAAAAGCAAAAGCGGAGTATTACATTACAACAATAACAGAAGCCAAGGGAAGCCCTCTCATAATGTGGAAGCAAATAAATGGTATTGTGAAACCGTCAGGCAAATCAAAGAACATCCATGAGCTTAGAATTGGAGGTAGGCAGATTAGGGACAGTAAACAAATAGCCCTGGAATTTAATACGTTTTTTTGTTTCATCAGTGGAAGAACTGGTGCAACAAGTTAATGCAGAACAGCAACTAAAATTCACTAAATATCAATCAATAAAACAATACTCTTCATTCTCACTTCAGCAGACCAATGAAGCAAAAGTGCTTGAAGCAATACATTTAATTAACAACAGCTATAGTAAGGATCTTTTTCACATAAATACTGTCTTTTTGAAACGAAATAAAAACACTTTTGTAAAGCCGCTGACACACCTGATCAATTTGTCTATTCAGAGCGGACAATTTCCTACACCTTGGAAACAGGCAAAAGTTATGCCATTATTTAAGTCAGGAACACCTGACCAGGCATGCAATTATCGGCCTGTAAGCATCTTACCTGTATTTTCAAAGGTGTTAGAAAAAATTGTGTATGGTCAGCTTATGGCGTTTATACAATCAAATAACATTTTACAGCCATTACAATTTGGCTTCCGTCCTCAATACTCCACCGAAACTGCAAACTGCTTCTTTATGGAACAACTCAAATTTGCAATAGATAGAGGAGAAATTGTTGGCGCCGTCTTTTTGGATCTCAAAAAGGCGTTTGATACACTAAATCATGACATCCTTATTAATAAACTGTCCAACTTTAACTTCACAACATTAACTTTACAGTGGTTTAAATCATATCTTGAACTGAGAGATCAGTGTGTGGTGGTCAATAATGAAATGTCTACATTCTTAAAAATTAATACAGGAGTACCGCAAGGGTCCATTCTTGGGCCCTTGCTCTTTACACTGTATATTAATGATCTGCCAGACTCATGTCCTACAGCAGGATTTCAGATGTACGCTGACGATGCAGTGGTTTATGTGCGTGGGAAAAATGTGCATGCAGTTTCTGATGAACTGGCAAAACACCTGCAAACTGTGGCGGTGTGGTTCCAAAATGCAGGTCTAACATTGAATTTTAAAAAGACTATGTCTGTTTGCTTTGCCTCAAGATTCAAGTCCATATCAGAAGAACTAAATTTATGAATAATGGGGCACAAGATTCAGCAGGTATCAGAGGTCAAATACCTGGGCCTTGTACTAGTCATGTTAAAAAAATCTGTCGAGTAGTCAAAGCAAATCTTTATACATTCAGATTGATCAGGGATTACCTACCGTTTCATGCTGCTCACACTTTCATGCACGCCATGATCTTCTCGCATATGAGTTACTGCATCTGCTCATGGTCACAGGCTACTGTAACTACAGTTAAGCCACTTCAAATGATTTATAACAGAGCGGTTAAAGTCTTAGATAGGAAACCCATTAGGTCACATCATTGTGTTAGTCTGAGGAATTTAAATATTTTATCTTTTGCAAATTTCATTAAATTTTCTCTGTTGAAGCTGATGCATAAATGTTTAAATCAGCAAGCCCCACAGGTCTTGAGTGAGTGCATAGTTTCTCTTAGAGCTGTGGGTTCAAGGACTAGAGGAGCTCAGAACGGGAACTGTCAGATCCCGAAATGTAAAACTTCATTTGGACAATCAGCTTTCTCTGTACAAGGCACTAAAGCCTGGAATTGTTTACCCACTGAACTGAAAGGAGAGTCAAACTGGGTTCTCTTCAAATATAAACTTAAAGACTCTTTAATTAGTGGTCAGAAATGCGACCACTGACTGTTCATTGCACTTATATTGTGTTACACTGTATTATTATGTTTATTTTACCAATGTATTGTTTGATTTTATGTAAAGGCCCATTAGGGACGAACATTGAGAATTAGCTTCGGCTAAAATGTTGTAGTATGTAGCATGAGTTTATGTAACATACTTGTCCCTATTCAAATAAACTTAAAAAAAAAAAAAATTATTTAAGTCCCTTTCACGGAAAATGTTCACTCGGCGACCATATTTGCAACGCCTCCGGGCATTTCGGGCATCCAAAACCAAGTCCTATCTATTTGAATGGGGGAATCCTGAAATCTCAAAAACTGCTTGCCGAACTCACAATTAAATCAGCAACAAAATCTGACATGAACTGTCCCATACATGTTGTTTCCTATGCTCAAATAGCATTTGAAAAGCTTATTTTTCAGGCTAGACCACCCAATGCTCATGTGTCCTAAGTGCGAGTGTCAGGTTTCTATGGGAACTGGAGCTTCTGACGGCAGCTGCAGTGACACAATGACTTTATCAATCAGCGATTGGCTCTTTCACTTAGTATTCCACCATATTGTGCGTTACAGTTTCTCCCATTCACAAAGTAATAGGAGTGAACCGTCTTTCTATTTTTATAGTCTTGGCTACAGGCAACTAGCCCCACAGATGCTCACCGAAATAATTTGTGATAATTCATACTATTTTCATTCATATTCATAGTGCCCACAATAACAATATAACAATGCATTTTCATATATTGTTGGATTTAAAATCAGTAGGGGTTGACACAACAGAAATAACGTTGTAACAATGGATTTTATTGATGGTAACTGTAATATTATTTCTATATACTGTAAAGTTACACTACTCATTACTGGAGAAATATTATTAGGCCTCTTGTAATGTGTTAAGGCCCAGATAAAGACATCATTTCGAACTAAATCAGACCAAAACAAAGTTTGTTTGGTTCTCATTTCAGGATTTTACGCCACGCCTCTGGTAGAGTGAGTCCTCACGGCCAAAGGTGAAGACAAACTGCGCACGTGATAGGCCAGGGAAATCGCCTTCCCTCTTAAGAGAGATAATGGCAAGGAGAAAGACCACCTTAAGTGATAGGTTCTCGGCCTCAGCCGACTCCAGAGGTTCGAAGGGGGCCTCCACCAGCCCTTCGAGACCCACTGCCAGGTCCCATGTGGAAACTCTGGTCCGAGTCGCAAGTCTCATCCTCCAGGCCCCAAGGAGGAAACGGGCGACCAGCTGATGACTTCCCAGAGACCCATCACTCAGAGGAGTGTGGAAATCCGCAATGGCAGCCACATACAGCTTGAGTATGGACGGGGTAAGACCAGCAGAGAAGCGGTCATGGAGGAATTCCAGCACTGAAGCCACCGGGGATGCTGGGTCCATGCTGCGCTCTCTACACCAAATGGTGAAAGTCTGGAAGACCGCCAACATCTCCAGGCAGTTTATGTGCTAAGAGTAATGCTGGTCCTGCCACAGACCTTTTGTAAAGTGGCCGTCCATGACTGTGCCCCAGCTCGTGAGGGACGCGTCTCTCGAAACGGCTTTCCGGCGACATGGTGCTCCCATCACAGGACCTTGGGACAGAAACCAAGGTTTCTTCAACATTGATAGGGAACAAAGGCATCTGCGCGTAACCCTTATGCAGAGTGGATTTCCCCTCTGGAAAACCCCTTGGTTTTCAACCACCACTGCAGGGCCCTCATGTGCAGCAGGCCAAAAGTTATCACATTGGACGCAGCTGCCATAAGCCCCAACAGTCTCTGAAACTGTTTTACAGTGATGGCGCAGCCTAGCTTTATCCTGGTCACCATGGCCAGGATGAACTCGATACGAGCAGGAGACATTTGTGCCTGCATCGTAGTCGAGTCCCACACCACCCCCAGGAATGTAGTCCACTTTTTTTCTCAACCCCAAGCTCTGGATGTGGCCAAGGACTATATCTTGATGCCGAACTGCCAGTTCTTGAGATTGAGCCAAAATGAACCAGTCGTCAATGTAGTTTAGCACACGGAAGCCCTGGAGCTTCAGCGGGGCCAAGGCTGCATCCATGCACTTGGTGAAAGTGCAAGGGTAGAGTGCTTGGCCGAATGGAAGAACACAATATTGGTACACTTCGCCCCCGAAAGTGAACCTCAGGAACGTCCTGTGAGATGGAAGGATGGAGATGTGGAAGTATGTGTCCTTTAGATCTATAGTGACAAACCAGTCCTCGGATCTGATTTGACTCACGATAATGGGAATGGTTATCATCTTGACCCTGAATCTCCTCAGAGACCGGTTCAGATGTCTTAGATCTAAAATTGGACGCAACCCTCCATCCTTCTTTGGAACTATGAAGGACCGGCTGTAGAACCCGGACTCCCTGTCTGGTGGAGGAACATGTTCTATGGCCTCCTTTACCAGAAGTGTATATTTACCAGAAGGGAATAATCGAAAATGACTCTTGGTGTGCGGACACGAGCGCTGCCTGGCCACAAGCCTGTGGGGCGGGCTTCCACACAGGGAGTGAAGGGATCTGAGCTATCAGATGAGGACCGAGAAAGTACCGAAGAAGTCTCAATCTCCTCTTTTAGCTCTCTCTGTGAGCCCCACGATTTGAGCTTTCGCGCTGCCTCAGCTGACCCGGGACCCGAACCGCAGGGAGTGTGAGCCTGGCCGGCTTCATCAAATATAGCCAGGCGGGAGTGCAGTACTCTGATGGGGAGTTTTTCACAGTGGCCATCTGGCCGCAAGCAGACCTCTCAAGGGTTGCCTGGGTGTGCTGCGCTCCCAAGCAGTACACACATCTCATGTGTGTCCCCACCCGTGATAATATATATATATTGGCAATACTGACTTAGGCTACAGCTTTCCTGGTAGCCTTGAGTAAATTAGGAGGGAGAGAGCAGGTATTGACAAATAATCTAATGCCCACTGACATGGTTTTAAAGCTATTTCTTATCCATTTTTTAGGCCTTCAAAAGTCTTAAATTGCACATATGTAGGTCAGAGAAATCCAAATTTTCTCGGGGGAGCCCCAAAACCCCCCAACTAGGGGTGTAACGGTACGTGTATTCGTACCGGACCGTTTCGGTACAGGGCTTTCGGTTCGGTGCACGTGTGTACCGAATGACCGAATGCAATATTTTGTGTGCGGAACATAGGTACATTTTCGTGTTTCCACACGAACATATTAAGTGGCGGAAGTCTCCGCGTTCAGCGCAAATCCCACCCTGCAGCTGATTCTAAAGTTTTACATTCTCTGGTTTTACCCGTCATCACTGTAACCTAAACCAATTAATTCGACTGCAGGGCGGAAAAAAGCTTTTCCGCTCCGTGTGTGTGTGTGTCGGCGCGCTCTGCTCTCTGCTCAATGTTCAATGTTCGACTTCGAATGTCGTTAACGGCCCAAACACTCCAATCATGTACCGATCACGCACTGGAAAAGCAAAGTCCGCTCAAATAAGGTGAAATTTCTCAGTAGTAGACTTCTGTTTGCTGAGTTGGTATATGCTGGCAACAATGGTAAAATGACCTGCTCTGATCACATGCTCTGGTAATAATAGCTTTGTAGGACTATATTTTATTTTGATAATTAGTTAAAAAAAAGAAAAGAAAAAAAATCTTAAATTGATTATGTTGATTGATTATTGAAAAATAATAATACATTAATATATGTATGTTTAATATTATTTTAATATAGGGCTATTTTCTGTTCCTTTTTTTCCCCGGTGTTTCATTTAATTAGGTGATTCTAAGTTTAATTATTGATGATAACAAGCTTGGAGGAATTGCAATTAATTACAGCAAATTGTGCAATTAATTAGTTTATTTTTTTTAATCGATTCCCAGTCTTAATTTTTTAAATATGAGCAGGCCTACAAGCTAGGATTGGTAATGCTGCACTGTAATCACAGTTATTTATTTAAATTTTTTCATTAAATTTATTATGTGATATTGGTTTGAGACTGAGTATTTTATTTAGTGGAGAACTTTGCAGCAGTATTTTATTTCTTATTCTTTTTTTTATTTTATATATATATTATTATATTTTATTAAAAAGTGTTTAAAAAAGTGTAAACAAATTGTTAAAAAAGTTTATAGTAATAAACAACCTGCAGTTTAATGTTTGCATTTATTTCCCTTACTGTACCGAAAATAAACCGAACCGTGACTTTAAAACCGAGGTACGTACTGAACCGTGATTTTTGCGTACCGTTACACCCCTACCCCCAACTACCTCACATTTGAATGCCCATGTCTGTCGGGGCTGTGGGGCTGTAATGTGGGCTGGTGTGGCTACAGTGCCAGGGCTGAATTGTTGCCCCAGTCCGCCCGTCAGTTGCTGTTCAAACCAGAGCAAGTGGATGTTGCAGTGGAGTTAAAAGTCGAAGGTGAAGTAGGCTAATGTCAAATTTCCATAATTGTGTTTGTGATTTATTTCTGTTATATTTGTCTTCAGACATTTTTATGTTTGAATTTACATTGTGAAAAACAAGGCTGTGTTCCATATTATGGTGTTAAACAATTTTAGCATAGTATCATCATCACATCAGTGTAGATTAGATGGACCAAAATAAAACCATTAAAATATCAAGTAAATAAGTATTGTGATAATTGGTGCCACAGTGACACTCTTATCCCAAAAAGTATTGCTATACCACGATACTCAATATGTTGTCCCACGGTGAGTCATTTTTCCCTGTTGCAGCAACACAAAATTTGAGGGTTCCCCCACCTGCCAAATCCCACTTTAACCACTGTATGTGACTAATGTGCTTAGATCACACATAATTCATGCAATTGTTATAACTATTGAATGGTTGATTGAAAGTGTGTCTTTTGACAGCCTTTTGCCGAAGAGAGTGGAGACTCCATCCCCAGGCATTCCAGCTGTCCGGGATATCTTCGGGGCCGCACAGTTACATCTGTTGCCGTCTTGTCCCCTTGCCAGTTGTTTACTCCCTTAAACACAGAGACACCGGCTTACAACTGGCGCCGTGGCCTACGTTAAATGCGTTAATTACCCAGTGAGCCGTCTTGCACATCACTGTGTTAAGTCAGGTAAGAAGGAGCAGGTTATTTTAGTTGCCTCGCAATGGCCCAACTAGGACCTCGTTCCCTAGACAGCCTTCCTGACTCATTCCTCTGAGACTTCTCAGGGTGTTGGCACCCGCACCGAACCGGAGAAATCCAGGTTCAACAATCTACCTCTGAAAAGAGCGTAGATACTATTACTTCTGCGAGAGCTCCCTCTAAAGAATGAGGCTTGCTCACGATATGAAGTAGAACCTGTTCGTTGTTGGTGTTCTTCTCACAAGAGGACCCCCGAGAGTGTTTGATCACTTCTGTGCTTCCTTCCTGCAGAAGATGGGTCGGAGCGTAGCTGTTCCACTCCACCCTCAAAATGATGTTGCCCTTAAAGCACATCAGGATTCAGTTGAGATATAGGAAGTACGACTTGATCATCAGGTTCCTGAGCGGTGCAAGGAGATAAAATCTGCCTTGTGCCCCCTCTATACCTTCTTGGGACCTATCTCCAGTGGTACTGCACTCTGAGACCTCCCCTGAGCACTACAGGTAGTTGAGTTAAAAATCTGTTTTTAAAGAAACAGTTCTCCTGCTTGCTTGCTCTATCAAGAAGGTAGGAGACCTGCACACATTTTCGGTCAACGAATCGTGCCTGGGTTCGGGCCGGCTAACTCTCACTAATGTGAGACCCTGGCCTGAATATATGCCCAAGGTTCCTACCTCTCCCTTAAAATGGGACCAGGCGGTGAGCCTGCAAGCGCTACCCGGAGGAGGCAGACCCAGCCCTGACTTTTCTCTGTTCCTCCCGCCTTGCGGTTATTCAGGACTGAATGCAAAGTCACAGGGCCTCTCCAGCTCTCGGTTGTTTCGGAAACCAGCAGAAGGGAAGGCGGTTTCCATGCAGAGGTTGGCCCACTAAAAGATTAGTGTTGCCATCATTTTTATGAAATTCCCAAGGTGCACCGTTCCCACCTGGGTAGTGAGCTCCTCCAAAAAGAGAGTGTAGCTCCTTCCTGGGTGTTGACACGAGTGCCTCGCTGACAGATTAACCCTCTGGGGTCTGAGGTGTTTTTGGGGCCCTTGGGATGTTCTGACATGCCCTGACATTTGTGCTTTTTTCAGTTATTTATAAACATGTTAATGGAAAAGGTGTAAATTCACTCTATATAGCACAAACAGGGCTACCATAATATGTGAGCAACATGTATGTAGATGTTTGTATTTTTAAGAGAATAATGTTTATGCGTGGTTATTGAAAAAAATAAAAATGAAAGTTGCTGAAATAAGACCACAAAACTCATACTAAATATGTGTCCACAAGACTTTTGACTAATGGATGTTGTCACTTCGAGTTCTGGCTTCAAAATTATGTGAAAATAGTCTTGCTTTATCGTTCACATAAAAAAATACATTGATTTAAATTGTGTAAGACAGGTTTTGCTTGGAAAGCCAATATGCGAGGGGGGCGTGAACGAGGAGTGGTTTACACCTGAGAATACAATGTCCCACCCATTATGCGTAATTACTTGCATAATGAGCCATTCATTCAGGTGTGACACTGACTGAGCCACAAGAATGAATGCAAGGACAAAAGATACATTTAGAAGAAGACTTATATTGGCCATTTAAGATTTTGCTTACATCTATCTTGTAAATATGTTTTGCTATTTTATTAAAAAGGTTACAATTACAACAATAATTACAATTTCAACAATATTTCAAGTGTACTCTTTCTTTGTAAAAAAATGATTATAGGCCTACATTTTATCATATGTATTCATTAGTTTGAATATAGCCAACATTGGAACATCTAACATCTTAGTTGATGACTTTATTTTTGACAAAAATAGTATTATATATATATATATATATTAGGGCTGTCAAAAGATTAATCGAGATTAATCGCATCCAAAATAAAAGTTTGTGTTTAAATAATATATGTGTGTGTACTGTGTATAATTATTTTGTATATATAAATACACACACATGCATGTATATATTTAAGAAATATTTGCATACATATACTGTATATATTTATATATAATTTATATTATATATAAATATAATTTTTTTATATATAAATAACACATTTTTCTTAAATATATACATGCATGTGTGTGTTTTTCTAGATACAAATTTAATTATACACAGTACACTCACATATATTATTTAAACACAAACTTTTATTTTGGATGTGATTAATCGCGATTAATCTTTTGACAGCCCTAATATATATAATATATATATGTGTGTGTGTATGTATGTATGTATGTATGTATAAATAATAATACATTTTATCATACATATTTCAAAGTTAAGGATTCATTAGTTTGAATATCGCCTACATTGGAACAAACACTATAACATCTTAGTTGATTATTTTTGACAAAACATATATATATATTTAACACGAGCAGAAATTGGCAACATTATAAGCTTATTTGATGTGGCAGTATTTTACAGTAAAAACTTTATAATCTATCCGATTTTTGTAGTAAATTTTTACTCATCTTAGTATAGCAATAGAGTTTGCTAAAAGCTGTTCATTCATTCACACACAGAAACGCGATTCATTTTGAAACAGTATTTGTGCCAGCTGTTGTAGCTACACAACAGCGCGCATCTGTGCATTCATTCATTCACGCACAGAAACGCGATTCATATTTAAACAGTCTTTTTGCGTGTACAGACACTTGCGATTAGAACAAAGCATATAACTGACCTATTCCTCAGCTGGATCTGTTGCTCCTCGAAATTAAACTTCCAGAACTTCTGAGGTAAATTTTCCAGGATTATTATCAAGATAGTATTATTCCTCACAGCGTCGTAAAGTACATGAGACTGAAAGTGAACTCGCGGTGTGTGTTATCCAGCTGATGTGGGCATTCACGGGTTTGCCTGGATCACCTCACATTTGCGTTTGAATAGCGTGCGCTCTCTGACATTAAAATTCTCAGGTGTCTGGATAGCATTACATAAGCACTAATGAATGATCAATCAGCCACTAATGAGCAATCTTTTTTCTTGTTACCTTGCCTCTTTATATCCTATGTTTGCATTGAGTGCTTGTCAAAACACTCAAGCTACACATTTGATTATTCTATTTAAATCTTTACTTTATATTTTACTAGTTCATTAGGAATCTATGTCGCTTTGAGGTCCTCGCGCCGGCCGTTTAACGCGGGTCTCACGATCACAAACTCCTCAGTTTTTGGTCACTAAACAGAGGTAATTAGCTAATATCTTAGATGGTCGCATTCCCGCTTACTCTATCTAAGATATTTTGTGTAGCCCCCATGGATCTGTATACACTTGAATTAAAAGAACATTCTCTCTAGTCACAGGTCATTACCACTACTACATATATAAGCCAACCAATATTACTTCTCTGGAAGTAGCTTTGGTTTGGTCATGCCATAGTTTTCCACATACACTCAGCTAGAGTAACATTACATTAAAACAGAGGTAAGACTCACTATGTTGGTTGGTCGAGCAATATTTTGCTGTCCTAAATGGAAATTCCCTTTTTCGTCTTTACAGTCCAAGTACACTTGAATTAGTGCCAAATATTAGCCGGAACTCTAAAATCGCAGTTGGTGTGCCCTATGTTCAACTCAAAACTGGACTCTAGTCCGTTATTACCTGACAAAGATTTGCGGTAACATACGCATTTGCTTAAATTACTTTGGAAAATAATTTCAGAGTAAATCAGAATAAAATCAAATGTAACAATTTATTATGTCAGGTAAATGTATCATTCCAATTATATAATCAATTCAAAGACACTGATCACTGATTATAATGGACGTTCTATTGTCTTTGTCCAGTCTAGACGCAGTGTTATGAAATAGCAGTGCTCGGCCTCATGTTCTCAGTGTACCACAACCTCAAGCTTAACCTGACATATTCCTGTGCCATGAACAACAAGGTACTGGATGCAGCAGTTCAAAGTGAAATCTTGTGTGAAATTGTGTCAAAGCTCAGTGAAATCTTGGTTGTGGATGGTTGGAAATTGAAATCCATGGCTTAGTGTGGATGTCAAAACCAAAATGGCATATTACTTAACAATTAGTTAATAGTCATGTGCCTCAACAAGTAAAGTCATAACATAATGATACATTTGCAAATCATTAGCTAATGATTAATTAAAGCAGACAATTCGAAGTTGAAGTACATGACTTTAACATTAATTTTCAGTATTAGTTAATAAAATATGTTATTAATGAATTAATACATTATGACACATTTAATTAATAACAATTCATATATTACTTAATCTTTTAATCATTTAGAATCTTTATTAGTTACTGATGCAGTAATCATTAATTAATGGTTTAGTTCTTCATGAGTCATACACTAACACATGATTATCTGTGCATTAGTTAAGCATGAATTAATGCATATTAGTGCTCCTGTATTGTAAAGTGTTACCATCTAAACAATATTGAGGTGATTGACTCAGTGTGATTGTGTCTTGGATGGGGATGCTAGTTTCACAAGAGAGAGTTCAAATGTTAATTTCCAGAAGCCTCCCTTGTCTTCTCTGAGTAGTCGTTCCTCAACCAGACGGCATTGTCTAATTTCTACAGTCTTACAGTATATACAGAATATTGAAACACTGCTGTCCACATCTGCCTCTTCTGTTTTACTACCATTATCTCTGCCATGTTTTTGCTGTTGTACATTGTATTCATTAATGTTCTTAAAACATCATCTTTATCAAACCTCCTCTTTGGTATTCCTGACAAAAATACTATATTAGCAATAAAATAATTCAAATTTCTTGCTAAAATGTTTGCCTTTTCAATTAGTTTTGTCTTGGGGTCAGTAACTAACACACTTGAAATCAGATGGATTCATTCATAAATAAACAACATTTCATTGCTGTTAACCAACACACAACTAATGCGTCCAATATACATGTTAAGAGTCTTGCAGACTAAATTTATTTTCTGCTTGTACAATTTTATTTTCCACATAATGGATCTACAAATATTTATGAAATACATAAATGTCATTTTTCATATAGGTAATTTAATTCACAATGATTGAAGAACACATAGACAATCATTACAGTCGTTTTGAAACGTCCCTCTAATTGGTGCAGATCTGTTGTTAAGCATTTTTCGGATTAAGTCTTTGATTTTAGCTGTGTTTAAAACATAAATGATGGGATTTAGCATTGGTGGAAGAGCAAATGAAAGAGATCCGCTGATGATCCTGGCATTAATAGTAGGTGAAACAATTAAAATGCATATTATGGGAAGAAAGAATGATCCAACTACCAAAAGGTGAGAAACACAGGTCTTCAATGCTTTTAAACGTCCTTCCCAAGTTGTAATTTTACATAAAGCAAGAAAAATGCCCACATATGACAGGACAATAATGAAAGGTGGTGCAATAATGAATAAAGCTGTAATGAGGGTTGCTAATAACTTATTAATGCTATTGTCATTGCATGGCATCCTCAGCAAAGTTCCATAGTCACAATACCAACTCTCTATCACGTTGGACTTACAGAATGAAAGTCTGGTCATCAGAGATGTTGACAGTGTTACAATACAGGTGTTAAATGCCCATATTACTGAAAACACTATAGACATTAACTTATTATTCACTATAGCATGATATCTTAGTGGATAACAAATTGCAATGAAACGATCAAATGCCAGAACAACAAGAGTGTAAGTTTGCACATTAAAAAAGACATTCACAAAAAACATGTTTGCCAAACAAGCATTGTATGAGATGTACTGTGAGTCCAATAAAAACATCTTCACCATGTTAGGAATCAGTGCATTAGTTTCACCAATGTCGGCCAAGGCCAAGTTAAACACACCAATGTACATTGGACTGTGCAGGCTTCGTTCAAGAGCTATAATGAGAAGGACTATAGAGTTCCCAATTACAGTAATAAAATATATGATAAATAAGAATATATAGTAATAAGTTTTGTATGGTGTACCTGTGAGCCCAGTGATGAAAAAGTATTCAGGATGAACAATCGAGATATTCTGGGATAAACTCATGGCAGCTTTGCGTTTGTTGTTTTGCACAGGCTGAAAATAGAAATTACTATAAAGAAATAACCAAAATATGGACTTTACTAAATTGTCATCTCACACGTTTAACATCTAATTTTCAAATGTTGAAAATATACCTTTATGTAAACTTTCAGCATGATATTTGAATCACAGACTAAATAATCTTAAAGTTTTAGAGCCAGAGCAAACAATGACAGTGTCTGAATGTTTGTGAGCTGCTCTGAATTGAATAGTCTGTTTTAAATGCCCATCCTTAATCTCTCATGTCACAAAGATCATTGGGCATATGCGTCATTGAATCCAAATATATACTGATTCATCTCTTGAGACCTTTCAGACAACATAATGATGTTATACTTGTATGTTGAAGTAAATGTTCTGGCCCCTGTTTTGCTTTAGTTTTGATAAACATTTTCTTCACTGGCTACACAATTCCCCTTTGTAAAGTTCTCATTAGTGCACATTATATTACAGTAACTCAAGGATATATTTAATTCTATGTAACAGCAACTGCAGTACAACTTATGTCCATGTGTTGGCCTTAACAGCGAGTGGTGGAAATGGTTGAGATCCTCTCTGGGAGGTCTAATAACAACTTTATATAACTCTGTATAACAACTTTAATATATAACAACCTCCATTATATCTAATACTTACTTACATTTCTTGTCTGCTCTAAATCAGGGGTTTTCAAACCGTGGTTCATGGATCACCACTAACCGCAAAACATGGACCGCAAAACTTGCTTTGGGACAATATTTATTATGAAACGCTTTATACAAATAGTACAATGACAACATGAAATGCAAATGATTTCATTGATAATGTAGCCTATTTATAATATCACACATATTTTTCCTCAAATGGTATGAATGAGTTTTAAAATGCATAGTTGCCTTTATTTTAGGAAGTGAGTCTTTTGCTAGGAAATCATATCAAGGAGATCCTTGGCATTAAATAGTTTTGTAATCAGATAGTCTGACGAAGAACTTTTGGGTTGAAATGTTATATAATAAATTCTTGGGAGCAGAAATGGCAGTGTGCCGATTCTTGTTTATTTTGAGTTTGATGCTTCATTTGATCGAGCACCTGCCAAAAGTTTTTTTGGATGTGCGCACAATAGTCAAAACATATTTTAACTAAATAATATGCTTTTTTGGGACTTCAGACAGACATCTCGAGGTAGACCAATACAAATGACTCTTTGGGGGCTACTTAAAGTAATGTAGAAGGAGGGTGAGCAGTTGATATTGATATAATAAAATAAATATTTAACTCATTTAAAATGCTGAACAAATGTTAAATAAAAATGTTTCCTTTCATATTTTTTAACAAATAACTTTTGCTCATTTATAAAGTTTTATTAAAGGATATTTTTAAAGAGTGATTTTGGCACGATGGCGCTACAATGCAGCCGTCACAGGTTGTTTTTATGTTTTTGTTCCATGTGATTCCCTGTTATAGTCATGTTATCCTGCCATGTGTTCGCCATGTGAATGTTTCATGTTGTCATTGGTTGATTGTCTTATCATGTGCACAGGTGTCCCTTGTCTTGTCATTAGTAGTCTGTATATTTAAGCCCTCATGTTTGCCTTGTTACTTTGTCAAGTATTGTTACATGTAACCACTGTTTGGTAAGTCTATGTTTGTCAAGTCAAGTCAAGTCAAGTCTTTGTTTTATGTTTGATCATGTTTGGAAAATAAAGCTGCACTTGGGTTCTATCAATTGCCTCCAATTGATCTAGATTACAGAATACTTGAACAAATATGAATTGGTCTTTGCCAGGGGGGAAAAATTCACTTTTCCCTGGCCCAATACATCGACCATGCCTTTCTGCTGAGCGGTTCCTCATTTACTGTGGCAACTGTGGATGTGGGGCTCCACAATCCCGCAGTGCACACCACAGGTCCTTCATGCTCAAAGGAACTATCAGTTTCATCTGCCATCTCCCAGCACCTACCATCTCCTAGTCATATAAACAACCCTCACAGGCCTCAGCCTCCATCTTCAGTTGTCCAGACTGCAGCCACAACACCTCAGCAGTTTGAGGATGTTTGCAGTTGTAGTCAGGACATAGTGCAGCTGGAGAGGGAGAAAACAGATGTCTTGAAAGACACTAGGCAATGCCTTAAAGAAGCCAATGAGAGGGACAACAACTTGACGCAATGTTTTTGATGTCCATGTTTGTTGAACCCCACGTGGCTTAAGGCCCTATGAAATACTATAATAATTGTTATGAGTTCTTCCAAGTGATTTTGAAGTAAATGGCTAATGGTTGATGACTATTTTCAGACATAAGCATGTAAGTTTCAATAATATATAAAGTCTATATATAAAGGGTGACAGATATATATACTTTATCTAGCCAATACTACGGTGGCCGAGATGAGTCCTCTGGAAACATTTCCGTTGTGTTCTGTTCTGTTCTATTTGCAGCGCGTTTCTGTATTTGGTGGTGTTGTGAACTTTTGCCGCGTGTTTCTGTATTTGGTTGTGTTGTGAGTATTTGGAGCACACATGTGTTGTAAAACTGATGAAGATGTTTTCTTAATTTACGGGTGTTTTTCTATTTGCGTGTGGGTTTTTTTCAGTTGCAGCGCGTTGAGCTCTCTCGACCACCAGACAATACATTTCTACAGGTACAGACAAAAAAGATAGTCATGTTTTACCAGCACTGTTCTATGTATACATATTTATAAGAAGCACAACATTTCATCATTATAAACATTACAAACAGAGGATAGATTAAATGAAGATGTAATCTAAACAATTTCTAAGCATGCCACACCTTCACTTTCTTCAAGGCAGGGCCTAATGTGATTACTGAAATTGATGATAGGCAGTGGGATATGTGAACATTATAACAGCCTGATAACCTTCAAGTAAGCATAGGATAGTATAGAGTTTACACCTCACTAGACTTGCAGAGGACATCATGGTTGCACTACAATGTGTTCTTCAATTGAGGGTCAGAGAAAGGCAAAGACAGAGACAACCACAAAGTAGATTGGTGACTTTATATGCCTTCATCAAACAGCATCAAAACCCTTTGGATACCCTTGAAGACATTGCTAAAAGTGGGCAATACCGTCTGCCAAGAGGACAAATAGCCCGACTGCTAAATAGCATTGGACCTCAGCTGATGCGTGCTACCAGGAGAAATTTTGCCTTGTCCCCTGAAATCCAACTCCTATCAGCCTTGAGATTTTATGCAACTGGCAGTTTTCTCCAGGTACTTGGTGATGGGCTTGGACTAAGTAAGGCATAAGTGTCAAGAGCTGTCCAAGCAGTCACCAATGTATTACTTCCACTTGTTGGAGAACACATTAAATTTTCATCACAGAAATACAACAGTATTTTTTTAACACATCATCACATCCCACAGGTCATTGGAGTGATCGAAAAAGCTATGCAGCTATCAACTGGCAGGTTATCTGTGACTACAAGGGTTTGATCACAGACATTGTAGCAAGGCCTGGAAGTACACACAACTTCTTCATGTTCACCATTCATCTGTGGGTCAGAAGGCACAAAACTCACAGGGACAGTGGAGGCTGCGTCGGGACAGTGGTTACCCACTGAGGCCATATCTCTTCACTCCTGTGGCTAATCCTATTCACAACTTTCCTGCGAGTCTTAATGGGTGTCGCCATGACACTCAATACTTCCTGTTGACGGTCTCTCAGTTCCAGTTTAGCCTAACGCTTAATGAAGCTAGCACACAAGGGATACTCGCGTCGTGGTACAAATGGGTGAAACTGACAAGTAGTAATGCTGACAGATTAAGCAATGGCTCCTTGTGGCTCAACGTGTACCGTTGTCGGGTGCACAAACAACACGCGAAAACTGAAGGATTTTATGAATGGGAGCTGTTTCCAAGAAAAGAAAGAGAAAGAGTGTTTCTTGTACTTAGAAAAAACTGCAGTACAAATGTATATATTTTTTTAAGTGGTATGTTTATTGTTCTCTTACGAGAGGTTCTCTCATATTGCGTAAGTTTAGCTTACGCTACGGGAAAGTTGTCTTTTCTCGAGATCTGAAGCCAAAAAATTATCCTTAATTTTGTATTTATTGTCAACGCAGTGTGACGGCCGGCAGACCATGGCAAGCTACATAAGCGTGCTCATTGGCTGTCCAGCGGCAACTGCTTGAGCCTACCAGTGAGCCCTATGTGACGTCACGCTCAATGAGGGCGCTTCGCGCCCTCCGCGCCCCTCTAACCGTCAGGGTGGCCGTGGCTAGCGTGTATATAAGGAAGGGCTCGTAGGCTGAATATCTGATTTTCTTGTCTTCAGCGAAGCTCTTCGCATCGCTGGATCTTGAGAGCCGCCGCCGTTGAAATCAGCAACCAGCAAGCTTAGGAGTGCCTGAGGAAGCCGGCCGCATTTGCCGCCTTCAGCCATCCGTGCCTGCTACGCCATCCGGCGACATATCCTTTCATTGCTGTGTGTGCTCGCCCCTGCGTCACACACCTCTCTCACTCTCTAAAAGAGCACGAGGCGTTTTTTTTTTTTTCAAAATGCCTAGTTTTTCCTGTGCCTCGTGCCGCGCCCCACTCAGTAACGGAGACCGCCACCTCATCTGCGCTCTCTGCCTGGGCCGCGAGCACGCCGGACGAGGACGCGGAGCTTTTGCGCCTCCTCACCAAGGCCGTTGACCAGCTGGGCCTCGAGTGGTCTCTTCCAAAAGAGCCAGCGCCAAACAGACTCGACGGCTGCTTTCTGCATCGCCGCCGCCGAACACCGGCATCCAGGACTGCACCCTTTCTGCCTGAGCTCCACAGCGAGCTTTCTAAATTGTGGAATGCACCATTCTCCGCTAGAGTCTCTTCCCACACCTCATCGACGCTCTCACAGGTTGACGGCGCCCTTGAGAAGGGGTACAATGCCATTCCCCCCGTGGAAGAGGCGGTTGCAGCGCACCTTTGCCCGCCCATGATGGCACTCAAAGGCTGCCCTCCCGTCAAAGGCTTGCAGGACCACATCAGCCCTCGTCGGCCGCGCTTTTACCGCCGCCGGACAGGCTGCATCCGCCTTGCACTCTATGGCCGTGCTGCAGATTCTCCAAGCTGATCTTCTCCGTGATCTGGACGAGAGAGGCTCGGAGTCTGCTTCCATTACGGATCTACGTAGCACGACGGATCTTTCACTTCGCGCCACGAAATCCGCTGCCCAGGTCTTAGGAAGGTGCATGGCCTCTCTGACGGTGACAGAGAGGCATCTCTGGCTGACGCTCGCCGACATGAGAGAGTCAGAGCGCGCAGTGTTTTTGAACGCCCCTCTCTCCCCCACCGGTCTGTTCGGCCATCGTGGACCGCTTCTCGGAGGTGCAGAAGACCACCCAGGCAATGAACCTCTTTTTGCCTCGACGCTCGAGCTCAGCCGCACGCCGTCCTCGTGACCAGCCTGCGCAACGCTCCACACAGCGTCCTGCTCGACCTCCGTCCTCGCAGCGACGACAGGGCCGCCCTAGATCGCGCTCGACCAGCCGAAACAGACCGCCTCCCCCGCGGGGACCCCGGCCGAGGATAGCGGTGAAACCTGAGCCCGCGAAGTCCTCCTAGCCCGAAGAAGAAAAAGACGGTTGAGTCCCGCTGCGACCGGACCACCGTCAAAGCTTCACGCTCTGTCAGTCCCCGTTGCCACGGCTACTGCAGATGTTTATCTCGCAGCCAATGAGCTGGTAAAACTACCTTCTCGCCTGCACACAACCGCCGTTTTCACGGCGACCCAGAGAAATCTCAAAAAGAGTACGTCTGGTTGCACGGCTCACGCCACATGTGTTTTAAGTGTAGTGAATGTGCCCACGTTTCTGTGTTCACCCCTGCACACAAGCACTATAAATCCCGTGTCTCTCACAGAGCTCACTCTCATAAAGCGGACAAAAGCCGCTCGAGTGTTAGAAGTAGGTCACGTGTCCACACCCCCGTGCCCACACCTACTCACTGCCCGCTCTGTCACACGGCCTCTCACTGCCGGTCATGTTTCAAATGTAAGTCCTTTCGCCCCCGACAAACAAACATTTCGCCCCCGACGCCGCCCCTGCGCGTCGTGCCTCACACCGTCCAAAGCCACCGGGACAATGTGTATAAAACGGCCAGCCACCGCTGTTTGCGAGCCGCCGTATTCAAGCACCGAGAGCGTGCGCGCTGCGCCCGCGCCTCCATATCAAGCTCTCGAGCCCGCGACACGCGGCAATCAGAGCCCGGAGGCCATTCTGCCCCTGGCAGCACACGCAAAAGCTTGGGAAGCTATTCCAGGCGCGTCAGAATGGGTGCTGAGCACAGTAAAAAATGGCTATACTCTGCAGTTCGCTCGCCGCCCCCCGCGCTTTCTAGCGCGAACCGAGACGAGAGTGAATGGGGAAGTAGCACATCAACTTCGAGCAGAAATAGTGACACCTGTGCAAAGGGGCAATAGAACCGGTATCCCCTTCTCTGAGCGAGTCAGGCTTTTACAGCCGTTATTTCCTCGTTCCCAAGAAGGATGGAGCTCTCAGACCAATTTTAGATCTGAGACATTTGAACAAAGCTCTTATGAGAAGACCGTTCAAAATGCTCACAACCAGGCAGATCCTCGCGCAGATTCGCCCGAGAGACTGGTTTATCTCCCTCGATCTGAAGGATGCTTACTTTCAGATCCAGATAATACCCCGTCACAGGCCATTCTTGAGATTCGCCTTCGACGGTCAGGTATATCAATACACCGTCCTGCCGTTCGGCCTGTCTTTAGCACCCCGTACATTCACGAAGTGTATGGACACGGCTCTCGCTCCCCTGAGGGGTCAGGGAATGCGAATTTTGAACTATCTGGAAGATTGGCTCATTCTAGCACAGTCAGAGGAATAGCTTATCGCTCACAGAACAGTGCTTCTCAGCCACCTGGAAAGCCTGGGTCTCACGGTCAACTGGACCAAGAGCTCTTTACTGCCCAGTCAGTCAACCTCCTTCCTGGGTATGGAACTGGACTCTGTGGCAATGACGGCCCGCCTGTCGACACCGTATCCGACACCTGGTATGTCAGGTATCCGACACCTGGCCGCGTCTTTCCAGTCGGGCAGCACCGCACCTCTCAAGACATTTCAGAGGATGGTGGATGTATGGCTTCAGCTGCAGCAGTGCTTCAGCTGGGTCTACTGCATATGCGCCCGTTGCAACGCTGGTTGAACGCCCGAGTGCCTCACAGAGCCTGGGCCTCCGGCAGCATTCGAATCAGAGTGACTCAGAGCTGCGTTTCAGCACTGAAGCCCTGGTTAGCGGCCGACTGGTACCAGCGGGGAGTGACAATGGGAGCCATCTCGCACCGCAAAGTTATCTCGACGGATGCATCCAACTTAGGTTGGGGCACTCTTTTCGAGGGCAAACCGGTCTTTGGCCTGTGGTCAGACCAGGCGAAATGCCTCCACATTAACTGTTTGGAGATGATAGCGGTCGAGAACGCGCTCAAGCGCTTCCTCCCACTCATACGGGATCACCACGTGCTAGTCCGTTCGGACAACATGTCCGTGGTGTCCTATGACAGACAGGGCGGTGTCAGAACCAGGAACCTCTGCAAGCTGACAGAACGCCTTCTCGTGTGGGCTCATCACTCGTTGCGCTCGCTGAGAGCTGCGCACGTGCCGGGCCACCTGAACGTCGGCCCAGACAGACTGTCCAGAGACAACATTCCCCCGGGAGAATGGTCTCTGCACCCTCAGACAGTCCAGTCACTCTGGCGCCTATTCGGCAGGGCGAAAGTCGACCTCTTTGCATCAAAAGACAACGCCCACTGCCCGATGTTCTTCTCGAAAAGCGAGGACGCGCTGGCCCAGATCTGGCCCAGCCTTCCGCTGTATGCTTTCCCTCCGATCTCCCTGTTACCACAGGTCATCAAGAGGATCAGGGAAACGCGCCACCCAGTGCTCCTAATAGCCCCGCGGTGGGAGAACCAAATCTGGTACCCAGAACTAGTGAGGCTGTTGCACTTAGCCCCATGGCCGATCCCGCTGAGAAAGGATCTCCTCTCTCAAGCCGGTGGATCAATCTGGCATCCCCATCCAGAGCGCTGGTCTCTGCATGCGTGGTTAATCAACGGATACCCGTTGATCTGCCAGAAGGAGTCATAAACACGATCACGCAGTCTATAATAGAATAGCCGCTTTCCGACCGGAGGAACCTTTTCACAGTTCCTAGAACTATTGGCTAAAGTACCCGGATGTCGGCGTGTTCGCACCGCAGGAACTAGGAACGATTTTAGTTCTAGGAACTCCATTTGGAGGAACTAATTTAGGTCCTACATCAGACTAGGGTCTAAACCAGCACTATAGGAACTACCCGTGACGTTAGTGTACGCTGATTGACCGAACGCACGCGGAGCACCAGCACCCGCCATTTTTAAAACAGCTAGAATGTAAACACACAGATTATAGCCTATATATTTACTCCAGAAACTAACTATACAAACATGGAAAACAGTGATAGATGGGTCTCTAAACCTTTATGCTGAAGAGAAAATCCAACACAACTTTGAGGGGACCAAGTCAAACATGATTATGTTTATCTGCCCAGCTAGCAACACTGGACATCAACCACACGGCATAGGCTAATAAGGCTTTTTTTCATATACTGTCTACTTTCTATAACAGTTCTATCTAATAACATATTAAACAGTACTGTTAGACAGGTCGCTAACTAATAAACACAGAATGCGAGCATTGTTTGCTCTGGCGTTCTCAGCGCCGCCAAAATAAAGGTCCGTCGCGCCGTCAAAATAAAAGTCACCGTGCTTGCGTCACTCCCTTACCCCTCCTACCAGTTCCTATGGCCACTTGGCCAGTGCGAACGCAAACAGCAAAACCGAGTTTGGGGGAGAGTAGGCTAGTTCTTAGAACTGTTTAGAAGTGGACAGTTCCTAGAACTAAGTTCCTGTAACTACTTGGTCGGAAAGCGGCTAATGCTGAGCGTCCGAGGACATTCAGCATTACAGGCTGATCTGGCTACCAAATCGCGCTCTTGAAACATTTCTTTATATACTCAAGCCAAGACAGAAACCTAAACATGTGCTAACAATGGGAATCTGCATTAATCACGGTCTCCAGAGTTTACACCTTTCAAGGACATTTGCATGAAAGACCCACCCTCCTCTATAAGCAAGATATCTCTAAACTCTAAAAAACATTATTACATTTTGGTTTACTTCTGAAGAGACGAAATTATTGTACCAGTCACACTGAGACAATTCAAATGGTACCAAACATGTAGTGTTGTATGATAATTGTTCATTTTGGGATGTAGATTTTGGGGTGAATTTCAGGTGATCTCAGCATGAGAGAGAGAAGGGGTGGGGGAAGAGGGGTCAAAGGAAAGAAATATAAATTAATACAATATTGAGGTGATTGACTCCAATTTCCATTTCATTGACTCTGAATTTCCAGAAGCCACCCTTGTCTTCTCTGTGAGTAGTCGTTCCTCAACCAGACGGCCCGGCATTGTCTAATTTCTATAGTCTTAAGGTCCTTGCACACTGAATCCGAAATTTTCGCATGCGTTTTTTCGTATCCGTTATTCTGTGGCTCTAAAGTCTAAACTGTCAAAACACCATTCAAATGCTTGTTACGGATGCGAAAAACGCAGAAAATCGAACCCGATCCGATTTTTATTTTTGACGGACGAAAGTTTCGGAGGCAGTGTGCAAGTGTGATTGACATAACGTGAGGTTGTATTTATTTTTTAACGTGCGAAAATTTCGGACGCAAATTTCGCGCTCAGTGTGCAAGGGCCTTTACAGTATATACAGAATATTGAAACACTGCTGTCCACATCTGCCTCTTCTGTTTTTACTACCATTATCTCTGCCATGTTTTTGCTGTTGTTCATTGTATTCATTAACGTTCTTAAAACATCATCTTTATCAAACCTCCTCTTTGGTATTCCTGACAAAAATACTATATTAGCAATAAAATAATTAAAATTTCTTGCTAAAATGTTTGCCTTTTCAATTAGTTTTGTCTTGGGGTCAGTAACTAACACACTTGAAATCAGATGGATTCATTCATAAATAAATAAACAACATTTCACTGCTGTTAACCAACACACAACTAATGTGTCCAATATACATGTTAAGAGTCTTACAGACTAAATTTATTTTCTGCTTGTACAATTTTATTTTCCACATTATGGATCTAAAAATATTTATGAAATACATAAATGTAATTTTTCATATAGGTAATTTAATTCACAATGATTGAAGAACACATAGACAATCATTACAGTCATTTTAAAACGTTCCCTCTAATTGGTGCAGATCTGTTGTTAAGCATTTTTCGGATTAAGTCTTTGATTTTAGCTGTGTTTAAAACATAAATGATGGGATTGAGCATTGGTGGAAGAGCAAATGAAAGAGATCCACTGATGATCCTGGCATTAGTAGTAGGTGAAGCAATCAAAATGCATATTATGGGAAGAAAGAATGATCCAACTACCAAAAGGTGAGAAACACAGGTCTTCAGTGCTTTGAGACGTCCTTCCCAAGTGGTAATTTTACATAAAGCAAGAAAAATGCCCACATATGACAGGACAATAATGAAAGGTGGTGCTATAATGAATAAAGCTTGAATGAGGGTTGCTAATAACTTATTAATGCTATTGTCATTGCATGGCAGCCTCAGCAATGTTCCATAGTCACAATACCAACTCTCTACCACGTTGGAATTACAGAATGAAAGTCTGGTCATCAGAGATGTTGACAGTGTTACAATACAGGTGTTAAATGCCCATATTACTGAAAACACTATAGACATTAACTTATTATTCACTATAGCATGATATCTTAGTGGAAAACAAATCGCAATGAAACGATCAAATGCCAGAACAACAAGAGTGTAAGTCTGCACAGTAATAAATACATTCACAAAAAACATGTTTGCCAAACAAGCATTGTATGAGATGTACTGTGAGTCAAATAAAAAAATCTTCATCATGTTAGGAATCAGTGCATTAGTTTCACCAATGTCGGCCAAGGCCAAGTTAAACACACCAATGTACATTGGACTGTGCAGGCTCCGGTCAAGAGCTATAATGAGAAGGACTATCGAGTTCCCAATTACAGTAATAAAATATATGATAAATAAGAATATATAGTAATAAGTGTTGTACGGTGTACCTGTAAGCCCAGTGATGAAAAAGTATTCAGGATGAACAATCGAGATATTCTGGGATAAACTCATGGCAGCTTTGCATTTGTTGTTTTGCACACGCTGAAAATAGAAATTACTATAAAAAAATAACCCAAATATGGACTTTACCAAATTGTCATCTCACACTTTTAACATTTATTTTCAAATGTTGAATATATACCTTTATGCAAACTTGCTGCATAATAATTGAATCACAGATTAAATAATCTTAAAGTTTTAGAGCAAGAACAAACAATGACAGTGTCTGAATGTTTGTGAGCTGCTCTGAATTGAATAGTCTGTTTTAAATGCCCATCCTTAATCTCTCATGTCGCAAAGATCATTGGACATATGCGTCATTGAATCCAAATATATCTACTGATTCATCTCTTGAGACCTTTCAGACAACACAATGATGTAACACTTGTATATTGAAGTAAATTTCCTGGCCACTGCTTTAGTTTTGATAAAAACTTTCTTCACTGAACAATTAACTAAACAATTCCTCTTTGTGAAGTTCTCATTAGTGCACATTATATTAAAGTAACGCAAGGGTATATTTAATTCTACATGACAACAACTGCAGTACAACTTATATCCATGCGTTGGCCTTAACAGCGAGTAGTGGAAATGGTTGAGATCCTCTCGATGAGGTCTATTCAAATATACCTCTATAATATATAACGACTATAATATATAACAACCTGCATAATGTGTAATACTTACTTACATTTCATGTCTGCTCTAAATCAGTTTTTTTCAAACTGTGGTTCATGGTTCACCACTAGTGGACAGCAAAACTTGCTTTGGACCAATATTTATTGTGAAACGCTCTATACAAATAGTACAATGACAACATAATATGCAAATGATTTCATTCATATTGTACGTATAATATCACACATATTATTTTTTTCCTCAAATGTTATAAATGAGTTTGAAAATACATAGTTGCCTTTATTTTAGGAAGTGAGTCCTTTGCTAGGAAATCATATAAGGGGATCCTTGGCATCAAATTGTTTGAAAACATATTTCAACTAAATAATATGCTTTTTGGTAACTTCAGACAGACATCAATACAATACAAGACCAGTGTGAACAACTCAGTAGCCTATTCATTTGGGGCTACTTAAAGTTATTTAGGAGGAGGGTGAGCGGTTGATATTGAGATTTTTTTTTTATTTTTTATTTTTTTTTACTCATTTAAAATGCTGAACAAAAGTTAAATAAAAATGTTTCCTTTCATATTTTTTTTTAACAAATAACTTTTGCTTATATATGAAGTTTTATTAAAGGACATTATCAAATAATGATTTTGGCACGATGGCGCCATCTACCATGCAGTGTCCCATGCACTGCATATACTGAATACTAGGGGTGAGCCCGAAGCCAAATACCTTATTCGGAAAGGCACTGATAATGACTTCAAAATGAATAACGAATAATTCTGGCGAATAATTTTCTTATCAGCGGTCTCCGGCAAGCACATATCTCAAGGTCCACCCGGAAATGCAGTGGCCTCGGGATGCCAGCTCCCTCCAAGGAGGGTTCTAGAGCAGTCAGTTCGGTTGTTCCCTGCCGGTTCGCCGTTACAGGGCATCAGGCTGATTGCACAACAAAAAACAGAAGCCAGTCTTCAAGAGGCTGGTACCACTAGTAGATTTTTTGGCAGCATGGAAGTTACTGTCAAATGTTTCTCGTTGGGTCCTGCAGGCCATAGAAAAGGGTTATCAATACAGTTCAGGTCTTGCCTGCCCAGGTTTATGAGGATATGAAAACCCTGTTAGAGAAAGGGGCCATAGAATATGTGCCTCCCTCCAACAGGGAAACCGGGTTCTACAGCCGGTATTTCATAGTTCCAAAGAAGGATGGGGGGTTGCGTCCCATTTTGGATCTTCGAGTTCTGAACGAGTCAGTCATGCAACTAAAGTTCAAAATGTTAACACTGAGAAAAATCATGCTACAGATAAGATCCGAGGACTGGTTTGTCACGATAGATCTCAAGGACGCATACTTCCATATATCCATCCTTCCATATCACAGGAAGTTCCAGAGGTTCGCTTTCGGGGGCAAAGCTTACCAATATCGAGTTCTTCCATTCGGCCTAGCACTATCACCCCGCACTTTCACGAAATGTGTACATGCAGGTCTGGCATCTCTGCAAACTGGCGCACCAGATCCTCCTGTGGTCCCAAGGGAAGCTACTGTCACTCAAAGTTGCTTACATCCCTGGGGCCCAGAATATAGGAGCAGACATCCTGTCAAGACAGGCTGAGGCCCAGGGAATGGAAGCTCCACACTGAGATGGTGGAGCAAATATGGAGGGTGTTTGGCCAGGCACAAGTGGAACGGTTTGAGAGACGTCTCGAGAGACGTCTCACTGCCCACTTTGTTTCTCCCTCACACATCCAGCTCCCCTGAGACTGAATGCTATGAATTCTACACTATGAACACTGTGAACGTAGCCTCGGCCAAGTTTGTATGCTTTTCCCCCGGTCGCTCTGCTCCCAGGAGTTCTGGAGAGAGTTTGCAGGGACCAGGTTTGCCTACTTCTTATAGCTTCGCGGTGGCCGGGCAAAGTATGGGTCCCCGATCTAGGTTCACTGCTGGTCAATCCCCGTCCACTTTAAAGGTTTATGTGGCAGCCATAGGTGCTTACCACATTCTTTTGGGTGGAGTGTTATTGGGAAAAGACCCTTTGGTATCTCGTTTCCTCCGTGGTACTCTGAGGCTGAGGCCTGCAGCTCATACCAAGGTGCTGACTTGGGATCTGGCCATTGTCCTTCAAGGCCTTTCATTGCTTCCCTTCGAGCCTTTGGAGGAGGTTCCGGCCAAGTTTCTGACCGTAAAGCTTTGTTCCTCCTCGCTATCACTTCTCTAAAAAGCATAGGAGATTTGCAAGCACTGTCGGTTGCACCCTCATGCTTGGAATTTGCACCTGGCATGGTTAAAGCGTTCCTGCATCCTAGACCAGGCTATGTTCCAAAGGTCCTCACTAATGTGGCTAGATCTATTATGCTGCAGGCCTTTTGTCCTCCCCCTTTCCAGAACTCGGACCAGGAAAAGAATAATCTGCTATGCCCAGTCAGGGTGCTAGATGCCTATGTCCACAGATCTGCCCTGTGGCGTAAATCTGAACAGCTGTTTGTATGTTTTGGGCCCCCTAACAAAAGGATCCCCTGCATCTAAGCAGAGAATGAGCAAGTAGGTGGTCAAGGCTATCTCACTTGCTTATGAGTTGGTCGGACAGCCTTCACCCATGGCTGTCCATTCTTACTCTACTAGGAGTATGGCGGCCTCCAAGGCCCTTATTTCAGGAGTTGCTCTCCAAGATGTTTGTGATGCGGCAGGGAGGTCGTCACAGCACACATTCGTAAGATTCTACTCTTTGAACTTGGACTCTACACCAGGGTCCCAGGTGCTCTCATCCTAGTGCTGCTCCTCGCGATTTCACACTGGACAGACACTTGCTATGGTGGCGTTGGTATAGACATTCCCTCAGCGTCAATCGACGCAGCGCGAGTTCCCTGGAAAGGGAACCCCTTGGTTACAACTAGGGATGTCCCGATCCGATCACGTGATCGGAAATCGGGCCCGATCACGTGGTTTCAGACTCGATCGGAATCGGACGTTACCTCCCGATCAGGACTCGGATATATATGTATATATATTCTCATTATTTTTTAACACATCTATAGTTATGCGGTGGCACAGAGTTACGCCGGTTTCACACTGCATGCGTTAGCAGAGCGTAAGCAGCGCAGGAGCAGTGCGTATGGTGAGCAGGAGCAGGACACGCGCGTTTTGCTTTCACACTAGCAGCGTTTGTAACGCGCGGCTGAACCGCGGGTTGTGTACAGACAGAGTACTCTATAATGGATAAGTTGGCATTGCTTTATTTCGTTTTCAAATACATTTAAGAGAAAAGACTTGTCAAGAAGCTTATTTTATTAATAATTTCATTTATATAACTTTTGGTTCATCTTTGTTTTTATTGTTCTGGCAACAAGTTTGTTTTTGGACATTTGTTTTCTTTTTAAATTGCTGTTGGTCATTTGATCGACTGTTTAAAACACAATAGATATCATCAATGCACTTTTTGGATAAAACTGCGGTGTATTTTGGCCATGATCAATGCATTGTCACTTTAATTCAGCGCAAGCGGCGCAGCAAAAATAGACTCGGCGCCGAAACTATCGCGGCACTGCTGCTTCTGCTCTGCTCCTGCTACGCGCTGCCGCGCCGCCTCTGCGTGCGGTGTGAATGCTCTAATCTGTTAACATGGGTGCCGAAAAAAATATGCGCTGCACGCTCTGCTAACGCGTGCAGTGTGAAACCGGCGAGTGCAGTTCCTAAAAGCACATTACTGGCTTTGCAAACACTGTGGCACTTTTATTTTTTTATTTGTTTACATGCCTGCTGGGTGTTTTAAGTTGAGGTGCTATTTGTTTATATATTAGACTTTTTTTATATTTACTGTTGCACTAAGTCCAAAAGTGAAGAATTTATGTTATTTATTACTTGATTGTTCAAGCTACCTCACAGAAGTGCTCTGTTTGTTAACAGAGTTGTTGAATGTTAAAATAAGTTGAATTAAATAAAAAATAAGGAACATCCTGGATCTGTTTTTCGCTCTTCTTTATTCTTTTTGTATGTATTATAGAAGTATCGGATCGGGACTCGGTATCGGTAGATACTCAAAATCAAATGACTCGGACTCGGACTCGAGGGCAAAAAAACCTGATTGGGACATCCCTAGTTACGACTGTAACCTTGGTTCCCTGAAGAGGGAATGAGATGCTGCATCACCTTGCCATATCTCCTACGTGACTGTCAGCGACTACTTCAGATATTTACGAAGCTAGCGCTGCTCTGTTTTGGGCAGGCTTTATAGTTTCCTGGTTCATGACGTCACCCGCCTCTGACGTTCCGCCACACCATTGGATTGATTTTACATGTGCTTCAAGACGTCATCACGCGAAGCGTTCCCTCAGCGCTGTATAAAGTCAAACAAGCTTATTGTCATGTTCCTGGTTTTGTCATGTGTTTCCCTTATCCCATCATGTGATCCTGTCATGTGTTTCCACTGGGGGATTTGCAAGCTTTGTTGGTTTTGCCACCCTGCATAGACTTTGACCCAGGACTGCTCAAGCCAATTTTGCACCCTCGCCCCGACTATCTTCCCAAAGTTCCATTTTTGACCGTGCATCCGGTCATTCTTGAAGCCTTCTGTTCTCTGCCGTTTACTACGCCGGAGCAGAAGAAACTGCACTTATTGTGTCCAGTTGGTGCTCTTAAAATGTACGCCCACTGCACTAGCCAGTGGTGTAATTCAGAGCAGCTTTTCATTTATTATGGGGGCCGTAACCCAGTGGCCGCCACAAACTAGACAATGTTGCATTGGGTGAGGGATGCCATCGCCCTAGCCTATGAGGTGTGCTGTCAAGCTTCGCCTCTGGGTGTTAGGGCTCATTCTGCAAGGAGGGTTGCATCCTCCAGGGCTTTAGCAAGAGGCGCCCGATGCGGCAGGCTGACGTCATCATTAGAGGTTATTTAAGCCAAATTCTTGCCATGTTTGAGACTGAGGAAGAAGAAACGGTCCTCTGCATCTCTAGCCCAGAATCCGCTCCAGGCCCAGAGCTGAGCCCAGAGTCTGCACCAGCCCCAGAACTCAGCCCAGAGTCCGCTCATGCTCCAAAGCTAAGCCCAGAGAGTGCAGCACTGACCATCAAGGCTACGGTTATTTTATGTGTGTGTGGGCTGCACAGTGAGACACGACCACGCAGGCCATCCCAGAGCCGCCCGCTCTCCCAGACACTGCCACGGAGGCCGTCCCAGAGCCGCATGCTCTCTCAGACACGACCAAAGAGGCTGTCACCGAGACGCCATCCCAGCACTACCAACGCCTCCCTAGCTCCCTGAGTTACCGCCGCCTCCCTGGATCTCTGAACTACCGGCACTTTCCTGGCTCTCTGTATTGCCGGTACCGCCCTGGAGGCTCCCTCTCCTGCCTAAGCCACCTTGGTCACACACTTCACCAGCCCCTCGTCAGCTTCCAGTGTGCCTACCCCCTCACCCCGTGGACTTATTACGGCGCGAGGCTGCTCCTTCTAGGAGGGGGGTGTACTGTCACATTTTGAGTTTGTGTTTTACCTGTTCTGTTCATGTCTGAGTTTTATTTTTTATATAATATTGAATTACTGTAGGATACTATTTAAATCCAGAGGGAATTAATTTGATGGGTTAGTGCAGCTATTCACACAAGTGCAAACATAAACACACACACTTAGTTAAATGATTTACAAAGAGAAAATAATGACTATCAATAAGTGCTATAATCAAATAATCTTACTTACACCCTTCTCATGGGATGAAAATGGATTTAAATTTAAATTCTGATGCTTGAACATTAACGTATTCATTCTGATTTTCCATTATTTAATTTATAGTTACTAAGAGGCCTTTTAAAATTCCAAGTTTGTGGTGGGTCTTTTTTAGTTCCAGAATTTTCAGGTAAGCCTATTCTGAGAACTGATTATTTTAAACAACCAGAAAATGGTAAAAGTAGGGAGTTGTGTTGGACAATTTGTTTAGCGTCCTGCAACTTCCTGCATAGTGATGTAAATACCTGAGATCTTAAGTATCTGTAATTTTGTTATGTAATATTTTTTTAATTACTATAATTATGCCAATATGCAAAATTGTCAAAAAAAAAAATGTTTTTTTGCTTGCATTTGTGTTGTATAGTCTTAATTGTTAATTATTCTGTAATCATAGTATATGCAAGGTAATGAAATAGTCATTGTTTTTAATTAATTGAGCATAAAAGGCAAGTGATTGAATTTCTGGAGCAAATATCAGAATTATATAAAGCATATCCATATGTTTTGCAGCAAATCATTAAAGAAGAAATAAGTAAATTACAGTATATGCTCTGATGCTGACTTCATTATCAAAGATGATGGAATCATTAATAAATTCTATGTTTTCTGCTCCTCAAAATAGAAAGATTTCTGTATTTGTTGTGAAACTTTTAACAAGAGTTGCATCATCTTTGATTGAAAGTTTAAGAGTGTTTATTGCACAGAATACAGTTACTCTTGTTTGTCAAACTTCACCTGTTAATGAGCAGCATTCATAATAGATGTCTAATTATGTGTTGATGCATATGGGGATATCAACAGCTAGAAAGTAGAAACAGTAGAAACCGCTCTGACACCTGGGAAGATCCTGTCTCCCATCACCTTGAGATCAAACTGTAGATCAAAACATCATTAACGAGTTTTGTTGCTAAGGGCAATGACCTCACAAAACAAGTTTATTGGGAAACACCCCCACCCCAGACCACGATTTATGCTGCCCACTCTGTCTACATTATCAAAACTGGTTAAAAAAATAAAAAAATAAAAAAATAATTATAACAGTGAAATTCCAAATAGAAATTCCAATAATTCCAGATTACATTAATATTTCTTTATTACAACAACAGCAAAAAAAAACAAAAAAAAAAAACTTTGTAATTCCACACAAAGGTTGCTAAACTGCATTTATTCAGCAACCACAATCGTAAACAATATAGTCGAGATCCCTGATTGAATTTATTACAGTTCATCACTGAGAAAGTTTGATCGCAGATTTAGTTGCAGTTTTTATGATGTTCTCGCTCATTATTTAAATTTGGTTAATTTTGAACAAAAAGTTACATAGTGTAGATTTAAAATACATTTTTAAATGTTTGTTCAGTAGTCCATATGGAACAGGCACCACAAATCAATCATTTAGTCTGGTAGGAAGGGGAGGTCCACCTGCACCCGAAAGGTATATTTTTTTAACCTAGTTTTTTGTAATCCTTAAAGTGTCTAGTAAAGGAATTTTGATGTTCCCCACGCAAATTATTGTCCCATATGTGATTTTTTGTATCATCTTTTGTGTCCGTGCTTGATTTTCGGCTGTGAAAAATGAAAACTTTAAATCTACATAGAATCTGAACAATACATCCTACAGACACAATCCACCCCATTTTCTCTTCGTCTTTGCATGAGGAATTTATAGATATTAGGATTGTCATGATTAGATGATGTATGGTGCATTAAAACTCAAATAAACGCAAAAAAATGTAAAAAATCTGTGACATTGGATCACTGGAACTCCTCCCCTATGGACCCTATTGATATATGTTTTCTAACTTTTGTATTTTTATAGTCTTTATGATGTCTAATAAGCAAATGTTGATGATCCATACTTGAAATATTGTCACATGTTGGTCCAAATGAACATCTCCCATAATAAGGAGTTACTATTCAAACCGTTATATTGGTATTATATTTATTGAAACAAAACAGAAAACCACTCATATAGTCAAATATGTGTATATATAGGGTATAACAAATCCCCATTACAGTAGAATAAACTGAAATAGAAAAAAGTCATTCTAATCAAAGGTCAAAAGGTCAAGGGCAATAATGTCTATTCATCATACAGCAGGTCTTCATAATCAACCTCTTGCTCCTCGTCTTCCTCACCATCTCCATCCATCTCCTCGACTGTTTCCTCCAGCAAGTCAGTGAGTAAAGTAAAGTGGGGAGGATAGGTCCACAAGACCACACTGGTTCCAGGGTACCCTCTTCAGTCTTTTCCCAGCCTTGGCCAGGATCATGGGGCTTGGGACATCAGAATATCGGTGTGGCTGCTCCCTTGTAGTTGGCCAGACAGTGGTCAACACGGTTGATGTGTGGGACCAGGTTGTCTCTGCAGGGCGGGAGCCGGGACAGATCCACCTTGAATCTGGTGGTAAGCATCTCATCCTCGCCAATCATTATTTTTCAGCATGATGCTGCACACGTTGTTCACAGATTTTTCGCGGGTCTGGCCATACATTACACATGTAAATACCTCGATGTCCTCCACCACATCTGGCTCCACAGAGCACTGATCACCAAGTTTTCTGAGGACATAAATAATTAGTAGGCTACGTCGACATTGGGACCGGAAAGCACAGGCGAATCCTAAATGTCAGCGAACTGCCAGAATGTAAGGGGGCAGACTACTGCACAACAATACTCTGCCTATAAGTCTTCACAGCAGAAGATGTTATAAGTACCTTTAGAGGCAAAGGGAAGGTTGGGCCTCTGAAAAAGCTGCAGAGTAATCCAAAGTACTATGCAGCCTTCAAGTGAGTATTTTTAGTCAGATATCCTGTAGCATGTAATGGCATTTAATGCTTAACATAGATATTGATACATTGTGACTTTGCAATACAATAATTATTTATGTCCTCAGAAAACTTGGTGATCAGTGGTCTGTGGAGCCAGATGTGGTGGAGGACATTGAGGCTTTTACATGTGTAATGTATGGCCAGGCCCACGAAAAATCTGTGAACATGCGCAGCATCATGCTGAAAAAAATTATTGGAGAGGATGAGACTGTTGTGTATAAAAAAGGAAGCTGGATGAGAGATTTATGCATGCAACTCTCTTTACTTTTCGGACAAACCGGACATTCGGACAAACCGGAACCAAACATTTCAGACCAAAACAGCTGCAACCTAAACATGCAGCGAGGTGTTACCAAACAAACACAGATTAATTCGTCCTGAGCGGACATAACATTTTCCCTTCTCTGGGGGGTTCAACTATGAAAAGTAGACACAAAGTCCTTCAGGTAATCGGGCCGTGCCTTGGCGCGCACTGGCCGTGGAGAACACACAGCTGAAGGTGAGGCAAACAGTGGTAGGGAGGCTGGGGAAAGGGGCAGCGACAATGATGATGGGGGCACTGGGTGTGACAACGAGGGAGTATCTTCAGGCTGTGCGGCTGCTTGTGGTATGGAGTCCTCCTGCTCCGCTCTGGGTGGCATTATGTCCCCGCTGTTCTGAGTTAACATTGCAGGAGGTGCTGGCACCTTCTGAAGGCAGCTGGCGTGCCAGCGGGTGCCATCATCTAGTAGGTATGTGGCTGGTCCCAGTCGGCGGACCACTTGCTGTGGAGTGGACCAAAATGATGCCATCTTGTTTTCCCTGTGCGGTCGGCGAGCTCTCACCCAGTCTGCCACAGCGATATCTGGTATCCTGACTCTTGTCAAACCACTGTTTCATCCGCTTCTGACAGCGGGTGACTGAGGCTTTGACAGGTGTGAGTGTGTTCTGGACTGTGGTGGGGTGGAGCCTGTCCAGTGGTAGGTGTAACTCTCTACGTTAGTGTAGCAGTAGCACGGTAGTGTAGCAGTGTTAGATGTATGGCTTGTTTAAAGGAACAGCCCTGGGCCTGATGTGCTCTGATGTCATTTTTTAGGGATTGATGGAAGCGTTCCCCCCTGCCGTTTGCCTGTGGGTGATACAGGGCTGTACGGATGTGTCGAATCCCCCTGTTCTCCAGGTATGAAGTAAACTCCACAGATAAAAACTGTGGACCATTGTCGGTGGTAATGGTCTGTGGAAGGCCCCAGCGGGAGAAGAGAGACTCCAGAAAGTCCACAATGACCTGGGAGGTGACGGAGCCGGTAGTGGTCAGCTCAGGCCATTTGGAGTGTAAACCATACACTACGACCAAGAACCGCTGATAGTGAGGGGCACCGTGGATCTCGCCACATGTGTCTAATTGCAGATGCTCCCATGGTTTTGAGGGCCAGGCCAGGGGATGCAGGGGTGGTGGGTGTCGACGACCAGTCTTTCCACTTACAAGACATGCTGGGCATTCTTTAACAAGGGCCTCAATGTCTTTGTCTATGCCTGGCCACCACACCAGGTCGCGGCATCTCTGTTTAAGTTTCACTATTCCCAGGTGGCCATCATGCGCCATGGCCAGCACACGGGCGCGAAGGGCCCCTGGAATCACGGTGAAAAACCCACGCGCCACACATGTCTCATTCCAACAAGAGAGCTCCTGCTTGACCAGAGAAAATGCTAACAGCTCCTCTGGTAATTCCCGTGGCCATCCCTGACAACTGTAGATGCAGAGCTGGGAGATGATTGGATCCTGTTTTGAGGCTGCCTTCAGTTCCTGTAGAGTGACCGTGGACTTGAGCAGAGTGTGTAGCGTGAGAATAATCTCACTTTCAATGTGGTTGACACTGGTAGGCAGGGCCTGGGCAGGAACTGAGAAGGTCTGCAACGACATTATCCCAGCCCTACTGTAGAGTATAGTTGTATTGGCGGAGGCGGTCATACCAACGATGCATTCTCAGCGGCCTGTGCCCGGTGCCAGTAGAGGAAAGCAGAGCTGTCAAGGCCTGGTGGTCTGTTCTTAGCATAAACTGGCGGCCATAAAGGTAGAGGTGCCATCTCTCGCAAGCCCACATACAAGCGAGTGCCTCCCGCTCCCCAACTGAGTATCTTTTGGCGCTTTTCCATTACCAGTACCAGCTCGACTCGACTCGCCTCGACTCAGCTCGGCTCGGCTCGCTTTTCGCTCCGTTTTCCATTGCAGATAGTACCTCCACAATAGTACCTGGTCGTCATAGCGACGCTGTGAAACTGCCGTAACTTAATCTTTTACGCGAGACGCGCGAGACACACCCACTACCCAGACACACAGGACAATGGAGGAAATCGAGTGTATGCTGTTTTTGGATGTTTTTGTTTTTGCTGTTTTTTATTCAGGATACTCCGTCTGACGCGTGCAATGATGACACAGTGAATAGTGACGATTCTCTCTGACCAATCAGCAGTCTGCCATGTTTTCACGTCACATTTTAGTATCGCCTCAGCTCGCTTAGAACCTCGCCGGAGGTGGTACGAAAAAAAGTACCTGGAAGCAGGTACAGGTACAACTTTTACACAGTGGAAAACCAAACAGAGCCGAGTCGAGGCGAGCCGAGTCGAGCTGGTACTGTGTAGTGGAAAAGCGCCATTTGTTCGGTTTGGTTCAGAGCTCGGGAGGCGAATGCAACAGGCCTCTCCACGCCATTCTGTACTTGTGACAGTACAGCCCCTATCGCCATGGCCGAGGCGTCACAGGTGACCAGGGTGTGACTGGATATGTCAAAATGTGCCAACACTGGTGGTGAGTTAAGTTGAGCTTTAAGAGTTTGCACTACCTTGGTGCATTCTAACGACCAGACCCACAGCTCATCTCTCCGAAGCAGCTGGCGCAGTGGGGCTGTTATGGCTGAATACTGAGGCATGAACTTCATGTAGTAGCCCGTCATGCCAAGGAATGAAGCGAGCTGGGCAGCCGAGGTCGGTTCGGGACGTGGGCAATGGGTATCTGTCTGGGATGACAGCTTTATTTACTGCACGGAGGTCCACACAGACTCGCAGAGCCCCTGTTTTCTTTCTTACCACAACCAAATTTGAAATCCATGGTGAAGCATCAACCGACTCAATGATACCGACATCCAGCAGCCGCTCAACAGACACTCCATCCCTTCAGGGCCAGTGGAATATGGCGCAGTGGCTGGACGACTGGCGTCACCGAGGAGTCAATGAGGGGTTGATGGGCAAAAGCAGACAGACAGCCCAGCCCTTCAAACAGTGATGACCACTTCTGATGTGGTCCGGCAGCGACAGTCATAATGGCAGCCCCCCCTGTGTAAATGAGTGAAAATCCCAATGCCATGAACAGATCCAGCCCCATTAAATTCACCCCTTGTCATGCCATATTGAAGACAAAGGAGGGCAAGACCCTAGTGCCATAGCTAACAGTCACTGTGATGGACCTCAACAAGTCAATTTTTGAGTTACCATACCCATATAGGACAGCAGTGGGCGTGGACAGTGGACAGGAATGAAAGAACTTATGGTATGTACTGGCATTCAGAAGGGAGACACTTGCACCTGTGTCTAGCAGCAGGGGAGTACACACTGTGTTTATATTCACTGTACATGACTTGAATTGCATGGGCCCCGATGTTACATGGCGAATTATGGTGGGTGAACCACGGGGAGTGTGTGCATCCGACCTGGAGGGGTCAGAGCCGTACATTTTTGCAAAGTGATTTTTCCTGCCACAGTTACGGCATGTTTGGTCATTAGCTGGACAGTGCCGGGCTCTGGTGGCATGTGTGTTTGATCCACAGTTACCGCAGGAAAACTGCCTTTGACGCTGACGTGGCCCTTCTTATCTTGTGAGATGCATGACTGGATTTGGGGCTGTGTCTGGTTCATCCAAAACAGACCTAGATGGCTGCTGCTGTTGCTGGTCATGTGACTGTGCTCTTATGCATACTGCTTGGCTTAATGATGATTCTGTCTGTGTTAATTTAGCTGCACATTCCGCTGCACTTTCAATTTGGACTGCAATGGCAACAGCCTTAGCTAGTGTTAAGTCGTCTGATTCGAGTAGCAACGTCTCCCATATTTTAGCCTGTGTAGTGTGCTCAATCAGTTGATCGCGTTTCATCTCGTCTGTCAATGCGCCGAATTTACAATGGCTGGCTAAACCTTTTAGGTTGGAGACGTACTGATGGACGGACTCCCCTGGTAGTTGGTGTCGTTGTCTAAACATAAACCGTCTCAATAAAACACTCTGTGGGGCAGCAAACTGGTCTTTTAAAAGTTTCACTGTCCCTGCATAGTCTGTATTTGTCCCGTTGCCAGTTAATGTCTCCAGTACCCATTGTCCCTCGACTCCTAAACAGTGCCTCAGCAACGCTGTTTTCCGAACTGCACTCACGTCAGCTAGTCCCGTAGCTTGTAGGTATGTTTCAAAAGACTGATGCCAGTGATTCCACGGTATTGTAGGCTCACCGGAAAGTGCGAGGAAAGGAGGTGGAGGAGGAAGAGAAAATTCAGCCATCCTCGTCGCCAATTGTTGTGTATAAAAAAAGGAAGCTGGACGAGAGATTTATGCATGCAACTCTCTTCACTTTTCGGACAAACCGGAACCAAACATTTCAGACCAAAAAAGCTGCAACCTAAACATGCAGCGAGGCGTTACCAAATGAACACAGATTAATTCGTCCTGAGCGGACATAACAGAGATTCACCAGATTCAAGGTGGATCTGTCCCGGCTCCCGCCCTGGAGTGACAACCTAGTCCCACACATCAACCGTGTTGACCACCGTCTGGCTAACTACAAGGGAGCAGCCACACCGATATTCTGGTGTCCCAAGCCCCATGATCCTGGCCAAGGCTGGGAAAAGACTGAAGAGGGTACCCTGGAACCAGTATGGTCTTGTGGACCTATCCTCCTCACTTTACTTTACTCACTGACTTGCTGGAGGAAACAGTCGAGGAGATGGATGGAGATGGTGAGGAAGACGAGGAGCAAGAGGTTGATTATGAAGACCTGCTGTATGATGAATAGACATTATTGCCCTTGACCTTTTGACCTTTGATTAGAATGACTTTTTTCTATTTCAGTTTATTCTACTGTAATGGGGATTTGTTATACCCTATATATACACATATTTGACTATATGAGTGGTTTTCTGTTTTGTTTCAATAAATATAATACCAATATAACGGTTTGAATAGTAACTCCTTATTATGGGAGATGTTCATTTGGACCAACATGTGACAATATTTCAAGTATGGATCATCAACATTTGCTTATTAGACATCATAAAGACTATAAAAATACAAAAGTTAGAAAACATATATCAATAGGGTCCATAGGGGAGGAGTTCCAGTGATCCAATGTCACAGATTTTTTACATTTTTTTGCGTTTATTTGAGTTTTAATGCACCATACATCATCTAATCATGACAATCCTAATATCTATAAATTCCTCATGCAAAGACGAAGAGAAAATGGGGTGGATTGTGTCTGTAGGATGTATTGTTCAGATTCTATGTAGATTTAAAATTTTCATTTTTCACAGCCGAAAATCAAGCACGGACACAAAAGATGATACAAAAAATCACATATGGGACAATAATTTGTGTGGGGAACATCAAAATTCCTTTACTAGACACCTTAAGGATTACAAAAAACTAGGTTAAAAAAATATACCTTTCGGGTGCAGGTGGACCCCCCCTTCCTACCCTACTAATTGTTATGCTTCTAATTAAGCAGTTTTACCAAATAGACAAATGTGCAACACTTTACTTTTTATTACCAAATTATATGTAATATCTAATTATTTTAACTTACGCTGGAAAGTTTTCTTTCTCGAAAGAATTCTCGAAATTTCAGGGTACATTTTGCTTGGCCTCAAATATTGCTCCAAAGTGGTATTTTCAATAGTGTGGATTTAGTGTTTGTTCAAAGCACTGATTTTGGCATTTTTCAGACCTGGGACAGCTTTGCGCACTTATGTCCTGTCACATGCACACACTCTCAAGTGGCCAAGACCGCAAATGTGGTTATTGGGGCAGGATCAGTGTTGGCACTGATGGGTTCTGTTTGCTTTTGACCCTACACGTAACTTAACAGGATATGACCACTAAATGCTGTGACTGAACAGTCAGAATCAGTTTATCCAGACAGCCATTTAACAAATGACAGTGTGATTGCTATACTAAATTACATATGCTCTCTGTATTTTATGTTTAACTAATTGTAGCATGTTGCATAGTTTTATGTATGTAGGGTAATTAAAAATGCATTATACTTAAATGGCTGAGAATCCTATCTTATGCAAATATTGTGACAATAAAACTGATTTACCTGTTTAGTACAAATGAAAAGTAAATCACACTAGGGATGGCGAAAACTAAAAATTTTCTTGACCGACCACCGAGCCTCATTAGCCGGTTGAAACCGGTTAACCAATTAGTTTAAAATATGCTACGCTATTTGAAATAACAGCCATTTCGAGCCGCGCCTGCAATTTCGCAACTTTTCGCATCTCTCTGCCGCTCTGCCTCCCGGCCCTTCCACTCACGTCACTTTTTTTAAATCCCCTACAGCGCGAAACATGAGTCCCGCAAACGCGGCGCCGAGGAGCTTGTATGTAATCGGACGGAGGACAAATGACTCCTTAGTTTGGAAATGGTTTGGGTACAAGGTGATCGCGTTGAAAATAAAGGCGTTTGTCTAGCGTTAGAAGCTCATTTGAAACATTGCCGCGCCTCATTTAAGAAAATGACAGCTCCGAAGAGACGCCACTTTAGTTTGAGGTATAGTGCTAACAATAATAAAGAAATATGATGCCCATCATCACCTTACATCATAGATGATGTGCTACTACTGTATTTAAGCACTGTATCACACAAGTTGCAACTTATCTGTGTCATTCTTTTTGGTGAAATGGTCCCACACACTACTTTTCTTTGCACGCTTCATCCTGTCGTCTGCCCTGGCTCTAACCTCGAGTGTTTTAGCCTGTAGCCTTTACTTTTCGCAAACCTTGTGAGCGCGCGAACCCAAGCGCTGTGACCTCACGTCAAACATTTTTATTGGTTTATTAAGTACAAACAGGCGAGTTATGAAAAATTGATTGTGAGGGATTTGTTCACTTCACACAAAAAGATCTTGGAATGAGATGGCTAACTGTAGTAGCGTTAAGTCCACTGTCTATAATAGCCTAATTTAGAGATTTTTTTTTTTAACCGACTACCGACAACTTTGATCGGTTAACGTTTATATGGTCAACCATCGGTCAAACGGTCATCGGTTAACATCCCTAAATCACACACAATTTCAGTTTCTTTCCTAATAATGATGATTGATTATTCAGTTGTGCTCAGTTTAGAATGCTCTTTGTAAGTGTTTTGAAACTTTAGAGCAAGAGTTGCATCATATTTGATTGAAAGTTTCTGTTGATTGTTTTTGCTCCAGGGTAACTTCTGTTTTTCAAACTTCACCTGTTAATGAGCTATGTAGAGAAACAGAGACATGTAGAAACAATCTTATAAACAAAATGTCACTCAGTGATCATGAAGGAGGCCTGTTTGCTGTTTGAATGCTTAGAACTCTTCAGGGACAAAGAACAACAAGTAGCAAATTAACCCTCTGGGGAAAATACACTTTTTATGGCAATGTTACTGACTGTTTATCAGTGACAAAACAGTTGCTCTTATGATGTTTACCATTCATTTCATTTAATGTCACCTAGCAATTATACAGTAAAGGTCCAGAGAGATGCTGCATACATCTCAATAATGATCAACAAAGAGAAGGAAGAAAAAACAACAACATAGAAGACAGGGGCCTGTTATGATGTTAAAGCAAGATGTCACTAATGGTCTGCTTTATCTGATGCAAGCAGGGGAAGCCATGCAAGAAAATGTCACTCCTGCTTTGTTAACTGTCACAAAAGCTAAATGATTATTATAGGTTATTAATTCATGTGGACTTCCCCCAAATGTGCTAAATTATTATCTGATTAATCAATTTGGGGCTTAGAGACGTTTAAATAGTCCCAGTGGAGAGATTATTAAAACAAGTAATAGAACTGTGAATCACTGTAATGTGGCCTGCTGTCTGTTGAGAATACTGGGAATACACTTTTAAACACCAATCCCTCTAACAGGACAGATTGTCTTAAAATGTACAATAATGTAAGATTTTTTTTTAAAATATCCAAAAACCTCTTGCACAGTGTTATATATTTCATTAAATTGTGTACTTACATTATCCCAAATGTTTCCAAGAATTTGTAAATTCAGAGAAATTCACAATTTTAAATAGTGCCTGTCACTTATCGCCTGTCAATGACGTAATATCTGCGTTATCACTGGTTTCCGCTTGTACTGCCATGGTTACTAACCATGGCAACATACGTGGACAACTGCGTAATGTCTAGCGGCACGCTGTTGTTGTTTTGTTTAAATATTATGGACCATGGCAAGCAGACTTTGGGACAACAGGAGAAATAAAACAAGGATCAATATCCCAGTCTCATCAGGCCCTTCCTATCAGAGCATGCTACACAACTCCTTGTCCAAGCGCTAGTTCTATCCAGACTGGACTATTGTAATGCTCTCCTGGCTGGTCTTCCAGCTTGTACGGTCAAACCTCTGCAACTGATCCAGAATGCCACAGCTAGAGTGATCTTTAACGAGCCGAAGAGAGCACATGTCACTCCTCTCCACACAAAACTGCACTGGTTGCCAGTTGCCGCTCGCATCAAATTCAAGTCACTGACATTTGCCTACAGAACAACCACTGGATCTGCTCCCTTTTACTTAAACTCTTTACTTCGGACTTATGTGCCATCCAGAAACTTGCGTTCTGCAAGCGAACAACGTCTTGTGGTGCCATCTCAAAGAGGCACAAAATCTCTTTCTCGGACCTTTACCATGACTGTTTCCTGCTGGTGGAATGATCGGCCTAACTCAACCAGAGCTGCTGAGTCCATAGCCACTTTCAAGAAACGGCTGAAGATGCTTCTTTTTCGACAGCACTTGATCCAGTAATGCAACACTTTCTCTTCTATTCTGTTCTATTCTATTCTATTCTATTAAAAAATAATAATAAGAAGAATTTATTAACATTTACTGTGTTAGATTAAACTGAGAAGGGTCATAGCACTTGCATATTGTTGTCCTACTGTTAGTTTAACTGCTTCTATTGTTCGTTTGGATAAAAGCATCTGCTAAATGAATAAATGTAAATGTAAATATCGGCATGGCGTTTTCGAGATGCCGAGAGCTTCACAACTTTCATGTTCTTTATTAGACAAGTGAGCAAATGTACATAAAACATTTATGCGTTACCTCACAAGTTTAATTTGTCAAATAAACTGATCTGTATGAGTAGTAATTCAGCACATCAACCGTTATGCCACTCAACCAGAGGTAATCCTGTCAGATCGTCCAACCATTGATCCAGTACGGGTCGGCCAATCTGGTACCGTCCGTTAAAATAAACTTGTTCAAATTTCAATCGCGGACCTGGACAGTGGTATTTTCTTGGCTTTCTGCCATATCAAGTGATGAGAGTCTTTAGTGAAATAACCATCCACAAAACGTGTTATGGGGGAAAAATTCAATTGTGAATGCCGTTATATTATTTAATATATAATAATAATAATAATAATAATAATAATATTTTTCACAGCTGCTCATTATTTCTTATTATTTAGTGTTTGTGGACATTTGATCACATCTCAAAAGTAGTTAGCCTATAAAAGTTTGTACACACAATTGAGTTAAATATTTGATCAGATTTAAAAAGAAAAGTCATGAACTGGAGAAGTCATGAACTTTCATAAAGCAATGAGAAGTGATTGTTCCACTATAACGACGAGAAGCAAAAAAAAAAAAAAAAAAAAAACAAAGATCTACTGTTCTGTTAGTTTAAATTGAAATAATGACCTTACATATTATGATAAATTCGGATTTTCTACAGTCATTGTTAAAAAACAAGCTAACAAAACGTCTCGGTTACTGACGTTACCTTGGTTCCCTGAGATAAGGGAACAAGTATTGCGTAGCTATACGCAATGGGGAAAACTCCTTTTCTCCGAAATAGAGCCGAGGGCAGAGCCCGCCAGAAGGGGTGGGGCATCTGCCTATAAAAGACGCTCGATTTTGCCATGGATTCAGGTTTAATCGACTGAAGCGACGAATCGCCAAGTCGTGTGCGCCATAGCACGTCCGGATACGCAATACTCGTTCCCTTATCTCAGGGAACCGAGGTTACGTTAGTAACCGAGATGTTCCCTTTCCAATTGTCAGTCGTATTGCGTAGCTATATGCTATGGGGAACCAATCACCGAAGCTCACAAAGAGCTGCTCCGGCTGTCTGTTTGCACTAAAAGCACAAGTATGATCTCATTTGAAAGCGGACACTTGGCAGTTTATTGTAATTTTTTAGAATTAATTATTGTCATTATGAAATTTATTTTTATAAATAGCTTCAAAGTTTTGTAAAGTTTTTTGTTGAGTTATGTTACACTATTGTTGCATCTAGCGTTGCATTCGGAGGAAAAGAGTGGACGATAGAGATGAATCATCTTTAGCCGTTCTTGGCATATTTATTTCCAAGCTACAGACACATCAGTCTCACGGTCTGACAGCCTTCAGTTTTAACTATGGCAAATCAACTGGTCACATCTGGAATCAAGTTTTCCCTTGTCCTGTTTGTACGTGTAGCATGCAGACCCAAACTTTTGCATTTTAGATACATTAGGCTTCTTGTCTGTCAGCAACCCATAAGGAGTCTGCCCTGTACGCCTGTTAAAGCACCTGTTGCGTATCATTGCTGCTGTTCTGCATAGTGCCATAGCTGCTTTGGTAGTACACTTTCAACTATCATGCACCTACCCATCTCAAAAAGAGTACGCCAACCCCTCTCTGCAGTTCCGTTCTGGTGTGAGGAATATGGAGCTGACGTTTCATGTCTGATTTTGTTTTTCCTCAACAGTGCTTGGAAATCACCACACGTAAAACTCTGTTCCGTTGTCGGATCTGATGCACCTCACATTCCCGTAAGGGGATACATCTGCTAGGAACTTTTCAGTAGCCTGTACTGTGTCACTTTTCTTCTTTCAAAATACAAACACTGCACTCGAGTAATCGTCAGTAAATGACTGCACATATTTGTAACCATCTATCGACTCTGTGGCTACTGGACTGGACCTGCGAGATCTGTGTGTACCATCTGTAAGGGAGCCTTTGCTCTGGTATCAGGGTCCCTATTTCTGGTTTGGGCAAACTTTCCCTGAATACACACCTCACACTCTTGTTCGTGTCTGCCTGTTTTGCCCTTGATCTGCATACCTTCAACAACATTCTGCAACTTAAGAACATCGTCATAGTTACAGTGGCCTAATATCTCGTGCCATGTCTGTATGTTGTGACATGCATTACACTTATCATTAGACTCAGCTTCAGTATGAAAATAATACAGCTTGCCATATACGTGAATGTTAAATCTGGTACCGTCTCTGGTTATCACGGCGTCTTTATCTTCTTTAAAGACAACCGTAGCCCCAATTGTGGTCACTGCCTTCACTGAGAAGATGCTTTGGGGGTACGACGGTACGAACAAAGCGTCTTTCAGCACCGCATTGCGTTGCTGTCCTCCGCTGTCGATGAGGGAAACCTCAACATTTCCTCTCCGCTGAGCAACCCCGCTGCACCGGGCGCCGTTTGCCAGCTCGACACGGTGCGTTTCTGGCCTGAACGCGCAGTCGAAACTCTTGAACATGGTTATGTCCGTGATAATATGAGAGGCAGCCCCCGTGTCCACCATCAGACCCCTCTCCTGGATGCTGCATGCCAGCTGTCGCTGAGTACCGGTCCCTCCGTCTCTCATCTTGAACACGTAGTCCTCGGCATCTTCTGAGGCTTTACTCACACCATCCTTTTTGTCCTTACTGCCCTTGTCCTTACGCCTACACGTGGCGTATTTGTGTGTGTCACTTCTGCAGAGACTACACCATGTTTTCTGTCGACATTCTTTCGCTCTGTGGCCTTTGGTGCCGCACTTGAAGCACACCATCTCTGTGTCGTCCTTGATCCAGCCATGTGCACTCATCTTTGTGGGCCACCATCCGGTTTTCCCTTGAGTCTTCATCACACTGTTGCTTGACTCAGCTGCTTTTATCTTCTCTGTCTCTTCAAAACTACGTAGTTTAGTCTTGAATTCTGCAAACGTGATTTTATCGTCTGTATGTGCCACATGTATTGCGAATGGCTTAAAACTCTCAGGCAATCCCTTTAAGACCATGGTGTAACCCAGTAGAGAAAATGGGTAATTTTCTCTCCTTTTGCTGTATTTATATTTATGCATTTTTATTTTGAAAAAAACATTTATTTTGAAAAGAGGAAGTGTGATTCCCTCGTTTAAACTTTATTTTCCTGTTTTCCCGGTCAAGTTGGGTGATAATGACCTTTTGATTTGTTGGAAATGGTATTAGTCCCGCCTTCCAAGCTGCAGACCGGATCACTCACTAGTTTCCGGCCTTTTGCACTCGGGTAATGAGTGAGACAGGCTGTAGACGGTCCGAGCTAAAACTTTTGGGTCGTTTGTGGAAGGAGCACGAGCTGGAGAGGCTGTGTTGTTGTTGGCTGTGTTGTTGTTGCCTTGCTGGTTCCTCACGATACCTCATCTTGGTAAGTTCGTGCCATGTGAGAAGTAGGAAAACATGCTAGAGCATGCTAAAATAAGCACGATGCTAACGCTAATTGCGAGTGCTGTTTTTTTTGTTTTGAAAGCAATGTAAAAGCTATTTTTGGTTAAGACATGGATCATACCAAATGCTATTTTAGTTCATAACAATATTGAGAAGCACTTTTAGTTATTTTTGTACTATTTTTGGTCCAATGTAATTATTATTTTGAAGTTGATTGTACATTTTGATGGTTTATCATATGAAAGTGTACAGTAATTCTACTGTAATGCTAAACCCAGTAGCACATATAAGGTTTTACTGATAGAAATGTTTATTTTTGAAGGAGATTATCTGAATTCATTAGTGTAATTCATTCCATGATTTACAGAAAGTTAAAATTTGTTTAAAAATGAATATGCTAATTGGTTAAAAATATTTAATCATAATGTTATGGTTGAATAATAAAAAAAAGGTATTTGAGTTAAAAACATGCATGTAAAATATTACTTTATATTTGTAGTATGGTAATATGAAAAAAGATAAACAAAGCTATAGCAATTGAGAAGAGATTGGATAACAGACTTTTATTTAGCTGTAAACAATAATACCATTATTGTTGTGCAGGCTAGTATTACATGGTTAAGAAAACCCTGGATGGATTTCCTGGATTCTCTCCGGATGGAGATGGCGAGCCTGTGCCCAGAACTGGATTGAACTTCGAAGAACCACTTTTCCCCATGTGCCAAGTGGTAACGCCTTAAAACACCACTTTTAAGGAAAAAAGAACTTAACTATAAAGACAATTGACTTGACTTATAACATACGAAAGACAAACTGAGCTCAATGGGACTGGGGATATTTTTTTGTGTTGCATATGCCGGCTATGCTTATTGTTAAATATTGTTCATTTTGAACTGTTTTATTTCTATTTGTTTACTAAATAATACTTTTTCTTACTTACTCTTTGCCTCCAGCCATTTCATTGCACCTTCACCGTAGTTCCTATGGTAATCCTGCTGAACCTAGCAACTGGTCTATACTTTTAATTTCGCCTTACCTACTTAACGTGAGTCAAGGGTTACAATAAGTTTTGGCGAGCCAGCCAGGAGCCTTTTTCTTTCATTTCCTCACGTTATTTCTACCCTATAACGTACCTAAGATGGAGATTATTGAGAATGAATCCGTAAAAGTTCCAAATTCGGTGATTGTGAGTGAAATAGCTGGAGACGAGCAACTTGATGAAGTGATTGAGTTCCTAAAACAATATGGGTCTATTTCAAGAGTCCTGAAAATTAATGACAGTAAATCTGAGTTTTTCCGGAGTGTTATTTTTGAGTACAGCTCAGGTCTCGCTGTTGAATCACTTGATCCATTACCTCGTACCCATGTATCCGATAGTGGCGCTAGCTATAGGATACAATCTCTTGCCGGTGTTTACACAGAACAGGTTGGGAATGACACTACCAAGTCATATCTCACTGAAATCCAATACCTAGCTAAGATGAGTGGCAGGGATTATGTAGATGTCCTAAAAGACATGATGTCACAGATTGCTAAATCAATCAAAGAATCAGAAACTGAACAAACTGAGACCAATAACTCCACTGAATCTTCCTTGGATGAGTCTCAGCCTAGTGTCCGAAGTGCACAACAAACCAACCAGACAAATAACACTGCGAGTAGCCCAACTAATACGACGCCCACCATTTCTGCACCTGATTTAAATCCACCAGAAGTGCAGCGCATGGTAGTTGAGCACATCGTAAAAAGAGAAGACTATTCTGTACAACAGTTTTCACAAAAACTACGAGTTTTCTCTGGCAAAGAACCCCGACCAACTTACGAGCCGGATTATGACACTTGGCGCTCCAGTGTAGAACTTATAATGACTGACCCTTCAATGTCCAAACCGCAACAATCACGCAGAATCATTGAGTCTCTCTTACCCCCGGCAGCTGATGTAGTTAAGCATTTGAACACCAACAGCTCACCGTCAGAGTACCTGCAAGATGGTGGAGAGCTTTACGCCAAGTTTCTTGACACCTTTCAAAACACCGGTGAAAAAGCGTCGTCTTACTTACAGCGCCTTCATGTTGCTTTGACTCACACTGTAAAGCGTGGTGGTGTTTCGAACAAGGATTTTGACAGACTTCTTGTCACACAGTTCTGTCGAGGTTGTTGGGACGATTCCCTGTTGACTGCACTCCAGTTAAAGCAAAAGCGAACAAACCCTCCAACCTTTCCTGATCTGCTTTTTTCGTTACGTGCTGAAGAAGACCAGAATGCTGCCAAAAGCATGCGCATGAGACAACATTTTAGCAGTACAAAACAAAAAGCGACATCCAACTTGCAAGTTGCGACGTGCTGCTCAGAAGGAAATGATAATGCAAATACTTTAAGCTCAATCAAAGAACTCTCAAAACAAGTTGCGGAAATCCAAAGTCAACTAGTAAAACTTGCTGCAAAACCAAAAGCTCAGACCTCAAGAAGTGCATTCAACTCAAAACAAAAAGAGAAACCAAAGCTGGAAAAAGTAACCAAGGAACCTGAACGAACAAGTAAAACTCAAAGTTCCGCTCCCAGAGCATGGTACTGTTTCCAATGTGGAGAAGATGGCCACATCAAACCCAACTGTGAAAACGAACCAAACCCAGGCCGAGTTGCTGAAAAGCGCAAATTGCTTAAAGAGAAACAGAAGAAATGGGAAGCTGAAAACCCCTCAGCCGCTAAAGAACAGTTAAACTAAGAACAGTCTCTATTGCGGGGCAAATGGGGACTGTAGCCGGTCAAACATGTCCCACTAAGCACAAGCAACGAGCAAACCTTAAGCAGTCAGTCACTAAGCCTCAAATGTACAGTCTACCAAAAGGGTTAGTTGGTTCTAAATGCACAGCTATGGTTAACATTTCTGACGTTAGTGTTAAGTGTCTTCTTGACTCAGGGTCACAAATGACTACTGTCACTGAGTCATTTTACAAACAGAACTTTCCAGATCAAGACCTTAACCCACTCTATGACCTGTTAGAAGTAGAGGGCGCCGCAGGTCAGCCCGTTCCTTATTTGGGTTATATAGAGATGTGCGTTACATTTCCAAAAGACTTTTTAGATGAAGAGATTGACATACCAACCTTAGCTCTCGTCGTTCCAGACACTCACCCTAACAGTCAGACACCAGTGTTAGTGGGGACAAATACTCTTGATGTTCTTTATGAAAAGTATTTAGACATCAAGACTCCTGATTACTTACCTTATCCTTATGGGTTTAGAGCACTGTTAAAAACTCTTGAACTAAGACATGCACACAACAAAGACGGGAACATCGGGTTAGTTACCTTGTCAGCCAAGACAGCAGCAGTAGTTCCAGCGAGGCAGACTGTAGTGTTAGAGGGATCTGCTAACGTTCACTGCACTTCCACCGACACCTATGCTATAGTTGAACACCCCTCTCAGTCTTCCTTACCTGGGGGCCTTTGTGTCAAGACTTGCTTGATAACTCTCCCATCGCGAGCTCCACACAAAGTGCCTGTAATGATCACAAACGAAACAGAACAAGATGTCACAATTCCGTCTACCTGTGTCATCGCAGAGCTTGGATTTTCCCACTGTATCTTGTCCCAGCACAGTGTCATCAGTGCAAATGAGTCCACCGAAAACAAAACACAGTTAAGTTTCAATTTCAGTGACTCACCGATCTCACAGGAGTGGAAAGAGAGAATAACTAAGCAACTCGCTGACATCCCGGAAGTATTTGCTTTTCATGATCTTGACTTTGGGTGCACGGGTAAAGTGAAGCACTCCATCAAACTTCATGATTCGACTCCCTTTAAGCACCGTGCACGCCCTATCCACCCTCAAGATCTTGAGGCAGTGCGCAAACACCTCCAAGAACTGCTCGCTGCAGGTGTAATAAGAGAGTCCCAGTCACCCTACTCGTCTCCCATTGTTGTAGTGAGGAAGTGAAACAACGATGTGCGTCTATGTATAGACTTCCGCAAACTGAATTTGCAAACACGAAAAGACTCTTACGCTCTTCCGAATTTAGAAGAGACGTTCTCAGCGCTCTCAGGATCGAAGTGGTTTACAGTCCTCGATCTTAAGTCTGGGTATTACCAGATTGAGGTAGAAGAAGCAGACAAAGAAAAGACAGCGTTTGTAACACCACTTGGATTTTGGGAGTTCAACCGCATGCCACAGGGCATAACCAACGCCCCGAGCACCTTCCAGCGGCTCATGGAGCGCTGCGTCGGCGACATGAACTTACAGGAGGTGCTAGTTTTTCTAGACGATCTCATCATCTTTTCAGACAGTTTGGAAGAACACGAACGACGACTCATGCGGGTACTTCACCGTCTTAAAGAGTATGGACTTAAGCTATCGCCGGAAAAATGTAAATTGTTTCAAACTACTGTCCGGTACCTTGGCCATATAAAAAAAGCGAAAAGCGGCGTCGAGACAGATCCCGAAAAGATCCAGGCCCTCAAGACCTGGCCACGGCCTAAGAATCTCAAGGAACTGAGATCCTTTCTAGGGTTCTCAGGGTACTACAGACGCTTTATCAAAGGGTACTCGTCCATAGTACGCCCACTCAATGACCTCACACGTGGTTATCCGCCACTCTGCAAAAAGTCAAAGTCCAGAGACGCCGACCAGACATACTTTGATCCCAAACTGCCATTTGAGAGCCGATGGACTACAGACTGTCAAAAAGCGTTCGATTCCATCATTGAAAAGCTAACATCAGCCCCTATCCTAGGCTTTGCAGACCCGAAGCTGCCTTACGTACTTCACACCGATGCCAGTACCACCGGCTTAGGTGCAGCACTATATCAGGAGCAGGAAGGTCAGCTTAGGGCCATAGCTTTTGCCAGTCGTGGGTTATCGAGAAGTGAAGCACGTTATCCAGCACACAAGTTGGAGTTTTTAGCACTCAAATGGTCAGTAACTGAAAAGTTTCACGATTATTTGTATGGGGGTCAATTTACGGTAGTTACAGATAGTAACCCGCTTACATACATTTTGACCTCTGCTAAATTAGATGCCACAAGCTACAGGTGGCTTGCAGCTTTATCCAACTATAACTTTAGGTTACAGTATAGAGCAGGCAAGCAAAACCTAGATGCAGATGGGTTATCTAGACGTCCACATGGGGAACTTGTAAATGATGTCCAGTCCAGGAAAGAGCAGGAGCGTGTAAGCCAGTTTGTAGAGCGTCACCTAGCTAACAATGACAACACGGAGTTTGTAGGTAGTGATGTTGTCCAAGCAATCTGTCAAAACCACCTGGTTAAAATCAGAGATGACAGTCAAGATAGTGGTGTTACGCTTGTAGAATCACTTACCATTTCAACCGACGCGATACCAGACCTCTATCTTTCCGAAGAACTCTGTGGCTTACCTACCATTCCTGTTTTGTCCCAATCAGAACTGAGAGACAAACAAAGAGCAGACTTGACGATTAGACAAGTCCTTGAGCAAATCGAACATGGTCAAACACCTCCACCAACAGCGAGAAAAGAACTCCCAGATCTCCCTCTCTTGCTCAGGGAACTCAATCGATTGGAGATTCACAATGAGGTGTTGTACAGAAAGAGACAAGATGGAGACAAAGTGACCCACCAGCTCGTTCTTCCTGAGGAGCTCAGAGCTCCTGTACTCCAAAGTTTGCACAATGATATGGGCCACTTAGGAATTGACAGAACCCTTGATCTGGCCAGAACACGATTCTACTGGCCACGCATGGCAACAGATTGAGCAAAAAGTAAAAAAAATGTGATCGCTGCATACGAAGAAAGAGTCCTCCTGAAAAAGCAGCTAGCCTGGTCAACATAACAACAACTCGACCTTTGGAGCTAGTTTGCATGGACTTTCTCAGTTTGGAACCAGACAGTAGCAATACTAGTAACATCCTAGTAATGACAGATCATTTTACTAAATTTGCTCTTGCATTGCCCACTCCTAATCAAAAGTCCAAAACGGTTGCCAGGTGCCTGTGGGACCAGTTCATCGTACACTACGGCATACCTGAGCGCCTGCACAGTGATCAGGGTCCTGATTTTGAGGCAAAACTGATAAAAGACCTATGTGAGATATCAGGCATAAAGAAAATAAGAATCACCCCATACCACCCTAGGAGTAACCCTACTGAAAGATTCAACAGAACTTTACTTAGTATGTTGGGAACACTTGAGTCCAAACAAAAGTCCCACTGGAAAGACTATGTCATGCCGTTGGTACACGCGTATAACTGCACGCGTAGTGACGTAACAGGGTTTACTCCCTACGAATTAATGTTTGGCAGGAAACCCAGATTAGCAGTTGATCTTGCGTTCGGACTTCCTCTCAACAAAGACCAAAAAGTGACACACTTACAATATGTGGAAAGTCTCAAGAAACGAATTGAGGAAAGCTATAAGTTAGCTTCATACAATGCACAAAAAGTGGCAGACAAGAACAAGGCCAGGTTTGACCGCAAGATCACAGTTTCCGAACTTGAACCTGGGGATAGGGTTTTAGTTAAGAATGTGCGGCTGCGTGGTAAGAATAAGCTTGCTGATAAATGGGAGAAGGACATCCATGTAGTAGTCAAACGTGCAGGTAACTTACCCGTTTATACTGTTAAACCTGAGTCAAAGCAAGGTCCCTCACGGACTTTACACAGAGACCTTTTGCTTTCCTGCAGTTTCCTCCCTGTTGCCACAGCAGATGCACCTGAGCCAGAGCCAATTCGCCGTCCTAAGACACGTCAAACTGCTGCCACAGAAAACAAGAATGAAGAGTTAAATGAACTTGACAATGACCTGTACGAACTGATTCCATGGGTTGAGGATTCCACATCTGAAGATGTAACCAGATTTACCATTTTACATGAGTATCCAAAACCTTTGGAAAAACCGGGCATATCAAACCCACCTGAATGTGGCTTACCTGAACCCACTGCCAACGCAGAACCGGAAACCACTGCCAATGCAGAACCCATCATGGAGACGAATGAATATGACGATGGATTTACCGAGCACTTGCCTGTGGAAACTACACCAGATGGAGATGATACAGAAATGGGCAACCTTGTGGAACATGAAACTGTGACGAAACCGGATGAACCTCCTGAGGATTCGGTTGAGGAACAAGGACATCAATCGGACGACTCACCTGATAAAATGGACAGTAATGAACCCATTACAACTCAACCAATAAGACGATCAGAAAGAGTCAGACAACCCTCAAAAAGACTTGAATATCCTAATTTAGGAAACCCTCTTGTGACTGTTGTGAAGTCACTGTTCCAGGGGTTGAGTACAGCCTTTTCAGAGTCTCTTATTAGTAAAGACGAACAATACTTGATACACATGCAACGAGACGTGCATGATATGTAGCTGGGGAGGGTGTAACCCAGTAGAGAAAATGGGTAATTTTCTCTCCTTTTGCTGTATTTATATTTATGCATTTTTATTTTGAAAAAAAACATTTATTTTGAAAAGAGGAAGTGTGATTCCCTCGTTTAAACTTTATTTTCCTGTTTTCACGGTCAAGTTGGGTGATAATGACCTTTTGATTTGTTGGAAATGGTATTAGTCCCGCCTTCCAAGCTGCAGACCGGATCACTCACTAGTTTCCGGCCTTTTGCACTCGGGTAATGAGCGAGACAGGCTGTAGACGGTCCGAGCTAAAACTTTTGGGTCGTTTGTGGAAGGAGCACGAGCTGGAGAGGCTGTGTTGTTGTTGGCTGTGTTGTTGTTGCCTTGCTGGTTCCTCACGATACCTCATCTTGGTAAGTTCGTGCCATGTGAGAAGTAGGAAAACATGCTAGAGCATGCTAAAATAAGCACGATGCTAACGCTAATTGCGAGTGCTGTTTTTTTTGTTTTGTAAGCAATGTAAAAGCTATTTTTGGTTAAGACATGGATCATACCAAATGCTATTTTAGTTCATAACAATATTGAGAAGCACTTTTAGTTATTTTTGTACTATTTTTGGTCCAATGTAATTATTATTTTGAAGTTGATTGTACATTTTGATGGTTTATCATATGAAAGTGTACAGTAATTCTACTGTAATGCTAAACCCAGTAGCACATATAAGGTTTTACTGATAGAAATGTTTATTTTTGAAGGAGATTATCTGAATTCATTAGTGTAATTCATTTCATGATTTACAGAAAGTTAAAATTTGTTTAAAAATGAATATGCTAATTGGTTAAAAATATTTAATCATAATGTTATGGTTGAATAATAAAAAAAAGGTATTTGAGTTAAAAACATGCATGTAAAATATTACTTTATATTTGTAGTATGGTAATATGAAAAAAGATAAACAAAGCTATAGCAATTGAGAAGAGATTGGATAACAGACTTTTATTTAGCTGTAAACAATAATACCATTATTGTTGTGCAGGCTAGTATTACATGGTTAAGAAAACCCTGGATGGATTTCCTGGATTCTCTCCGGATGGAGATGGCGAGCCTGTGCCCAGAACTGGATTGAACTTCGAAGAACCACTTTTCCCCATGTGCCAAGTGGTAACGCCTTAAAACACCACTTTTAAGGAAAAAAGAACTTAACTATAAAGACAATTGACTTGACTTATAACATACGAAAGACAAACTGAGCTCAATGGGACTGGGGATATTTTTTTGTGTTGCATATGCCGGCTATGCTTATTGTTAAATATTGTTCATTTTGAACTGTTTTATTTCTATTTGTTTACTAAATAATACTTTTTCTTACTTACTCTTTGCCTCCAGCCATTTCATTGCACCTTCACCGTAGTTCCTATGGTAATCCTGCTGAACCTAGCAACTGGTCTATACTTTTAATTTCGCCTTACCTACTTAACGTGAGTCAAGGGTTACAATAGCCACTAGCAGTCCGTCTCCTACAGTTTCACCTGCATTTCGCAGTGCTGTGGTGGCGGTTTCTGCTCTGAATATATGGTCCATTACACTTTCATCGTTTGCCTTCTGAAGCGATGTCAACATGGTGTACAAGTTGATTATACAGGGCTTTCCCCTCCCTGCATAATACTCTCTCAATATTTCCAGAACTTTTCTTCCATTGTTGGGCGCATCCCTCATAACTAATGAGAGACTTTTGTCATCTAACAGTAAAATCAACTCTGCATATGCATCAGCATTTTTCTGTGCATCTGCTGCTGTCTCGGCTTCTGACGTCGGTTCTTCCAGCACTGTGTTCTTTAGCCCTGATAAATGAAAATGTCCCAACATTTTGGTCTCACAAAGCTCATACTTAGTCTCATCTCCATCGAACATCAGTCGAGGCAACCTGCGCGTCCTTCAGCTTGTTCTTTTTCTTAGCTAGCAGTCCGTTAGCACGCGGTCCCTTGCGACTTTCTAAACGGTGGAAAACGACAAACTTATCTTCCGAACGACGACTGGGCCCATAACCTGTTGAGTTATGTTACACTATTGTTGCAGCTAGCGTTGCATTCGGAGGAAAAGAGTGGACGATAGAGATGAATTATCTTTAGCCGTTCTTGGCATATTTATTTCCAAACTACAGACACATCAGTCTCACGATCTGACAGCCTTCAGTTTTAACTACGGCAAATCAACTGGGACAAACATAAAGACGCAAACGCATCCTCTATAGCCTGCACCTTAGTGCCTCCCTGTGGCATAAACGTATGCACCATACAGAACAGTACAGCATTACATTACATAATATACAACTGAGGACATAATGCACATATTTTAACATTTTAGACATTTATTTTTATGAAATATCTTCATGAACATAATATTGAAGTTGGCATTGTATCAATCTACTAATTCACGGCAGCTAAAGCCACATGTCTGACCATGTTTTATTTAAAATCTGAAGATGATAAGTCTAAAACTCTGTATTTAATTAAATGTTTTTAAAGATCATGTCATATGACTTTAATTTGATTAGACTCTAAAATGCAAACTGATGTTTATTTTTCATCTTCCAAGGATCCATTCAGTCTATTGTCTCTATTGTGTTGTGGTGCAAACGAGCCCCATTCAGTCTCAGTCTCCCCTGCACACATTCACTCCTCTCCGGCCTGGTTATGGCTCTAAATATTATTTTCTTTTGTCTTCATTATAATTACTAACGACTGGCTATTCATGCTGTTTCAATCCCTAATTTCTTTTATCAAAGTTCTCACTTCACATTTGAAACTGTATCAAATACTCTTCTTGAAAAATTAAACATTTCAGTAAGCATTCCTATTTAAAAATTTTCATAAAAATAACAGCTAGGTGGCAGGTGCATCTGTTCTCGCTAGCATGTTAGCTTAGCACACCATCAATACACAACAATTTATGAGATTAAATTCATGTTTTTACTCCAAACTTACTTTATAATGCAAGTTGAGTGTTTTAAATAACCTTCTGTGATCTGATTTGGCTTCAGATAAAAAAATCTGACTAGAAAATATATTATTTTATACTATTCTGCACGATGATAAAGTCTATACCGATTAGCATTACATTAGAAATATAATCTATTATTAAAATACCTGGCATGGCTCGAAGAACACAGATACATCATATATGTGCATATGGCGCCCTCAGGCTGCCAGTGTGTATTGAAAACACAGTACATCAGAGTATCCAGCGCTCATAATGATTACATCGGCCCATTTTGGGTATAAATTCAATAAATATTATTCCACTGACGTAAGCCTAAAATAATCTATCAATATTTCTCTAAATGTCCACATTTTTTAGCTAAAAGCCCTGAGGGACGTTGTTTGGTCAAGCGCTTTCGTGACGACAGCACATGAGTTTTTTTTTTTTTTTATGAATGGGAGCGGCTGACGCTCATAATTCATATTAAAGGTATCGACTAATTTTTTCATTACATAACTGGCCAGCCACCAGCACATGAGAGGCTGCGATGGCTGCCACATAAACCTTGAGCGTGGATGGAGTACAGCCTGCATCCAGCAGCTCTTGGAGAAAATAAAGTATCAGTGATACTTTACACGAGACTGGGTCTTGGTTCCTGGTTGAGCACCAGTCAGAGAACACAGACTACTTCAGAGCGTAGAGGCGTCTCGTAGACGGAGCTCTTGCCTTGCTGATTGTGTTTAGGACACTCGCCGGGAGGTCTGTAAATTCCTGTCGAGGGGCCATACATGGAAGGCCCACAGTTTGGGATGGGGGTGCCAAATCGTTCTGTTCGCCTGCTAAAGGAGTTCTTTCCTCAGGGGTATCGGCCATGGGGCTGCTGTGTGCAGCTGAATCAACTCGGGGAACCAAGGTTGGGTCCGCCAGAGAGGGGCCACTAGTAGGACTGAATGTCCGCCCTCCCTGATCCTTTTTATGACCTGAGGGAGGAGCGAGACCGGAGGAAAAGCGTAAAGGGGAAGGCTGGTCTGACAGCCACGCCCTCATTTGGGCCGAGTCTAAAACAGCACCCAGGAAGGAAATCCTCTGCCTGGGAAGCAGAGAGCTCTTGGCTGTATTTATTCTCCTAGGCATTCTAAATGGCTGAGGAGCACAGATTTGTGATGGTTCAGTTCCTCCTACGACTGGGCCAGAACGAGCCAGTCGTCGAGGTAGTTCAAGATGCGTATTCCCATTTGTCTCAAAGGGGAAAGCGCTGCATCCATGCACTTCGTAAAAGTGCGGGGGGCCAGTCCGAATGGTAGGACTGTATACTGGTAGGCCGTCCCGTTGAACGCAAACCTCAAGAATGGTCTGTGACGGGGAATTATTGGGACATAAAAAAGTAATCATCTTTCAGATCCACTGAGAAAAAACAGTCCATCGGACGAACCTGAGCGAGGATCTGTTTCAGAGTTAACATCCTAAAAGGCTGTTTGATAAGGGCTTTGTTCAGGTGTCTGAGATCTAGGATGGGCCTGAGGCCGCCATCCTTTTTTGGAACAAGGAAATAGCGGCTGTAGAAGCCTCACTCGCTTTGGGCTGGTGGCACCGCCTCTATAACCCCTTTTTCCAATAAGCTCATCACTTCGGTGCGGAGGACGTGAGATACATTGCTCTTCACCGAAGTGTGGGTTATGCCCGCGAAGCGGGTGGTTTGCGAGCAAATTGGGGTGAGTAGCCCTGTTCTATTGTGTTTATAACCCAACGTGACACACCAGGGATGGCTTTCCATGCCTCTGCCCGGTTGGCTATGGGTTTTATAGTTTCGAGTGGCAGCGCACTGCATTTGAGCAGGGAGCCGACCCTCATGTGGTGTGGAAGAGGAAAAGTGCTCTTTTGCAGAGTATTTTTGTTTTTTATTGTGTTCGCTATAACATCAGTCGATTGTGGAGCTTGAACGGGCCCACTGCTTGCAATCGCAACATTTGCTCCATTGGCCAGAACTGAACAGGGCGCTTGGAGGAACACTCGGGGCTTCTTGAAGGGCGGTCTGGGCTCGGCAAGACTTAGCCCTTCCCTCTCCCTGCTTTGCAGATCAGGACTGCTTCTTTGGTTCAGGGTCCAGCGTAATCCTAGGGGTCCCTGACGCTTAGATGGGAAGCGTTTTGCCTGATTGGAGCACTGCCGTTGCTCAGGCGCTGGGCGAGGCTGAGCAGCTACAGGTGCTGGTTTTGCTTGCTGCTGAGTCGGCGTAGGCTTTTGGCGACTCAAGGCTGCAGAGCTGGAGTGTTTCGGCAGGAAGTGTCGGATTGCCTGCGATGCCTTCTGTGCCGTCGTGTAGTGCTCAGCAAATCACTGACGTTGTGATCACTGGATTTGATTTACATATATCTATTTGTGATTTACATCACAAATATTTGATTGTACTAAAGTGGAACTACTGCAAGTATACTTTAGGTACACTTTAGATATCTTGCATTTAAAAACTGCCTTATGCAGTGATCATACTGTCCTTACCAATAGTGATATTAAAACACATTTTAGGCTAATATTAAAAAATGTGCATTGTGTAATAAAGTTAATATTAATTATAATATTTATAAAAGTAAGTCTCAAGCGATATGCCAGTAAATATGCACATGGATTTGTAGTATAATTAGTACAAAATAAATGTATTTTAAATACATTTTGGTATACTTTTTCACTAAGGGCCATATTAAATTTTTGACAGGAATGAAAACGAGGCTCTGAGGGATATAATTACAGTGAGTTCAATGGATTGTACTATTTAACAACAAATGCTCAGCTAAAGAATCATCTTCTTAAAACTTTCTGTAGACTAAAACTCAATAAATAGTTGTAAAGTTATGAGTTGTGAAATATATGATCCAGAACCAATGTGTGCCATTGACTGTAAGTCTGTCCCTCACAGTTCTAGGAACTTAGTTATAAACACTACTTAGTGTTTGCCATGTTCATAGAGTTAGTTTGTTGAGTAAATATATAGGCTATAATCTGTGTGTGTACACCATTTTTAAAAATGGTGGATGCCAGTGTTTCGCATGCGTTCGCCAATCAGCATACACTTACGTCACTGGTAGTTCCTATTGTCCTGGGTTAGACCCTACTCTGAAGTAAGAGCTCATTTATTTCCCCCAAAAGGCGTTCCTAGAACTAAAATCGTTCCCAGTTCCTGTGGTGCGAACATGCCAAAAAGCAGGTACATCTGCCAATAGGTCTAGCAAAAGGTTTATCCAGTGTGAAATTCCCTATAGTTTAGTAAGTACATCCCTAAGGTCACTGGTTAGTAGCCTATAAGAAATGTGAGGTATACGGTCAGTGTCATCAACCAACCACAAAATGTCCCGCCTTGATGAGAAGAAAAAGATTTGACTTAAATATCTTTGACTCAGACAAATTTTTGGAGTGTAGAAAGACATATTGTAAGTAAATGACTCTATTGATATTCCAGAGTTAGATCAGATGCTTTTCCAGTTTATTAAAAAGCTTTTGTCAATATTTTTTAGATGATAATGTGCTAATTCCTGTCATTTCCTGTATTTAAAAAAAATATATAAAATACAATTTAATATTTTAACTGGATGTTATGACTCCGTGATCAAATATTACTGTATTATATTATAGTAGGCTATATATATGTATAACATAGAGTAATTTGTGCTATATATGATTCATGCCAAACCAGCAGTATAACAATGCATAAAAGAAAATGCATTAATCTATTTTTTCATCCAGCCATCAGGTCGTCATGTCAGCCGGAAACATCAGCTTTGTTAAGGAATTTTTCATTGTTGGTTTTCCTGGACTTCAAACAGAATACTATGGCACAGTGGCTGCTCTGCTATTTTTTGTCTATGTGTGTATCTTAGTGGGGAATGGAATATTTCTAGTAATTTTTGCTTTAGAAAAATGCTTACATAAACCTATGTATTATGTCATCTTAAACCTAGTTGTAAGTGATATATTATTCAGCACTACTACCTTACCAAAAATTATTACTAGGTATTGGTTCCAAGCTGGTAGTATTTCATTTAGTGGTTGCTTCATTCAAATGTATTTTGTGCATTATTTTGGTTCAGTCAATGCTTTTATCCTGGCAGTAATGGCCTTTGATCGGTATGTAGCCATCTGTCATCCTCTAAGATATCCTAATATACTCACAAAATCGAACATTTTCTATCTTTGTCTCATTGTATGGGTGCAAGGACATGCATGCTCTTTAATGATGGCAATAAGGGCATACCCTCTTCCTTACTGCGCAGAAAACACCATTATGCACTGTTACTGTGATCACATTTCTATCACATCACTTGCATGCACTAACAGGGCACTGTACAGTGTTCCAGCCTTTGCATTTGCTATGGTTGTGTTGCTCAGTCCTCTGACCTTCATTGTTTTCTCTTATTGCACCATCATTGTGGCAGTTATGCATATATCGAGCACTCAAGGAAGAATGAAGACTTTCTCCACCTGCAGTCCTCAGCTCGTCATAATAGCTCTCTATTTTCTACCCAGGTGTTTTATTTATTTGGCTAGCAATATTGGTATTAACTTCAGCACTGATTTACGATTAGTCATTATTATGATGTATAGTCTTTTTCCACCCATGATCAACCCCCTCATATACTGTTTAAGGACAAAAGATGTCAAGGAAAGCTTACTTAAAAGGCTAAAGATTTCAAAAAATCCCCAAATTAATCCAACAAAAGATTATGTATCCACTGTGTGTACGTAAATTATTACAGCAGTCAAACATTAGAAAAAAATACAAAAACAAAATAGTATTCTTTAAATGTCATGCAGCATACTGAACTAGAGCAACTGTAAGAACATAGGATTTATCCACAAAAATTGTATCATAGGAAAGATATCTTTTGTCTTTTGCTTATATTCCAGTTCTCACATTTTAATGCTCTGCTGTTTGAAGCCAGGAAACACAACTGCTGTATCTTTTACTGTAAAAAATAAACTTGAAACTATATTTTAACCCATAAGAACCCGGACCAATTTTATAAAACAGACCAAATGGGCCACTTAATATATGTTTCCGCAGTTGTTTTTTGAATACAACCACTCCTTGTCAAAGATCTGTAATGTTACATATATGTGACATTGGGCGGTTATATGATACATTTTTAATGTTACATTATGTCACATTGGGCTTTTTATTTCTCATTTGAAAAAAATATATACATTTTGTCCGTTTTCTTGCTAAATAACAGTTTTTTCTGTTTATTTTCTTTTCCACAACATTTTCAAAATTATAACTTTTCTGGGAAGATAAAAAAAAAATTATTGTATTTTATTTATATGCATTTTATTTGCTTTGCCACATATTTCAAAACCACATAACACTAATAGAGAGATATGACCACGATCGGATGATAAGAGCAAATCATTTGTAATTCTAATGAGAGCAGTCTCAGTACTATGGTACACTGTAAAAAAAAATCCCGTAAAAAAACGGTAAATCTCTGGCAGCAAAGTTTCCAGACGGGTTCCGTTAAATTACAGCAAATAACCATTTCACAAAATTACAGGCAAAAACCGTAAAAATACAGAATTGACTTTACGGTCAAAATTAATTAAATTACAGTACATTACTGTTAATAATGGCTTATTAAACCGTGGAAAAACAGATAAATTATGTAAAATTACATAAAAAGAACATTTAACTTTAAGGTTAAACTGTAAATTTAGGGTTTTATAGTTATTTTATAATAATGCTCTGTCTATCTACAGTAATTATCTTTTAATATATAGTTTTTCTGTGTAAAATAACTATGAAGTTATGTATAAAAATGTAATAAGTACATAAATTCAAATACAAAGTTTGTATATTTACAGTTTTAATTTTTTGCAGATCCAGTTTCACAACTTTGACCAATCTCTAATTAAGTACTTAATAGCAAATGTACAGTCAATTTCTGTTAAATTAACTAAACATACAAGTACGGAATACCTGCACATTTACAGTATTACTCATTAAACAAACACTGAACATCAAGATACGTGAATGATAGGAAATACAGGCTTAGTATATCATTTAGAACATGTAAAAATATCCACATTAAAAGACAATTGCTGTATGCCTTTATACTCTAATATAACTTATTTCAAACATTTACAATTACATTTTATCCAAAATGACTTAAAATTAAGAGAACAATCGAAGCAACAAGTGCAGTGACAAGTCCCAGTTAGTGTAGCACAGTGCACAATTTATTTATTTTTTTAAATTAAAACAAAGATTTAGTATTATTGGGTCAAGTGTTTATGAAAAGATGGATCTTTAGCAGTTTCTTGAAAATGTGTTGAGTTGGGCAGGTCATCCCACCAGCAGGGAACAGTCCAGGTAAAGGTCAGTGAAAGTGATTTTGTGTCTCTTTGGGATGATGGCACCACAAGGCGCCGTTCACTTGCAGAACACATGCTTCTGGAGACACACATAGATCTGAAGCAGTGAGTTTAGGTCTTGCTGCAGCATCTGGATCAGTTGCAGAGGTTTGACTGATGCTGGAAGGCCTGCCAGGAGAGCATTACAATAGTCCAGTCTGGATAGAACAAGAGCTTAGACAAGGAGTTGTGTGGCTCCGATAGGAAGGGCCGGATCTTTCTGATGTTGTATAAGGCAAATCAGCAGGATCACACAGCAAGGATGGTTTGGTTGAAACCATAAGCAGTTCTGTCTTGGCAAGGTTGAGTTGAAGATGAAGGTCATTCATCCAGCAAGAATTTTCCATCAGGTAGGCTGAGATGCGAGCAGCAACCGTCAGATCCTCTGGCTGGAATGAAAGGTAGAGATATGTGTCATTAAGTGATAGGAAAAGTCATGTTTCTCTATGACAGAGCCTAGTTACACTACAAAAAAAAAAAAAAATAGATGGGTGGAATCTAACACAATCGTGGTCTTACTGTAGCAAAACCAAACCTTGTGCAGCTCCAGTGGCCTCACAAGGATCAAATGAATATTCACATGGGAAAATACAGTATAAAACAAATTAAATGTTCTGCCACTTTTAGTGCAATCATATGGAATCAGATGACTCAGCCATTACAATATTTTAAATGACTTCTTCCCATACCTTGTTTGCCATGATCATTCTGCTTTCCACTTGACCTGAAATCACACACACAAAAAAAAAATAAAAAAATTAACAACTCAGTATTACATTTACACATGTCAGAGTATGTTCCACTGAGACAATGCAAAACCTCAACTGACTATGATCTGGAAGCTGAGCAGGAAAGGCTAACAGTGATGTTTTGAGCTGAGACACCTAGGGGTGTAACTTTATGTTCATCTGGATCAATGCAATTTTCATAACCAATGATCAAAAGTATCCTATGAAAAAGGCTACTATGATGACCCCAGGGCATCCAAAATGTAGATAAGTTCATTTCTTCATCAGAACACAAACATTCTATCAACTTTTATTTTATAAGCCTAATATATGCACATGTATGCATTCTATAGCTAACGTTAGCCTACGTGTTGGCAAGCAGATGCAGCCAGAATATGCAATTTATCATGTGGTGTTCATATTCTAGTCTCATGTGCTTTCCTGTATCAAGTACAGTATTAACTGAATTCGTTTTCTATAACAGTCTTGATAGCCACGTTAACCCTTACGAAAATTAACTATGGTTTAACCACAAAGAAAAAACAAAAAAACAAACAAACATGGTAGGCCTATTTGTAGTATAACTGTGGTTATTAAAAATGGTAATAAAAATCCGCCAAAAACGTGGTTACTATAATTTTACTATAATTAAAACCAAGGATATTTTTAAGAGAAGAGTTTTCAGCTTCCAGACGGTGTTTCAAAATGTCCCACCATTTAAGAGATTGATTTACTGACAGATACTATCGCGTATTAACGAAGATTTTATATACAATTAAACGGACTTTGATATGTATAACATGTCTACGAAAGCTCGTTTTAGGTCTTTTGAGGTGTGGGTTCAGCTGATCTTTCTTAAAACAGATGGAAAATGTAAAGACGCATGCTACATTTTCAGTGTTTTGCCCTCCAGCTCTCGCCTGTTAACTGAACATCATTTAAAAATGCTAACGTTAGCTTGAAAACTGTAAACTTAACACAAATGTAATATAAAATATCGTTCACATGTAACTTAGTATGAGACTCTTACCTCAGCCGCTGATCGGTTGGCATGATGTCCGCTCGCTGTGACGAACCAGGCTCACTGAAAAGGGCGTTATTTCCGAAGAATCCAAACGGACTGACTGACAACATGGCTCCTGCTCACGGCTGCTCTTGACGAATACGATTGCTTTGAACCACTGTTGATCTCACAATCCACTTCACGAGTAGACTGAATTCAAATCTCCCGCTTGCCCAAACTCGACTGATCATCAGCTAACGTTAACCGTTGTAGGCGGGAGTAAACAGCGGAAATGAATTTGAATCTGCGTCATCGCGCGCGCGCACTCAAACACACACACACACACACACACACACACACACACAAAGCCCTGAATGTGAAGCAACGGAGATTTGGAAAAATATTCATAAAATATACATGAAATTATGGGAGAATAAGACAATGAAATAATGATCAAAATGAGTATAAAATAAAATGTGAAATAAAAAATAATTCAGGCCTACTGTAGCCTATGTAGGGTACTGTATGTACAAATCACAGTCTATGGTACAAATACTTTTATTTAACCTTAAAAAAAACTCACTTTAACCCCCACATGCTTAATAATCTGTAAGGAAAACATATTGAATAGATGCTGATTTCCGCAGTTATACCTTATTTTCTTTGTTTTCTAATTTCACAGAAAAAATCTGTAAAATATTACTTAATAATTTCTGTAAAATTACACATAACTCTGTAAAAATACAGACAAGTTCCTTTTAAAAAACGTAAAATTGCTGTAAAACCAAAATACAAGCAATTACTTAATTACAGCAAATGCCTTTTATTTTACAGATATTTTCTGTATAATGACAAAACGGTAAAATTCTGTAAAAAAATACAGACAATTACCTGTAAAATTACACCTTTTTTTTTACAGTGTACGCCTACGGTCTAAATCCTGACTGGAAATCCTCGCAGATATCCTTTCTTTCTGAAAAAGAACATAGTTGTGAGGATACCGCCTTTTCTAGTATCTTTGACAGAAAAGGTAGATTAGAGATCGGCCTGTAATTGACTAATTCTGTACGATCAAGTTGCAATTTTTTAGAAAAGCGGTTTAATCATAGCCAGCTTAAAAGTTTTTGGTACGTATCCTAATGACAAAGATGAATGAATGATATTAAGAAGAGGATCTATGACCTCTGGAAGCATCTCTTTCAGTAGCTTAGTCGGTATAGGGTCTAACATACATGTTGTCGATTTAGATGATTTAACGAGTTTAACGAATTCTTCCTCTTCTATAGCAATGAATGAATATTTTTTTTCCTTAGGAACACTACAATGCACTGCCTGATGCAATACTGTAGTAGACGGTTGCATAGTTATAATTTTCTCCCTGATATTATCAATCTTGTAAGTGAAGAAGTTCATAAAGTCATTACTGCTGTGCTGCTTGGAAACTTCTGGGCTTGAAGCTTTATTTTTCGTTAGTTTAGCCACTGTTTCAAATAAATACCTAGGGTTTTGTTTATTTTCTTCTAATAGGGTTGAAAAATAAGCAGATCTAGCAGCTTTTAAGGCCTTTCTGTATGCAATCGAACTATGAAATGCGGAATACCTCTAGTTTTGTTTTCTTCCAGTTGCGCTCCATTTTTCTGGCTGCTCTCTTAAGGGCCAGAGTGTGCTCGTTGTACCACGGCGTTGGACTATTTTCTTTCATCTTCTTTAAGCGCAACGAAGCATGGAAAAGAGAGAGTTAAAAGTTTCTTAAAGTCAAGGTTGCATTTATTGTCTCCCTTAGGAGAAATTTGTTTTAGATTAGGGAAACTGCTGCAACATCAACACAACACATGTAACATACAACATTAACAAACATTCCAAGTCCTAAAATCCTACATCATAAAAACAGTACATATATCATATAACATAACACAGCCCTCAGTTCCTGCAAAAGTACTCTTGTACCAGATACTGCCGTTATTTAACTTCCTGCTACAGTTGCTCATTAATTAATTTAATAGACAGCGGTACAAATGGATATTTGTATCGGTTATACTTGTATCTCCGACCAGAGTTCATCAGCGCATACTCAGGATACAACACATGGGAAGAGTCTAATAAAATCTTGTTGGCTTGCTGGATTTATTTGAGCTCTCAGTTTTACTGTTAAACTTCTGAACCAAACAATAATTCCATATCTTAAAACAGACTCTATCGTTGCTTTATAAAAAAATAACATAATATTCCTGCTCAATCCAAATAATCGTAATCTCCGCAGAAAATGTAAGCGCTGATGGACCCTTGTGCACACCCATGACACATGTGTGTGCCATTTAAGCTCACTGTCAATGTGGACCCCCAAATATTTATTAGAAGCAACCTGTCTAATAGCTTCACCATGAACCAACAGAGCTCCTGTCCCCCACTGATCTGGGGTCTATGATGACCTCCTCAGTTTTTTTGACATTGATCTGTAAATAATGGTCGTCACACCAGCCCACAAACGCTTTTATAGCTGCTTTATAGTTGTCAATACTGCAGTCTCTTGTCAACAATTGTGATAATACCGTGTCATCCGAAAATTTCATAATAAATTGGTTTGACTGCTGGCTAATGCAGTCATTTGTGTTATGATTTCATAACATTCGATGTTAAGGCCACTGGCCTATAATCATTATTGTCCTGAGGACATGATTTTTTTGGAATTGGGATTGTAATAGATTTTCTCCAAAGCTCTGGTACTGTATACGTATCAATTGAGAGCTGGAAAAGGCGATGCCAAGCTGGTGTGAGCTCCTCAGCAAATGTCTTTAAAAGCAAACATGACATCCCATCTGGTCCCGGTGCCTTACTCGAGCATGCATTTTTAAAAACCATTGTGACATCCCCTGAATATATTAATATTCTATCATCACTGACATTACAGTTTATATTACCTAAAATATCATAACATTCATTAAAAGTATCTGTCTCAAATCTCATATAAAAATGATTCAGTTCATTTGCCTTATCAATTTCATTACCGGCGAACAATGGCTTCCTTGTCGAGGTCATGTTGGTCATTCCTCGGATTGAATTCCACAGTTCCTTTGTATCACATTTTGCCAACTGTTGTTCAGCCCGTTCCTTATATTGTATTTGTGCTATCCTCAATTGCTGATTTTGGTCCTTTTGTGCTGCCTTAAGTCCCCTTATGTCACCCAACCTGTAGGCCATTTTTTTCTTTTTAATGCAATCTTTAATTCCCCCGTTACATATGGTTTGTTATTCGGATACCTCTTAAAGGGGTCATATAATGCCATTTTTGTACAAGCTAATATGATTCTTTAGGGTCTAAATTAAAAGTTTGTAATATACTTTAATTAAAAATTCTCATTAGTATTGTAAGAAAACACAAATTTTACCTGGTCAAAAACAGCTCTGTTTTCAGCACGCCGTTTAAGTGCATGTGTCTTTAAATGATAATGAGCTTTGCTCACCCCGCCCCTCTGTTCTGTGGGTACACCGTAACACAATGACACAATAACCATAACGCGTTGTTCATTATAAACGTGGGATTATGAATTATATTGAGAACATCGTACATAGAAAACATGCCATAATGTACCCTGAATGTAAACAGCTGCATTCATCGTGAAGCGTGCAGCAAGCGATTTGCAAAGATTAATATAAATATTAATATAAAGGTTAATAAAACGTTACACTCATTTCTTCTTCCGGAGGTGCAGCAGGAACACGAATAGTTGGTACCGATCCTTTTTTCAAGAGCAGCTTCTTAGCAAAACCAGCTTTATACTGACCCTCGTTTGTAAAGCAGTCTGGTGTGTTGAATGATTCGCGCAAACATGAAAGCATTGACATTGATCGTGGAGAATATTCCCTTTGAAAACAAACTCAGCCACTGCGTCTTCAGCGGTTCGGATTTAGGAACATCAAAATGACTGCTATGTTCGTTATTACACCCAAGAACAGAACACACCACAGCGTATCAACAATGACCGCACTGGTCCGCACGGACTATGATTGACAGCTCGCTCCCGAGCGAGGGCGGGTCTGTGTTGAAACGCTGCTGTCAATCAACAATCGTGGGAGGGGCGTCTATTTTGTGACGTCACAAAATCGAACGGCTTGATTTGAGACGGGGGAAAACATATAAGAAGATTTTTAAAAAAACACTGGATGGATTTTTATCATTTTATGATGGTTGTGTACAGGCACTGCCAACACACATTTCAGTACAATCAACTTGTAAAAGTGCATGTACCATTATATGACCCCTTTAATAACTCTTTGAGGGATGACTAGATCCACACAAAAGGAAATATATGCAGTGATTGTTTCAGCGACCATATTGTTATGATGAGACGTATTGTGTATGGTCTCTCTCTCTCTCTCTCTCTCTCTCTCTCTCTCTCTCTCTCTCTTTTTCTCTCTCTCTCGCTCTGTCACTCACGCAGGTTGCACCTCCCTAATTGAACGTGTCGAGAATGTGCCCCGTGGTTGGTCAACCTGGAACTGCGCGTCTTTTAAAAAAGAGGAAGAGACGTGGATCCGGCAGAGAGAGAGAAAGGGGACTGTTGTTCATTCATAGCGCTGTTGTTGAAACTGTTGTTGTGTTGTTGGAAAGAGAAATATCTCCGTGTAGTGATTTAAATACTGTGTTATTTATCGTCCATTTACTTTATCCCCGTTTGTTATTCTTTTTCCTATTTTTTTAAGCGTTCTCTGAACGTTTTTTCTTTTAACACTCAACGTGTCTGAGTGTTTTTGTTCTTTATTATAATTATAGTAAATGTTACTACTTCAGCACAGAAGCCGTAGGGGTTGGGGTGCCACTTTTACTTTATTGTGAACATACGTTTTCTCCTGTTTTTGGCTAGTTAGGGAGTCAGTTCAGTCTGTATTTTTGGTTTTCTTTTTCTTTGATAGGATAATAAGTTTTCTCTAAAAAAAGGTAGATTGAATTTTGTTTGTTATTTTGGCTTTCTCAACCCTGAAGTTAATTTGCTTCTTTCACATGTCTTGTGCTGCTGTTTTCCAATTTGAACAACTTGTTTCAAAGTAATAAAAGAGAAAGAAACAAGAAGTCAGTTGTATCGTAAATTATTTATGTTATTCTCCCAGACCCTACACCTGGGACGTAACATAAATTGGGGGCTCGTTCACAAAAAAACGGATTATTATGGCAAAAATGTATCCATGAACTCTTCTTGTGGCTGCGCAGTTGGTCATTCCAATTCATTCTTTGTTTGACTGCTTTCCTGTTGGTGTGGTGCGCGACTAATGAACAGAATTTGATTTGACTGCCTTTACACTATCTCCGAGCACGGAACAGTTGAATCGCTGTCGTAAGGACGATCTGTTTAAAATTGCCGAATTCAAAATTGTAGTACCGCATAAAGGTTCTAAGAAAGAAGTAAAAACCGTGTTGCACCAGGAATTGATCAGGCAGCGAATATTGCCTAGTGAGTCGGGAATGAGTGGTATAGAAGCAAGAGCTTCTACGCCGACGGAAGTCGACGAGAAGCCCGCATCTGCGCCATTCTCGCCCGTACCGTCCAGATATCAAGCGTTCGCGCCAGTCAGTAGTACTCCGTTTGAACCCCATTCGGACCCGCTGTTAATGTTAAGAGCGAAGGAGGTAGAATTGGAAATTAAACGGGAGGAGAGTGAGACAAAAAGGCTTAGGCTAAGGGAACTGGAGCTTGAGATGGAAAGGGAACGGTTTCAGCGTGATCACGGCCGGCCTCACCCGACAGGGAGCGCGCTGGATAATTCCCCTGTTTCTCCCTCGTTTGCTCGTTTACCTAATAGTGCCCCTGTGCCAGTCTCCTCCGATACCGTTTCAGCTCCGCTGGCGATTTCATCGCCTGGGTTCGATGTGAGCAAAAACATTAATTTAGTACCTCCTTTTCGCGAGGCTGAAGTGGATAGTTATTTTACAGCTTTTGAACGTGTTGCAGGTGCCTTGCAGTGGCCGAAAGAGATGTGGGCTCTTCTACTGCAATGTAAGCTGACTGGCAAGGCACAAGAGGTTTGCTCTGCGCTGCCGGTAGAACAGAGTCTTAATTACGATGTGGTGAAACAGACTGTTCTTCGTGCTTATGAATTAGTGCCGAAGGCTTATAGACAGAGATTTAGAGCCCATAAGAAAGCAGATAAACAAACTTTTGTGGAATTTGCAAGAGACAAACAAGCTCTTTTTGATAAGTGGTGTGCTGCAAATAAAACTACTACTTTCGAAGCTTTGAGGGAGTTGGTTTTATTGGAAGACTTCAAGAGCTGTGTTTCTGAAAATTTAGTTGTACACTTGAATGAACAAAAAGTCATGTCACTTTCAGCAGCCGCTGTTTTGGCTGACGAGTTTGTGTTGACGCACCAAACGTTTTTTTCTCCTGTAGTACGTTATGATAAGTTTGCTGTCCATGGTGCTGAAGGGCAGGTGAAGGGGTTAGGGGGTGCTTTTAAGCCTGTAAGAGGAGGATCTTTTGGAGGTCGTAGGGGTGCTGGTGCTCAGTACCACCCAGGGGAAAACAGGGTATGTTTCTATTGCCTAGATGCTGGCCACCTAATTGCAGATTGTGAGGCATGGAAGAAAAAAAATGCATCAGCTAAGCCTAAAGGTGTAGGTTTGGTACAAACTTTGGAAACCGTTTTGTCAACTGATAAAGATAAAGCACGATTCGAACCATTTATGTTACAAGGGTTGGTGGCATGTAGTCGTGAGGAAATACCTAAGTCAGTGTCTGTTTTACGAGATACGGGGGCCGCACAGAGTCTTATGCTGTCTGGCACTCTGCCTTTGTCACTTGAAACATATACGGGTTTTGTGAGGAATAGGAATAGGCTGTGTAAAAGTTCCCCTACATAACGTCTATCTCCAAACAGATATAGTAACAGGTATTGTGTGCGTTGCAGGTATTGTCTCCTGCCCTTGGAAGGAGTCGATTTTATTTTGGGAAATGACTTAGCCGATGGTACAGTTTTCTCTTCTCCAATTGGTATTAATCCTCCTATAACAAATGAGAAAAATTATTTGTCTTCTAAGTTTCCAGATGTGTTCTCTTCCTGTGTAGTGACACGAGCCCAGGCCCGTAAATTTGAAGATGTGGTGGACATGTCTGATACTTGTCTACAGTCTACAGATGATAGGATGATCGGGAAGTTATATCTGGAACCAACGTCCTCGACCAGTGATATACCCTCACAGATGGGTCGGTTGCAATTGGCTGCTGTGCAGAAATCTGACCCGTTGTTAGCGTCATGTGTTGCGGCTGTGACAGATAAGATAAAAGTTCCTAGTGAAAAGGTAACATTTATTTGAAAATGACGTTTTGATGAGAAAGTGGGAAAATGGAAGTACCGTTCGCAAATACTGAGTCTCGCTTATGACCATGTCCTCTCTGGTCATTTGGGTATTCGAAAAACATATGATCGGGTTTTGCGATGTTTCTTCTGGCCTGGTCTAAAATCTGATGTAGTAGCTCACTGTCGATCGTGCCAATTTTGTCAGTTAGCCGGGAAGCCAAATCAAACCGTACCTCCTGCTCCTCTACATCCGATCCCAGTAATAGGCGAACCATTTGAGCGCATCATTATTGATTGCGTGGGACCTTTGCCAAAATCTTAATCAGGTCATCAATATTTACTCACGATTATGTGTGCCACGACGCGTTTTCCAGAGGGCATTCCCATGTGTAGTATAAAGGCTAAAACAGTGGTTAAAGAGTTAATTAAATTTTGCTCTACATTTGGTCTGCCAAAAGTTATTCAAACCGATCAGGGTTCTAATTTTACTTCCACACTGTTCTCCCAAGTTCTTTGTGAACTGGCAGTTAAACATCAACTTTCGAGCGCCTATCATCCCGAGTCACAGGGCGCGCTCGAATGTTTCCACCAGACCCTTAAGTCCATGCTGCGCGCGTTCTGTGTGGAAACTGGGAAGGACTGGGATGAAGGTCTGCCGATGTTGATGTTTGCTGTTCGCGAAACAGTGCAGGAATCTTTAGGCTTTAGTCCGGCTGAATTAGTTTTTGGACATACTGTGCGTGGCCCTCTAAAACTGCTAAGAGAACAGTTGTTAATGGAAAAAAAATCTCCTGTGACAGTATGTGAGTATGTGACTAAAATGTGTGAGCGCTTAAATTGTGTGTTGGAAATTGCCAAATCAAATCTGGCTACGAAACAAAGACAGATGAAAGAACATTCCGATAAGAAATGTGTCGCTCGAGGTTTTCAGCGGGGAGATTTAGTGCTCGTTCTTCTTCCACTACCTGGCTCTGCACTTCAAGCTAAGTTTTCAGGGCCCTATGTCGTCGAAAGGAAATTGAGTGACACAAATTACCTGATTCATACTCCTGAACGTAGGAAAAAAAGCCGTGTTTGTCATGTTAACATGATTAAAGCTTATGTGAATAGAGAAACTAGTAAAGGCTCTGTTGTTGCTCCGTTAATGACAGTTACTCCTCTGCCCCTTACTGCCATCTCTGAGGATGACAAGTTGGTTGCCACTGAAACTTTGGCCATTTCCGCTAAATTGTCCAACTCTGAATTGTTGAAAAATATAGAGGGTTGTTTGTCTTATCTCCCACACTCCCAGCGTATGGAGGTTGTTTCATTGATTCACGAATTCTCTTCTCTCTTTTCAGACAGTCCTACCCAGACCAACGTTCTGTTTCATGATATTGAAATTTTAAAATCTACACCAATTAAGCAGCATCCATATCGTGCAAATCCCAGAAAGAGAGAAGAGATGAGGAGTGAGGTAGATTATCTGATAAAATTATCTGGACTGACCGTGCCCAGCTCGAGTCCATGGAGTTTACCGTGTATCCTAGTGCCAAAGCCTGATGGTTCGAGTAGATTCTGTACTGATTACAGAAAAGTGTCACCAAACCAGACTCTTTCCCGTTACCTAGAATGGAGGATTGTATAGATCGCGTTGGTGCCGCCTCCTTTGTAACCAAGTTAGATCTATTAAAGGGTTACTGGCAAGTGCCACTTACACAGTGTGCCTCCGATATCTCCGCATTTGCAACACCAGATAACTTCCTACAAAATACCGTAATGGCCTTTGGAATGCGAAACGCTCCTGCAACCTTTCAGAGGTTGATGCAGAAGGTATTGTCTGGTGTGGAAAATTGCGATGCATATCTGGATGATGTGGTCATTTATTCCCGTACATGGAGTGATCACCTGAAAACACTACGTGAAGTGTTTGCTCGTTTCGAAGAACTGTGAACTTAAAAAAATGTGAATTCGGAAAAGCAGTGGTCACTTACCTAGGAAAACAGGTCGGACATGGACAGGTGCGTCCTGTTAATGCTGAAGTTGAAGCGATTATAAATTTCCCTGTACCCAAGTGTAAAAGGGAGTTGCGCCGTTTCCTCGGTATGGTCGGTTATTACTGAGGGTTTTGCAAAAATTTCTCCTCCGTTGTGTCCCCTCTGACAGATCTATTAAGTGGGTCCAAAGCTTTTATTTGGAGTCATGAATGTGATGTCGCCTTTAATGCTGCTAAAGACCTCCTGTGTAGTGCTCCAGTCCTTTCTGCCCCTTTTTGCGACCATTCAAACTGGAGGTGGATGCCAGTGGGTTGGGAGCAGGGGCAGTTTTATTGCAAGAAAGTGAAGCTGGAATAGACCACCCTGTGTGTTATTATTCAAGAAAATTTTCTAAAACACAGCAACGTTACAGCACCATTGAAAAAGAGGCCTTAGCGTTACTTCTTGCCCTTCAGCACTTTGAGGTGTATGTCGGTGGTAGTTCGCTACCTTTAACTGTTTATACCGACCAGAACCCCTTAGTCTTCCTCCTGCGCATGGCCAACTCTAATCAAAGGCTAATGCGTGGTCTTTGATGGTTCAGGGTTTCAACATTGATATACGCCACAAGAAGGGTAAAGAAAATGTTATTGCTGATGCCCTTTCTAGGGTGTAAGAAGTTTTGTTGATGTTTTTGTCAAAATGGGATTTTGACTTTTATGGGTGGGGGTGTTATGATGAGACGTATTGTGTATGGTCTCTCTCTCTCTCTCTCTTTTTCTCTCTCTCTCACTCTGTCACTCACGCAGGTTGCACCTCCCTAATTGAACGTGTCGAGAATGTGCCCCGTGGTTGGTCAACCTGGAACTGCGCGTCTTTTAAAAAAGAGGAAGAGACGTGGATCCGGCAGAGAGAGAGAAAGGGGACTGTTGTTCATTCATAGCGCTGTTGTTGAAACTGTTGTTGTGTTGTTGGAAAGAGAAATATCTCCGTGTAGTGATTTAAATACTGTGTTATTTATCGTCCATTTACTTTATCCCCTTTTGTTATTCATTTTCCTATTTTTTTTTAAGCGTTCTCTGAACGTTTTTTCTTTTAACACTCAACGTGTCTGAGTGTTTTTGTTCTTTATTATAATTATAGTAAATGTTACTACTTCAGCACAGAAGCCGTAGGGGTTGGGGTGCCACTTTTACTTTATTGTGAACATACGTTTTCTCCTGTTTTTGGCTAGTTAGGGAGTCAGTTCAGTCTGTATTTTTGGTTTTCTTTTTCTTTGCTAGGATAATAAGTTTTCTCTAAAAAAAGATAGATTGAATTTTGTTTGTTATTTTGGCTTTCTCAACCCTGAAGTTAATTTGCTTCTTTCACGTCGTGTGCTGCTGTTTTCCAATTTGAACAACTTGTTTCAAAGTAATAAAAGAGAAAGAAACAAGAAGTCAGTTGTATCGTAAATTATTTATGTTATTCTCCCGGAACCTAGACCTGGGACGTAACAATATCTATGTTTGCATCCTGATAAAAAATATCCCACTCCGTGCAGAGGAAACATCCCTTCAGTTCCTCTATACTATCACTTGACCACACTTTAACAACCTTAGTAACTGGTTTACTTGTCTTAAAAACTGACCGATAGGTGGGGAGCAAATAGATAACATTATGGTCAGAATTACCGAGGAGGGGTCTGGCTTTAGCTACATAAGCATCCTTAATATTGCCGTAACACTTATCAAGGGTATTGTTTTTCCTCGTTCCACACTTCACATATTGAAAAAACCCTGGTAAGGATCTCTCCAATCCACACTGATTAAAATCAACAAGAATCAATACAGGTGCATCAGGCTTAATTTGTAAATGCTTATGCACACAATCTGCAATTTGACTTGCTGCCCTGTGAACATTCCCGCTAGGTGGGATATACACTGCACAGACAAATATATTAGTAAATTCCCTTGGCAAATAATATGGTTGCAAAGTAATACACAGTAGATCAAGATCAGGGTTACAAATGCTTTCCCTGATCGCAAAATTACGAGACCAGCTTTCATTGATATAAATACAAACACCACCCCCTCTTTTCTTTCCAGAGTTCTCATCTCTGTCCAAGCGTAAATGGGAAAACCCGTCAATTTGTATTAAACTGTCTAGTACATCATTACACAACCACGTTTCTGTAAAAACCATCAGTCCAGACTCACGATACTCATAGCAGACTCCAGCTTGTGTACGCAGCTCGTCAAACTTGTTCCTCACGGAGTGAGGATTACAGAGTAACACTGGCGGCAGAGGTAGTTTGGAAGCTCTCCTGACACCAGTGACGTGCGGTCTGGGTAGGCAAACTAGGCACTGCCTACCCTGCCAAAATTCAAAAATAAAAATGTTTATTAAATAATAAACTTGTATTTGTATTTTTACTGTTTATTCTTGTGATTTATATATGCAATATGTGTGTTATTCCAATTATTTAGACGTTATGATGACAAATGTAGCAGTTACGCATAATCAAATAAAAAACAAATCGTAGAATAAGCATGCGCACTTCGATCCTGTATTCTTTAACATGTACGTCAAAAAGCACAACTCTGCTGTGCCTTTGGACGTAAATATGGTATGCCAGTAACATCTCCGTAACATATCAGACATGGACCAATTAAAATCGAGATATCACTGGACATTTGCGCAGCTAACGTCATTAACGTTACACCACAACTAGCCTATATGCCTAATCCCCGCGCCAAATTAAAAGCCAAAATGACAGCACCGGCCGTCATCACAGAGTTAAAAATTTTAAATTGAGAGCCAGAGACTTTGCAAACTGAAGGCCCGTAAAGACGAATTTTACAAAGCTGTGATCGACGTCTTCACGAGGAAAGAGCGGCGGATGAATTTTATGTAGGCTACAAATAATCTACCAATTTTGGGCTTAATATTGAATTGATAAATGTGGTTGAATTAATGCAAGCCATTTGCCTTCATATTCAATTGAGCAGTGTGTGATTTTATTTTTACTTTTGGCCGCTGTGCAACAATAAGGATTAAGAATGGTTGTTACCGGAGTGTGCCTGTGCCGCGCTTGTGTGTGTGCGACGTGCGTGCGTGTATGTATGTGTGTGTGTGTGTGTGAGAGAGAGAGAGAGAGAAAGAGAGAGAGAGAGAGAGAGAGAGAGAGAGAGAGAGAGAGAGACTGTGAGAATACACGATATACATCCTGATTTGTACATTTCTTGATATGCAGCGCTTGTGCGTAAAGTTTACTGTTATTATGTATTATTAGCCTAAACAATAAATCAGGTAATCTGGCTTTCATAACTCAGTGCCTAGCCTCTTTAAGACATCACCGCACGTCACTGCCTGACACGCTGCCTGACGCCGCCTCTCTTGCCCCGCTTTCTAACATGACAAGGAACTTGTTGAACAGGCCTTGATTGCCGTAATAGCTCCTCGGGTATATCCGTCGTTGTATCACTCAATAGTAGTCCGCCACGACTCCGCAAATCCAAAAGCTCCGATCTGCTGTATATTGGCTGTCTAGTATCCACAATCCTGCTCGTAACTCCTTGCACCATGCAGCTAGTTAAAATTAGCCACACTACGGTGAACAGTTTCATATTTATCAGTCTTCGTGGTCCGCTCGTATACGACCAGCTGTTCCAGCCAGTGCTTGCACTTAGTAGTTTAAATTCCCATTGTACGATCAGAAAACTAAGGTTAAACAAACTCGACAGAAACAAACAGAACTCGACAGAACTCGACAGAAACAAACTCAACAGAAACAAACAGGTAACTTGCAGCAAGAACATTCCTCCATGTCGCCTGCAGAGCAGCGCCATATTGGGTCGTGTGGTTCGCAAGGTTCTGTCGAGGTTTGAGGTTCTGTCGCAATATCGAGTCCTGCTAAGCTATCTGAGATGCTGAGATGATGAAACTGATCAGGAAGATTATTAATAAAGCAATCTTTAGTGGCAGAAGTGATCTAACATATTTGTAACATAACACGGAGTCGGCTTTGCAGCCTTGGCTAAATGAAGTTTACACGAGAATGATCAAGGTGATCTGATCAATGATCTGAGAATTTCAACGGCATCAACACTGATTCCATGTGATAATATTAGATCTAGAGTATGATTACGACAATGAGTCAACACCTAGATCTCACCAAGCTCTTGTTCTATCCAGACTGGACTACTGTAATGCTCTCTTGGCAGGTCTTCCAGCTTGCACTGTCAAGCCTCTGCAACTGATCCAGAATGCTGCAGCTTGAGTTGTCTTTAACGAGCCGAAGAGAACACAGGTCAAACCTCTCCTCACGAAATTGCACTGGTTGCCAGTTGCTGCTTGCATCAAATTCAATGCACTGATGCTTGCCTACAGAACAACCACTGGCTCTGCTCCCTTTTACCTAAAGTCATTACTTCAGACTTAAATGCCATCCAGAGAGTTGCATTCTGCAAGTGAACGTAGCCTCGTGGTGCCATCTCAAAGATGCACAAAATCACTTTCACAAACCTTTTCCGTAGCCATTTTCAAGAAACGGCTGAAGATGCATTTTTTTCGACAGCATTTGATCCATTAATACTAATACTTTCCTTTCTCTTCTCTTCTACTCTATTTCTATAAAAAATTATATATTTATACTGCGTTAGACTAAACTGGTGAGGGTCACAGCACTTACATATTTGTAACGCAGTTAGATGTTGTGAGAAGGAGGCGGGAACCGGCAAACACTCAACGTATTTTAATAACAAAATAAAACAAATACAAAATGCCGCCTGGTGGAAGGCAGTAGTCCCCCGTTCCCTGCTCCTCCCCATCATGGCGGATGGCAACAGGCTACGGCCTCAGGCAAATGGCGGCGACTCCTCCGCTCCCTCGCCTACTGCAGCTGCCCCTGCAGAACTCAGGCGGCCAGAAGCGAGCTCATCCGTCCCCCCGGCAACTCACTCCAGCGCACCGCCTCGAGCGTCCATGGCAACAGACTCCGCTCAGCCATGCTCAATGACACCGCGGATTCCCTACAGCAATGAGGGCTCTCGACAGCAGGTTCCTCCTTCCTGCCGGGTTTCAGCACCAGTGTAACGCAGTTAGATGTTGTGGGAAGAAGGAGGTGGGAACCGGTGAACACTCAACATATTTTAAACCTCTGGGGTCAACTCTTATCAGTGCAAAAGAGATTAAAATAACTTTGTCGATTTTTGTCATACAGGCAAGTGTTATACATCTTTCAAAACTGTTAAATGTCTTCTTTTATTTGTGTACACAAATAATAAAAACAAAATGTTGTGTTTTTCGTAAAATAAAGAAAATAAACATGATGCGCGTTCTGCCATCTCTCTCAATGTGAAATTCATTCTGAAACGTGACAGACCCTTCGCGCCCTCCACACCCTTCTAACCGTCAAGAAGGGTGTGGCCAGTGTGTATATATTGCGGGCTCACAGGCTGAGTTCTGGTTTTCATAGTCTGAAGCGCAAAAGCTTGTGGCGCGTCACGGCAGGTTACGCAATACTCGTTCCCTCTTCTAGAGAGAACCGAGGTTACATTAGGTAACCGAGTACGTTCTCTTACGAGAGGTTCTCTCGTATTGCGTAAGTAGCTTACGCTTCGGGAACCCATTGTCAACGCCGTGCGCGCCGAGCATCCAACACATGAATCCCAGGGAGACCGGGGAAAAACATAGCGTTGAAACAGGTGGCCGGTGGCCAACACCTGTACCAAGCACTTCACTTCACACAAATGACAGAGCAGCATAGCCGGTCTGTATACATCATTGTAAATGGTGTGGCCGGCAGCGCGGGCCCACACAGTGCATAAACACGCATAGGGAAAGAAAATAGAGCAGAAACACTGGTCTATTTATGGAAAGAATCCTTCCCCTGGTGCCAACCAGAAAAATAAGCCAGAAAGTGGACATAGTCTGCACTTATACTGATAACAGTGTCGCCTGCAGGGCGGGAACTTCCAGGTTATAAAACCTCACGAATGTAGATGGGGAGGCCCAGCCCGCCGCCATACAAATATCGTGAATCGAAATTCCGCTGGACCAGGCCCACGAAGAGGCCATGCCTCTAGTGGAGTGGGCTCTGACACCCAAAGGACACTGCAGGTGTTTGGAGGCGTAAGCTGCTGCAATCGCGTCCACTATCCACCTGGACAGGCTCTGTTTCGAGGCGGCGAGACCCTTGGTGCGTCCGCCAAAAGAAACAAAGAGCTGCTCGGACCGCCTGAAAGCGGCGGAGCGCGTGATGTAAACTCTCAGCGCCCTAACAGGGCATAGGAGGTTATCACTGTCCCCGTTATCGGATAATGGCAGAGCCGAGAGGGAGATGATTTGTGCCCTAAAAGGGGTACCAATCGCTTTGGGAACATAACCGTGTCTCGGTCTGAGAATGACTTTAGAGTCATTCGGTCCGAACTCGAGACATGCAGGGCTAGTAGATAGCGCGTGCAGGTCCCCCACGCGTTTTACTGAAGACAGAGCTATCAGAAAAACGGTTTTGAGCGAAAGGTACTTAAGATCCACAGATTCAAGCGGTTCAAAAGGAAAAGCCTTCAGGGCCTCCAGGACCAAGGACAGATCCCAAATAGGAACCGAGGGGGGCCGCGGGGGATTCATCCGCCTGGCTCCTCTGAGGAAACGGATAATAAGCTCATTCCTACCGATTGCCCGGCTGCGCGTCGACTCAGCGAACGCTGCAATAGCCGCCACATACACTTTGAGCGTGGAAGGGGACCTACCCTTTTCCAACAGCTCCTGTAGGAAGGAGAGCACTTGCGAAACCCCACATGTGCGTGGATCAAAGCTCTTAGCAGCGCACCATTTAGAGAACACAGACCACTTAGACGCATAGAGCCGCCTCGTGGAGGGAGCTCTAGACTGCGTGATCGTGTTCACAACCCCTTCTGGCAGGTCAACGGATATCCGTTGATTACCCATGCATGCAGAGACCACCACTCCGGGTGGGGATGCCAAATTGACCCGCCGGCTTGAGAGAGGAGATCCTTCCTCACCGGGATCGGCCATGGGGGTGAGTGCGACAGCCTCACCAGCTCTGGGTACCAAATCTGGTTCTCCCAGCGCGGGGCTATAAGGAGCACTGGGTGCTGTGTTTCCCTGATCCTTGTTAAAACCTGAGGTAACAGGGAGATCGGGGGAAAAGCGTACAGCGGGAGGCTGGGCCAAGTCTGGGACAGCGCGTCCTCGCTTTTCGAGAAAAATATCGGGCAGTGAGCGTTGTCTTTCGACGCAAAAAGGTCGACCTCCGCCCTGCCGAATAGGCGCCAGAGGAGCTGGACTGTCTGAGGATGCAGGGACCAATCTCCCGGGGGAATGATGTCCCTGGACAGTCTGTCTGGTCCCACATTCAAGTGGCCCGGCACGTGTGCGGCTCTCAGCGAGCGCAACGAGCGGTGAGCCCACACGAGAAGGCGTTCTGTCAGTTTGCACAGGCTCTTGGATCTGACACCGCCCTGTCGGTTCACATAGGATACCACTGACATGTTGTCCGAGCGGACTAACACATGGTGATCCCGTATGAATGGGAGGAAGCGCTTGAGAGCGTTCTCGACCGCTATCATCTCCAAACAATTTATGTGGAGGCATTTCTCCTGGTCCGACCACAGGCCAAATGCCGGTTTGCCCTCGAAAAGAGCGCCCCAGCCTGAGGTGGAAGCGTCCGTCGAGATAACTTTGCGGTGCGAGACGGCTCCCATTGTCACTCCCCGCCGGTACCAGTCGGCCACTAACCAGGGCTTCAGTGCTGAAACGCAGCTCTGAGTCACTCTGATTCGAATGCCGCCAGAAGCCCAGGCTCTGTGAGGCACTCGGGCATTCAACCAGCGTTGAAGCAGGCGCATACGCAGTAGACCCAGCTGAAGCACTGCTGCAGCTGAGGCCATACAACCCAGCATCCTCTGAAATGTCTTTAGAGGAGCGGTGCTGCCCGACCGAAAGGAAGCGGCCAGGCGTCGAATGCAGCGCGCGCGCTGTGTCGACAGACGGGCCGTCATTGCCACAGAGTCCAGTTCCAAACCCAGAAAGGAGGTTGAACGACTGGGCACCAATGAGCTCTTGGTCCAGTTGACCGTAAGCCCCAAGCTTTCCAGGTGGCTGAGGAGCACTGTTCTGTGAGCGATGAGCTCGGCCTCTGACTGTGCTAGAATCAGCCAATCGTCCAAATAATTCAAAATTCGCATTCCCTGACCTCTCAGGGGAGCGATAGCCGTGTCCATGCACTTCGTGAACGTACGGGGTGCTAGAGACAGGCCGAATGGTAGGACGGTGTATTGATATACCTGACCGTCGAAGGCGAATCTCAAGAATGGCCTGTGACGGGGTATTATCTGGATCTGAAAGTATGCGTCTTTCAGATCGAGAGAGATAAACCAGTCCCTCGGGCGAATTTGCGCGAGGATCTGCCTGGTTGTGAGCATCTTGAACGGTCTTCGCATGAGAGCTTTGTTCAAATATCTCAGATCCAAAATCGGTCTGAGAGCTCCGTCCTTCTTGGGAACGAGGAAATAACGGCTGTAAAAGCCCGACTCGCTCATAGAAGGGGGAACCGGTTCTATAGCCCCTTTGCACAGAAGTGTCGCTATTTCTGCTCGAAGCAGATGTGCTACTTCCCCATTCACTCTCGTCTCGGTACGCGCCAGAAAGCGCGGGGGGCGGCGAGCGAACTGCAGAGTATAGCCCTGTTTTATTGTGTTTAGCACCCATACTGATGCACCTGGGATAGCCTCCCACGCTTCTGCGTGCGCAGCCAGGGGCAGGATGGCCTCCGGGCTCTGATCGCCGCGTATCGCGGGCTCGAGAGCTCGAAACGGAGGGGCGGGTGCAGCGCGCGCGCTCTCTGTGCTTAGACACGGCGGATCGCACGCAGCGATAACTGGCCGTTTTACATGTGGTGTCCCGGTGACTTTGGACGGGGAATACACAGCGTGAGGCGCGACGCGCGAGGGCGGCGTCGGGGGCGAAATGTTCGTTAGTATGTGTGAGCGCAGGGGAGCGGGCACAGCATCTATATTTAGAACATGACCGGTTGTGAATGGCCGTGTGACAGAGCGGGCAGTGAGTAGACGGGGGCACCGTGAAGTGGACACGTGACCTACTCGAGCGGATTCTACTCGCTTTATGAGAGTGGGCTCTGTGAGAGACACGGGATTTATAGTGCTTGTGTGCAGGGGTGAACACAGAAACGTGGGCACATTCACTGCATTTGAAACACATGCGGCGTGAGCCGCGCAACCAGACATAATGCTCTCTTTGAGATTTTTCTGGGTCGCCGTGAAAACGGCGGTTGTATGCAGGCGAGAGGGTGAGATTACCGGCTCGTTGGCTGCGAAATGAGTGTCCGCAGTAACCGTGGCAACGGGGACTGACAGGACATGAAGCTTTGACGGTGGTCCGGCCGCAGCGGGACACAGCCGTCGCTTCTTTCCTCGGGCTAGGAGGTCTTAGCGGGCTCCGGTTTCACCGTAATCCTCTGCCGGGGTCCCCGGGGAGGAGGCGGTCTGTTACGGCTGGAAGAGCGCGATCTAGGGCGGCCGCCCTGTCGTCGCTGCGATGACGGAGGTCGAGCTGGACGCTGAGTGGAACTTTGCGCAGGCTGGTCGCGAGGACGGCGTGCAGCAGAGCTAGAGCGTCGAGGCAGGAAGAGATTCATCGCCTGTGTAGTCTTCTGTACCTCCTAGAAACGGTCAACGATCCCGCTAACCGCTGGGCCGAACAGGCCGGTGGGAGAGAGGGGGGCGTTGAGAAACACCGCGCGCTCAGACTCTCTCATGTCGGCGAGCGTCAACCAGAGATGCCTCTCTGTAACGGTCAGAGAAGCCATGCACCGTCCGATGGCCTGGGCAGCGGATTTCGTAGCGCGAAGGGAAAGGTCCGTCGCGCTTCGTAGATCCGTAACGGAAGCAGATTCCAGACCTTTCTCGTCCATATCACGGAGGAGATTAGCCTGGAGAATCTGCAGCACGGCCATGGAGTGGAGAACAGAAGCAGCTTGACCGGCGGCGGAGAAAGCGCGGCCGACAAGGGCTGATGTGGTCCTGCAGGCCTTAGACGGGAGGGCAGCCTTTGAGCGCCAACGAGAGGGCGGGCAAAGGTGCGCTGCTACCGCCTCTTCCACAGGGGGAATGGCATTATACCCCTTCTCAGCGGCGCCGTCAACCTGTGAGAGCGTCGATGAAGCGTGTGAAGAGACCCTCGCGGAAACCGGTGCATTCCACGACTTAGAGAGCTCACTGTGGAGCTCAGGCAGGAAAGGCGTGGTTCTGGAAGCTGGCGATCGGCGGCGGCGATGGAGAAAGCAGCCGTCGAGCCTGTTCGGTGCTGGCTCCTTAGGAGGAGACCACTCGAGGCCTAACTGGTCAACAGCCCGGGTAAGGAGGCGCAAAAGCTCCGCGTCCTCGCCCGCTTGAGAACGGCCAGAATCCTGGACTGTAGAGGAGGCGGTGGACCAGTCCTCACTGTCAGACGCCAGGATAGAGCAGCTGTCAGCGGCGCGTCCATCAGACTCATCCGCCTCATCCCCCGAAACGGCGGCGGCGCGGGCGAGAGCCGGCGGTTGAGCGGCCGGGAGGGGGGGCGGAGAGGGCGAGAGAGAAGCTCGAGGGAGAGGTTCCGGCGAGCTTCTGAACGCCGCATCGGTCTCCGGTGGTCGCTGCGAGCGGCGCTTTTTCTTGCGCGGCCCAACAGGGACATGCGGAGCGACAGCCTGGTCGAAAACCTCAAGTCGAGCCCGCAGGGTCGACATTGAGAGTTCTTCGCACTCGGGGCAGCCGCCCGTAGAGAGTGCGGCGGCGGCGTGATCGCGGCCCAGGCAGAGAGCGCAGATGAGATGGCGGTCTCCGTTGCTGAGCGGGGCGCGGCACGAACCGCAGGAAAAACGAGGCATTTTGACAAAAACGCCTCGCGCTCTTTAGAAAAAGTGCGTGTCGCAGGGCGAGCACACACACAACACAGAGAAAGCAGAGAAAAAGGATATGTCGCCGGATAGCGTAGCAGGCACGGATGGCTGAAGGCGGCGAAGGTGGCCGGCTTCCTCAGGCGCTGTCCTAGGCTTGCTGGTCGCTGGTTTCAACGGCGGCGGCTTCTCAAGATCCAGCGATGCGAAGAGCTTCGCTGAAGACAAGAAAATCAGAACTCAGCCTGTGAGCCCGCAATATATACACACTGGCCACACCCTTCTTGACGGTTAGAAGGGTGTGGAGGGCGCGAAGCGCCCTCATTGGGTGTGACGTCACACCGGGCTCACTGATAGGCTTAAGCAGTTGCCGCCAGGCAGCCAATGAGCACGCTTATACAGCTTGCTTTGGTCTGCCTGCTGCTGCACTGCGTTGACAATAAATGCAAAATTAAGGATAATTTTTTTGGCTTCAGATCTCGAAGAAAGAGAACTTTCCCGAAGCGTAAGCTACTTACGCAATACGAGAGAACCTCTCGTAAGAGAACTCAATTGTTACGTCACTTTACCTTCTCATCTATCCAATCATATTCTAATACTCATGGTATAAAAGATTGGTACTTACACACGTTTGAGTTCGCAAATGCTGACGCTTCCATTCACCTCCATCCTCCCCACCACCTCCAAGACGGATCCTTCCCTCCATTCTCTCCACCACCACCACCAGGATGGTCCCTTCCCATACCTCACAGGGGGTCGGCTGCTCCCCTGCCTTCGTCTTCAGGCAGGATATGCAGAGTCCGGACCCTCGGATTGCGAGCTATGGACAGGGCCTACGCCAAAGAAATTTATTGCTTGCTGGGCTGTTAATAAATGTATAATTGTCACAGTATTTATTCTCCCAAGTCTTTCTGTTAGAACTGAGAACCTCAATGAAACATCTAACAAAGGACAAGGAACATGATAAACGCTGAGGTTTAAATACACACAGGTTAACCCTTAGGGGTCCAACGTGTTTTTGGGGTCCTTGAGATGTTTTTACATGCCCTGACATTTGTGTTTTTTTCAGTTGCTTATAAACATATTAATAGCAAAGGTGTCAATACACTCTATTTAGAACAAACAGGGCTACCATAATATGTGACCAACATGTATGTACATGTTTGTATTTTTGAGAGAATAATGTTTATGCATGGTTATTGAAAAAAAAAAAAAAAAAAGTTTCTGAAATAAGGCCACAAAACACATACTAAATATGTGTCCACAAGACTTTTGACTATGTTGTCACCTTGAGTTTTTGCTTCAAAATGATCTGAAAATCATCCTGTCTACTCATTCACATAAAACAATACATTGATTTAAATTTTGTAAGACACTTTTTGTTTAAAAAGGCAGTATGCATGGGGGCATGAATGATCATGAACAATGCTGTGATTCACACCTGAGAAGACAATGACCTGCATAATGAGCCGCATAATTAGCCTCTGAGTCAGGTATGTCACTGAGAGGGAACTACTAGAAAGAACTAAATAAATTTTGTATGCATGCAAATTTCAAAACACTACACACAATTATCTGCATTTGGCATAATTTTCATGCAGAAAATCTCTTGTTTTCACAAGGAACACACAGCCATTCAAATATGCACGCTGACTCATCACATGGGCAAATACCTGTCACACAGTTTTACAATTAGCAATCAGAGCTTTAGCATAGGGCAACAGGGCAACAGGTGAGCTCTTCTGTTTTGGAGCAATGGATGCCAACATTGGAGCCGGAGCCCGAGCCCGAGCCCAGAGCCAGGGACCATAATCTCTGATAAGATCCGAGCCACTTTGGTTGACCATGTGGTCCAACCATGGTCTAACAATGAGGGAGGCTGGGCAAAGAGTACAGCCAAATTTGAGCAGGTACACTGTAGCATCCATCATCCGGACTTTCCGAAATGAGAATAGGTAAGAAATCTACTCTCACTAGAAAATTGCAGTACTGCATATCAATACAGTACTCAATGAGTACAGTAGTACAGTATTGCCTGTGGACTGTTCTGTAGGACTGTAAAAATAAAATATGTTTAAAGTATTTGGGAAATGTATTCCTACACAGTATTTACAGTATTTTACTGTTTGTTTGGCAGAATTGAAAGATTACCAACACAAGGTGGTCGGGAACGTGTTCTGTCTCGTGAACAGGAAACTGAAATCATGAACATGGTCCTAGAAAAATAATGCCATAACATTACGGCAAATACAAAGATTGATTACTTGTACATGTTTGAGTTTGCAGATTATGATGCAAACATTCACCTCCAGCCTCCCCACCACCACCAGGATGGTCTCTGTCCATACCTCCCTGGGGTCGGCTGCGCTCCTGCCTTCATCTTCAGGCAAGATATGCAAAGTCCGCTAACCCTCCGAATGTAAACTATGGACGGGGCATGCACCAAAGAACTTTACCATCCAATATTTTTTTTTCATTTTTGGTCTTTTAATTAATAAATGTTATTGTGGTATCATCTTGCCTTCTGAGTCTTTCTGGTAGAACTGTAATGTAACGTTTTAGAGGTTATAAGAAATACATGCCAATTTTGTCACTGTCCCTGGAGCAACTGCGTCATCTGTTTTTCAGGCCATAGACTTTTTACAATGTACATGTCAGATATATAAAAACACAGACCTGCATATCTCACTGTAAGGAGCAGAATGCACTTTAACAGTAGCCTGTGAAAAAGACAGGTTTGTTTCTTTTCATTCTTTATTATAATTTGTTAAACTATCCAGCTATTGATATTATTACAGTTATAGTATATTCTATAGCAAGTACATTATAAAGTCAAAAGACTAGTTTTTTATATATATATATATATATATATATATATATATATATATATATATATATTGTACTATATTAAATTATATATTTTATACATACAGAAAGGAGACGCATAAAAAGATTTCTCTAAGGACTAATATTCATCTTGTCAATGGAAAACATCAGCTTTGTAAAGCATTTTGTCATAGTGGGCTTTCCTGGACTTCAGCCTCATTACTATGGCCTTGTATCAGCACTTCTGTTTTTTGTTTATGCATTTACTTTGGTGGGAAATGCTGTATTTTTTACATTGTTTGTAATGACTAAGAGCCTTCAGAAGCCTGTTTATTATTTCATTTTAAATCTTGTTGTGTGTGATGTATTATTCAGCACCACAACATTACCAAAGATAATTAGCAGGTATTGGTTACAAGATGGGACCATTTCATTCTTGGGTTGCTTTGTTCAGATGTTCTTTGTACATTATTTAGGTAGTGTCTGTTCACTTGTTCTGGCAATAATTGCTATAGATCGCTATGTAGCAATATGTTACCCACTTCAATATCATAGTATCATGACAAACAGAAATGTGCTCTTTCTTTTTTTTGGCTCTTGGATTTTGGGCTCCTTAGGCCCGTTGGCAATGGTCATTCGAGCTTACCCTCTCCCTTATTGTACAGAAAACACCATTATACACTGTTACTGTGATCATTTTTCCATCACAACACTGGCATGCACAGACAGAACACCATATAGTGTTCCAGCTCTCATCTATGCCTTTGCAATACTGTTGGGGCCCTTTGCTCTTATTATTTTTTCATACTGCTCCATCTTTGCAGCAGTTATGCAAATTTCAGGTACTCAAGGAAGACTGAAGACTTTTTCCACCTGTAGTCCTCAGCTCATCATAATTGCTCTCTTTTTCCTACCCAGGTTATTTAATTATTTGTCTGGCAATATCGGTATAAAATTCAGCACTGATTTGCGATTAGTCATTATTATGATATATAGTCTGCTACCACCCATGATCAACCCCCTTATTTATTGTTTGAGAACAGAAGAGGTAAAAAAGGTATTTAGAAGTCATTTTCAAAAGAAACAAATTGGTTTTCCTTTACGGTTGCTCTGATGTGCTTTATTTAAATAGGTGGTTAAACTGTTGCCATTGTCTTAAAGTCCTCAACTTTAGATAATATCTCCATTTTACAAAACATACAACATATTCCAGTAGTTTTTGAACTGGACTGAATGCCAGGAACAGTAATGTAAGCCTTTTGAAGGTCTCCTGAAAATTGATTTTTAACTTTCAGCAATTACGAAATTTGTGGTACCTTTGATTCCAACATTTACAGTGCTTAAATTATATACATTCAGTATGTTTGTCATGAGACGGAACATAAAACCTAGTTCCTGTTAATATTTCAGATGAAAATTACTTATGTTGTTGAACCTATTGTATTTGTTGTTTATATTGTTATAGTTTGGGAACTTGTACGTGCACACGAGAAACACTAGCTGGGCATACTGGAAAATGTGATGTAAATAAACCAGAAAGAGTAATGAGTGAGACAAACATTTTCTTTATGTGCAAAGAAAATGTCAGACAGAAAATGTCAGACAGCAGGAACATAACAGCTCTTGCTTAACATTAAGTCAGTTCAAGAAAATCCCTTATATGGACAAAGAGTGTTTTGACTGATGAAATATGAAGACAATAAACATAAAACTGCAACAATTTTGGTTAATCTGTGTTTTTCTAGACATCTCTGGTATTTTCATAAGAATAAAGTGCAATTATAAAGCAATGCTATTCGACATAGCCTTTATCACTCTATAGAATACTATAAAACTAGAATGTACATTTCCTGAAGAAAATGTGAGTGGTGCTTGCAGTGGCAAAACTCGGCCCTGGGCAGATGCTAACATATTGTGATACAACGTTCTAGTATAATTTACCATGATTTACCATGTTTCTAGCATGATTTACCACGATTTACCACATTATAGCATGATTTACTACGATTTACCACATTCTAGCATGATTTACTATGATTAACATGTTGCTAGAATGATGCTAGCATGATTAACATGTTGCTAGCATAATGTTAGCATGATTAACATTTTGCTAACATGATTAACATGTTGCTAGCATGATGTTAACATGATTAGCATGTTGCTAGCATGTTTTAGCATGATGCTAGCATGATTAATATTATGCTACCTTGATTAGCATGTTGCTAGCATGTTTTTAACAAAAGATGCTAGCATGATTATCATGTTGCTAGCATAATGCTAGCATGATTATCATGTTTGCTAGCAAGATGCTAGCATGATGCTAGCACATTTTGACTTGTTTTTATCATTTTTAATCCTAAGATAATTGCAATTAGCATGTAGCTATTCACAACTAGCATGTATAACGTGGTGAAAGTGCTGTTTGTTAGCATGAGTCAAAAGAGCCAACCCCCATCTCTATACAATGTTCTGATGCAGAGATATAGGTCTTGTTAAACGGTTGCTAGGGTACTCTGTTTGGTTGCAATGGAGTGGCTTGGCAGGTGCCAATAATGAAATTCCAAAGGCTGCTTGTCAGTATGAATAATATAAACCAACTCTATGACGTTCAGATTTGAAGATATCCCTCTTTAGGTTTGGGTTGCTAGGGTGCTCTAAATGGTTGCTAGGGTGTGGCTAGACAGTTAGCAAGCTTAAACCAATAGACTGGAGCTGCGTCCGAAATCGCGTACTATGTGAGTAGGTACTACATTTAAATTAGAATGTACTTCGCGACCGTTAAAAAAGTACAATCTATATAGTATGAATAGACCAATTTCGAGCCGACGTCACAGTTACGTCACGGCGTTAGCTGGTGGCAAAACAAAGGGAAAACTGGAGGCGGCCAATACAAACCAGCACAGATTTGGCTACATAATAAGGAGCTTAAATTATTATTATTGCTCTTGTTGTGTTGTTGGGTGCAAGAATCAACGGAGTACAGGCTCCAATTTGAAATTTTATGTTATAAAATATAATGTTTATAATGTTTTCTAAATTATTGTGATTATTTGTGAATCATCTAGATTGTACACATTGTTTTGATTGATTGTGACTAGACTTTTTGAAGAACCTGGTAAGAAAGTGTAATCAAATACATGAAAAAATGAATATGCTGTATCTGAAATTTTTATTTCTAGAAAATATTCACATCATTAAAATTGCACGGTAATGTCAATCTTTACATTGTCGTCTTCTGTCTGGCCGTGGCGCTGGCTAGGCAGAACTTCGGATCGTAGGCTACCACACAAGTCTTGTGACCATTTAGTACAGTTATAGGTATCTAAATAAGTATATGCCCTCAGTTTCTCTTTACCCTCGGTTTCTCTGTCAGGTAGGTGTAGAAGTTAGGCCACTCAACCGGAGGTAGCGTTGACGTTAATCCTGTCAGATTGTCCATCCACTGAATGCAAATCTGGGATGTCCGTTAAAATTAACTTTTGCAAATAACAATCGCAGTCCTGCGTGACCTTGCACATTAAGATAAAATTGGATTTTCTCCAGTCATTGTTAAAAAACAAGCTAACAAAACTTGCAAACTAACATTAGTGAAGCGGCCATAGGGATCGTTCTGCCACCACGTAAGCTCCGCCCACAAAAAAAAACGTCACCATGTTTACCAACTGAAAAGGGGTCTATTTGGTTGTTAAGTCGTGACGTCACCACTCTCCGATAATACTGTTTCCGGGTCCAAAGTCCGCGTCCTCTCTATCTACCTACCGCTTTCGCTAGTGTTTTTACAATGCTGCAGTGCTGTGTCCCGTGTTGTTTGAACACATCTGAGTAAAAAAAACAAACAAATGACATTCAGCTGTCATTTTACCGATTTCCCTGTGACGACAAAGAGAAGAGGAAATGGCTGCAGTTGATAAGGTAAGTTACAAATCTTAAACGAATGAAGAAATTTTGGCGCCAGTGGGTGCTAACGTTAGCATCCACTGGCGCCGAAGCAAAACCAGTGCTTTGAGAAAAAGGCTTATGTAGTCTATGGGTTTTATGTGTTGTTTGTTGTTATAAACCCAAATCTTGCATCATGTTAGGGTTGTCAGGCATTGTTCTGTGCTGCCTAGTTAAGATGAAACTAGCTAGCTAAGATTAGCTTTGGCAATAGTCAAAGATAAGCTGAAGCACGAACATGTGTGTACGTAGCAAGAAAAAAACCATTAGACCAGTTTAAGTATTATAATCTGCTAACGTTTCTCATTTCTATAATACATCTAGGACATTATTAATATAACTCTGATTATATTCGTCTGAAAGAAGAATGTAATGTACACTTAGGATGGCTTCAGAGTGAGTAAATCATGGGGTAATTTTCATTTTTTTTTGTGAACTATTCTTTTAACTGTAAGTTATTGTACATACATTCGTTTCTGAAAATTTGCTTGAAGTAATCAGATTTAAAAGTAATAAACAGGTAAATGGGTGTAACGTTAATGAGAAATGTTAGCATATTATCATACTTTAACTGGTTTAATGTTTTTTCTTGCTATAATAGAGTATTGTTGGAGGGAGTCTGAGATATAAGATCAGAATCATTATTAATGGCCCAGGTATGTTTACATATTTGACTCTGATCTTTGCTCTTAGTTAGTATACATACACAGAACAAGCATAAACTAACAGGACAACAAGCTAAATAAAAACGGACACAAACTACAGTGTACAGTACACACATGCACACACTTGAAACAAAACATTTGTAGACAGCAATTATTGCCAATGACTGCTTTAATGTTATTGTAGTGTGTTCACATGACAAATAATTTAAGTAATATTAAAATTTATTTTGTTTATAATTTTTTTTCAGACAAGGGCTTCACAATTCAGGACATTTTGCCAGAAGGAGTTTCCCTGAACATCCCGTCTTTTCTCGTCAATGGACCGTTTACCCAGGAGGAAGTGAACAATAACAGACTCATCTCAAAAGCTAGGCTACAAAATTAGCCCATGATTTACTCACCCTGAAGCCATCGTCATTACGTTGTGCGTCAAGTTCAAGGGTTACTCTTTTAGCATAAGCTTATAAAGCTTAGAAGAGCCAGGACATTTTTTTAATATAACTCCGATTGTATTCATCTGAAAGAAGAATGTCATATACACCTAGGATGACTTGAGGGAGAGTAAATCATGGGCTAATTTTCATTTTTGGGTGAACTATACCTTTAACTATTGTACATACATTCATTTCTGCATATTTGCTTGCAGAAATCAGATAAAAAAAATTCAAAATACAGGTTAATGGGTGTAATACATATGTCTGTATATAAATAACTGTACATATAGTTTTATTTGGTTACTCTATATTTTAAGGTGTCAATGTTACAGTATAATTATATGTTGAAGTACTGAGTAATATTAGGGTAGGATTGGTTGAGGGTTAGTTGCATGTATTTATGCGTAATGTACTGTTATTGCTATGGTAAGTACATGTAACATGTAAAAAAGGAAAAAGTCCCTATTCTCTGCAGCCTGCAGGATAGTCTTGGTTCTGGCTGACCACGGACACGACTTCAATCACGCAGTTTCCAGACACTGTCCCATCCGGAGATCCACCAAGCAGGCCAGTATCAGATAGGAACAGTCCTCCTCCTGGGTGACAGGTCTTTTGATGCCAGCTGAAATAATGGTATAAAACTGGTTATAAAAATGAATAGTAGTATTTAAGATAATTTCAAGTGATGATTATTTCTCAATTTAACAGTATTTTATTATGATCATTCATAGCACAAAATCTAAGCTTTAAAAAAAAAAAAAAAAAATTCACAGTGTACATCTCAGCCTCACTGTCTTGCAACTATATTTCAATGTGGTGATTAAAGCTCACAGTCATGATTTTTAGCTGAATTACAACACACACAAGTGCATATTAGAAGAGATTCATAAATATGATTAATCTTATTAGCAATAGCTTTAAACCCATAGACTGTAAAAGTTTAAACCACATTACGTATTTAAGAAAATAATTAAAACCAGGCAACATCAACAAACTTATTACAAACCTCGTGTTGTGGTTGGTGTCATCTCAGACACTCTCTTGGATGCAATTTCGTCCCCCTTCGGAGTGTTGGCCTTCTTCCACACACATTCCACGTCGGTGCGGGACACATTTTTCTCAACTCAAATCAACAAAGCTGCCATATGATGGCACTTGTCTCTGCCGATTACTTGACTGCTTGGCCCTCAACGTGAACCTATATTGAAAACAATTTAACCCTAACACTTCTAAAAAACGATGTTTATCCTTATACTTATGTAGCCATCCCGGGGCTGTCAGATCATACTAACGTTACTAAATTGACTAGCCTAAGTTCACTAACTTAACCCTCTAAAACCTGGCAGTCACATATTTGCCATTTCATCTTCGATTACATCCACAGTTAGCAGTCCTGAACATGTTTTCTTTTTAAAATACCTCATCCAGAACATGGAATATCAAATTATGTCAACTAAGTTAGCTGGCTAGCTTACAGCTAACTCACCTCAACCTCGTAACTTAAATCTTCTTTTTCATTGATGCCTGGACTCTACCCTTAATTATGCCACCTGATTGATGAGCTACACTAACCACTTTGTTGGAGTTAAAAGAATTTAAACCCTTTTTGACCGCCAATGTTGCCTCGCTAAAGAAGGACGTGATCGTAAATAAATTTACTGGCTCCGCCATTGTTATTTCTGGACGAGCGAGCGGAGCGCTTGGACCCGAAAAGGCTAAACGTCACGCGTGACGTCAGACTTAACAATCGGATATGAGTAGTATGGATGGGGTCAGAGCCCGTCTACGGAGAGCCTGCCCACTCCCTATTAAGTCCTATTGTACCGAATTTTGGTTGTAGTTCCACCAGAGTTCCACTGGGGGATATCGCCCATGAGTGCAAAATGAATGGGAGTCTATGGGGCTAGACGGCTAAATTTGTCTCTTTCACCCGATTGCCGTTGAGAAATCTCAGATTTGATTGTAGGTTTTGCAAGTTCAATATGGGTTATAGGTCGAAAGTTGAATGAACGAGTACTTATGTCCTTTCGATTTCTTACAAGTTGAGTTGTTGTTGCCCATAACACACTAGCATTCTGCTAATGAACGCTGATTGGTCAGTGAAGGACTGATTACAACCAGAGATACCGCTTGATGAAACCAAAAACTCGTCTAGCACGTGTATTTACCTGTGTCAGCTGTGTTGTCGATGCCTCGAGAGAAAAGAAAGTGCAGAGTGCGAAAGCACCAAAGTGACTGAAGGATTACCGTAAAGCAGTATCTCTGGTCGTACAATGTGTATGACGTCATTGACACTTTAAAACACTTTTTAAAGCAAATAAGTTACTCTAAAAAATCTAACACCCAGCAATGTGTAATATCTTTGCATCTCCTTTCGAATACAACATTCAAATTACTAGACAAAAAATATCCTGAGAAAAGTGGATTTTGATGGATATAGGGACGTCCCGCGTGACGTCACGCCACTTGGAGCAGCCATCTTGACGGAATAGAAAATGCTAAACCGCCGGTGATACTACAACTCGTCACGAAAAATTCCTATCATGCCCGAGCGATGCTGTGCAGTTGGATGCGATCATCGGATACGTGATCATACAAAAGGAATATCTTTCAGGACACAGGACCTTATTACAGAACGTAGGGCCTAATTATATGAACGCGTTATCACCGCAGTAGAACCAAAAACATTTTTATTTTTTTATTTTAGAGAATAATTGCACAACCTATTCGATATTCTATAGTAATTCTATAATTAAATAAACTAATCGAATATTCAAAAATTGTGACTCATCTCTGCATGTAATCTCTTGTTTTTTCCCCCAAATCTTCACTCACGTCTCGATTTTCGAAGGGGATTATAAACGTTTCTTCCTAGGTTCGCTTTTAATTAGGCCTATTCATATTCTTTATTGTGGTAAATTAGAAAAACGTTGTAGGACAGATAGCCTACATTTTTACTTGCATGTCAGACTCATTTTAACAGTTTGTGTTTGTTATTATTAGACATGTAAGTTTATTTGTAAAGCGTGTTTCACACGCGCGGGTGATTTTTATTTTCGCTTTCTCTGGCAGCGCAATATCAAACATAGCTTAAATGTCTTGCCCTTGTAGAAAACATGAAGATACCAGAAAAAAAGATTGATGGTCTCTTTCCTCCTCGTGTCCCACATCCCTCTCAAAGCGCAGAGCGGTAGGCTTCATGTGGAATACGCGTCTTTGTGTAGAATTTATTAAACAAACTTTTTTTTTTATAGATTTAACTTATTATATTATTTAAGTTTCCAATATTTATTCTGTCTAGGGGTCACGTGACTGGGAGATCCCTATAGCGCCATAGACCTCCATTCATTCTACACTCGTCCTGTGAGCGCCCTCATATGGAATCAGATTGGAACTGCAACCAGTTCAGAAGCCGGAAGTTTACTGAGAGTGGAAGTTCTCCCCTTATTAAACATTCTCTGATGGAGTCCAGACGTAGTACATGCGCCATGTTGGAATTGTCACGTGACATACACTGTCATAACAGTGCAAAAATTTAAAGAGCCCATTCCACTGACTGCACCAACTTCGAGCAATGTTTTTAGTTCTGCTTTCGTCTGCGCTTTTATGTCGTTCGAGCTCACAATCCAGAGGCATCGGTCAGCTACTCGCAGATCACGCCTTCGTCGAGGTCTTTTGCTGGATTTCTCAAATAACGTAAGTATCATAATTTATTTAGCTAATAAATTTTACCTCAGAATAAAACACAAACACACAAACCTGTGAACAATAGCTGCGTTTACATGGACACTATAATCGGATTGACGGCTCAATCGGACTAAAAAACCTTCATGTAAACACCTTAATCGATCGATTGAGCTTGATCCGAATGAAATTTCGATCGGATTGAAAGGGGTGGTTTATCCCTTTTGTAATCCGATCAAGAGAACATGTAAAGACTTGATCGGATTGAAAACCGAAACTGAAAGGACTGCGCATGTGCGATGACGTTAAATAGCGTAATGACGTATGACGCGCGGAACGAGCTGTTATTCCTGTTGAATAAAGTGTCATATTAATAAGTTTCCCGTCATTCTAAAATTCTCATTTCACTAGCGCGTCTGTGAAGTGAAGCAGGACAACGTCCCACCAGTCCTTGTTTTGGATTCTCATCCACAGACGTCTGGTTTTGGCCGCGGGGAAGGGCATTTTTACTGCGTGATCAATAAGCAGCACGGCAAAACGGTTAATATGCTCTAAATTATGACCAGAGACGAAATAATATTACGTCTGCTGTTTAAAACAAATAAAGAACCAATAGATGAGAATATTTATGCGCGAACAGCGGGAAACTCTGTATATTCGTGCAGTGTGCGCATGTCAAAACATCAGATCCGATTTGAAACTTGTGACATATAAACGCGCACATCAACCCGATTACTTTATTTATCATTCATGTAAACACCTTGTTCGGATTCATCAATCGGATTGATTTCATTCCGATTGTGTCCATGTAAACGTAGACAGATGTTGATTTTTGGTAAGGAAAAAGTCATTTATTTGTTTGTGATATTACCATCGATGAATAAACATGAATGAATCAATAGAGATACATATATATATATATATATATATATATATATATATATATACATACAAATACATCATAGGCCTATATAAGAAATGGATCATATACATATAAATATAAATACATACATTATATGTATAAACTAGATCTGTAAAGCCGCTTTGTATCTCTGTAAAGCCGCTTTGGAACAATCTACATTGTTAAAAGCGCTATATAAATGAAGATGACTTGACTTGACTAGATTAAAAAGTTCTTTGAGACAAACTTTAAGTTGGCTTGAGAAAGCTGGACCAGAAAGTTTGAAGAAGTTAAAAGTAGTTTGAAGTTTAAATTAGTTTAAAGTTTAAATTAGTTTGAAGTTTAAAGTAGTTTAATGTTTAAAGTAGTTTAAAGTTTAAAATAGAAGTTTAAAGTAGTTTAAAGTTTAAAGTATAGTTTGAAGTAGTTTAAAGTTGCTAGGGTGTTTCTAGTGGGTTGCTAAGGTGTTCTGGGTGGTTGCTAGGTGGTTGCTAGGGTATTCTGGGTGGTTGCTATGGTGTTGCTATGCGGGTACTAGGGTGTTCTGGGTGGTTGCTATGGTGTTCTGGGCGGTTGCTAAGGTATTTTGGGTGGTTGCTAGGGTATTCTGAGTGGTTGCTAGGTGGTTACTATGGTGTTTTAGGTGGTTGCTATGGTGTTACTAGGCGGTTGCTATGGTGTTATGGGAGGTTGCTAAGGTATTTTGGGTGGTTGCTAGGGTGTTGCTATGGTGTTCTGGGTGTTTGCTAGGTGGTTGCTAAGGTATTTTGGGTGGTTGCTAGGGTGTTTCTAGGCTGTTGCTAGGGTGTTCTGGGTGGTTGCTATGGTGTTACTAGGCGGTTGCTATGGTGTTCTGGGTGGTTGCTAGGTGATTACTATGGTGTTACTAGGTGGTTGCTATGGTGTTCTGGCTCTTTCAGCTTCCCTCTCCTCCATCTCTCGGATCACCTCCTCAAAATCTTTTCTTTTCCTCCCCACTCTTACGCTCTGACCTCACTGAGGATGGAGAGGTAACAGCAACATCCGGGCCAGATGAGTCAATAAGGGTGGGTGGTGTTATGGAGGGTCTGCCCCCTATAGGCTAGTTGCATGTGGCCACCATGTTGGATTTCTGATCAGCGAGTGTGGGGGTAGACACTTCCGGTTTCGAATTATGCCCGGTGCAGGGAGCTGGAGAAAGCCAAAAATTATCTCTTATAGTTGTTTATAGAATCAATTATATCACTTAAAATACTACTAAGATCCTTATTACTATCACACGAGCCAATGGCAATTAAATGCACGGATGCATAGTCTGATTAATGAATGAAATACAACTGTTCACAAACAGAATATTGTATTTGTCATGCTGCATACGCAATGATAATTATGCCTACTGTAAATATAGAGTTACAACTACGATTAGAGTTGTTTGCATAAAATGCACCGTGAACATTCACACGTTTGCCCTGTAATAGGCTACAATTTATCTCCATAAATACTATTTTCTCAATTCTGCGCATATATTTTCACTTATTTACATCAATTGCTCGAGCAATATTATCATCACATATTTTACATTTACATTTTTAATTGTAGGTACCACAAACAATTTAATATAGCTAAATTTGTGTATATTTTACACATTGTAAACTACTGTATGTGCTGCTTATAAACAACAGACAGATGATGATTTATGAAACAGATGGTCTTTACTCATCTCACTTGCACAAAATAAATGCAGTAATAGAAAGCATAGAAACGCACAGGTGAAATACACTGAAAATTATATGCATTTAAAAATTTGGTTGGGTTGAAGTCATCCCTCCGGATCTTCTGCATCCACTCAGCCCGTACCGCAGCGTCAACAGGGAATGCATGAAAGCTGACTTCTTTGTTGTAACGTGACGGAACAGTACATAACGGCACACAACAATGAAGTGCTGAGGCTGTCACCCTCTGAGAGGCAAGTTGCCTCTCTTGAATCCTAAAAACACTCATTGTAAAATATTATCTCTCTGTAATGGAACTCGGTCGCTGTTGTCTCTAGCTCTAGTTGTCTCCCACTCTCGCTGTCAGATCACCGGAAGTTTTCACCGGAAGTACTGGCCCACACACTCAAGTTCGAATGTCAACGGTCGCCATATTGTGCACGGAGCGAATTGCCTCATCCATGGCAGAATACCATTTCCAGGATGCTGCTGTAACATCCCCATCCTCAGTGCTTACCCCAGTCTGTGGACATTTCAGATCCTACAAATATTTGAAGACAGTCAATTATATTGTAAAACATATGATTCGTTAAATTATTGCATTACAGGGCCAAACATGAGTATGATTAAATCATGACAGAATTCTCATTTTGGGGTGAACTACAATAATAAAAAAAAAATACTTTGTATTTTTGTTTAAGGTTTTCCCTTTTTTTTTTTTTTTATCTGAACAGCAGACATTTTGCCCTCTAGCCTCTGCTCTGTGATTAAAAACTCTGCAATAAATGCACAGAAATCAAGCATAAAAGGAATACAGTAAGAGCTTGAGTAGAAATGTTTACATCTACAACTAACTTACCATTGAATCTACAGCACTTAAATAAAATGACATATTACATTTGTCTTGTATACTTACTCAAAATTGTATTATGCCCTTTTATTGCAGCATTTCTTTTTCCAGTGAAGAGGGCTTCATTAGCCACTCTCTCCACTCTATTAGAACACGGGTGTGTTCATCAGCCCCTGCAAAATCAACACAGAATTTAACATGTGATGAGGTAAATCTATTAATGTTACATGGACAAGCTGAGGTACACTTGTTAACAGTAGCTTGCTATGTAGCCAACAAATATTTCAACCCTGGTATGTTTAGCAGCCAGAATTTAAAAATTTTCAGGGGGAGAAACCCCCTGACCCCTCCTAACATGATCCATATCACCCATCAGAAAACAATTGCAACGTCTCAGATTGTGCCCCCCCAGAATTTTGGCTTGCATGACGCCCCTGTGTGAAATAATACTGTTTGGGTACGCATTCACAGTCAGCTCCTGAGGGTGCTGGCAGTGTTCATTGAGAAATATCTTGACACGTACATCCGTGCGCTGTAGGATGTTTCCGCCTCGCACTATTGACTTTCTTCTTAAGGGATGAAAGCCAAATATTGAAATGGCTCGAATCTCGCATTTGCTCGCATTCAACTTTAAAGTGTTAGTTTCTTTTGTTCATGATTTTTTTCTAAATAAAAATCAGTAAATTTATTCTCGTTTTTTTTTTTGTCTATTTAAATTCTATTTACAAACTCCCCACACACAATAATGGTCAATAACTGTAATTTGTTGAAAGCTAATCTTTTTCTGAAAAAGGTGACACTTTGCACATTAAGATAGCACATTGTTTTAGAATTGTACAGTCCAAAAATCTAAATATGTGAAAAACTCCTATTTTAGCTCTAGGTTCTAAAGGGTTAATCAGATTCTATAGCCTGGACATTCCTTCTACGCCAGGCACTCTAGTGCTCTCGTCTTAAGTGTGCCTGTGCGCAGCTTCACACTGGGACAGGCAGGGCTTGTTGTGGCATAGTGGGTACTCGTTCCCCAAAGTGTCGTCATTGACGCAGTTCGAGCTCCCTTGAAAGGGAACGTCTCGGGTTATGACTGTAACCCATGTTCCCTGAGAAGGGAACGAGACACTACGTCCCTTCGCCACACCTTCCCCTGCCTGGGAGTGACTTGCTTCATCGCAAAAGCTAACTCTGTTGTGTGTCGGCGTCCCTTTGTAGCTTCCGTGTATGCCGTCACGTTACGTCATGACCCCAGCACCAATCAGGATTGGATTAGTTTCATTCATAGTTCTGATACGTTATGCTAAGGGCGTTCCCCAAAGTGTCATAATCAACGCATTGTCTCATTCCCTTCTTAGGGAACAGGGGTTACAGTCATAACCTGAGACGTTCTTTCACCATTCCCGGTCTCTAACACACACTCATAGCGTTTGTCATGGTCTTACAGATGTCAGAGCAGAAATGAAAGCTGATGCTCTCTTTATGTTTTTCCGTCGTCTCTGTGCACGTTCATATGTAAATTGCGCAAGCTTACGTTGTCCATTAGATTGAAAGATCTAAAAAAAAAAAAAAAAACATACATTTATCCACCCATAGACCCTCCCCTCGAAAAAATCAGTAAAGAAGTGACGGATTAAAAACTTGAGATCCAAACGACCAAAATGCATCTTAATACCTGGTATAAACTGGCCCAAAGGTTCATAAACGTTCCCTCCGAAAGTTTAGGTTGCCATTGGCTCACTGACCCCCTGGAGGATTGACCTCCACAGAAGTTAAAGGCCACAGTCCCAGTGACCCTCCCTCTCTTCCTTCCTTCTCCTGATTGCTGTTTGTGTGAAAAGACTGGACACATCCAGTCCGACCGCGGGACCTTTCCCCTGGTGCGCAGCTGGAGGGGCCTCAAGTTACTAATATTTTAACTTCCTTGTCAACAACAGAGTCAGGCTATTCTTCATTTAACGTGGAAGAAATTGATTGCAACTTCAACACCATCAAACTTCTGAACTATTAAAGGGATAGTTCACCCAAAAATGAAAATTCTGTCAGTAATCACTCACCCTCATGTTGTTCCAACCCCATAAGACTTTTGTTCATCTTCGGAAGACAAATTACGATATTTTTTATGAAATCTGAGAGCTGGATCACTCCTCCATAGGCTTCTATGGAATCGAATCTTAGTCACACGCATCACTCACATGACCAGCGTTGGCCAATAGTGAGCCTACGTGGTGACGTACAACCCAGAAGCGCTGCACTGTTACACTACGTGAACTCACTCAGGCCCACACAGACGAAAATGAATAGTTGAATAAAGTCGTTATTTTTGGGGGGTTTTGCGCGCAAAAAGTATTCTCGTCGCTTGATAAACTTGTGGTTGAGCCACTGTAGTCACTGTAGTCAGGACTATTTTAACGATGTCTTTAATAACTTTTCTGGGCCGGCAAGTTTCGATCCCATAGAAGCCTACGGAGGAGTGAGCCAGCTCTTAGATTTCATCAAAAATATCTTAATTTGTGTTCTGAAGATGAACAAAATACTTACGGGGTTGGAACAACATGAGGGTGAGTGATTACTGACAGAATTTTCATTTTTGGGTGAACTATCCCTTTAAGACTTTCTCCTGGACTGCATCTGGACACTTTTTCAACAGCTGAGGCATTGCATGCCATGTATCATAAATTCAACTTACTAAACAGTGGTTTAGTATAAGCTGTAGACCCCTTGTTAACAAGGTGCTTTGAACTAAGAAACTGTTCTTGTTCTGTTCAGGTGGTTGACTGACTCTTTTCCATAGCTTCATTCCCCTGTCTCTATTTAGGTTTCATTCAGTCACTTTCACTTTCCATTTTACCCATGTATGCATGATTGTGTGTGTGTTTGTTTAGATTAGTTATGTGTTCGTGATTTAGCTAAATAAACTTTTGTTCACATTCATGTGAGTTTAGATTCTGGTCACTGCTTGTAAATCAACTTTTATGATGTGATTCTGTGACCACGAAAAATATCCTTTCTGAGAGTTGATAGACGGTCAATACCGAGTGTTCGCTGGACGAACAGAATAATTTATTGTAATATTATTTCAGCAAATAATTCGATTACGGACTAAGAACTTCAAGGTTATTTTGTCACTGTCCCTGGAGCAACTGCGTCATCTGCATTTCTCCCCATAGTCTTCATAATTTACATGTCTGATATAAACGAACTGTGACAAGCACATCTCAGTGTAAGGAGCAGAATGCACTTTAACAGTAGCCTGTGAAACAGGTGTGGCAGGTTGTTTCTCTTTATTATTTATTATTATTTGTAAAATTATCCAGCTGTTATTATCGTTATAGTGTATTTTAGTAGTAGTATTGGAGTATAAAATCAAAATACTGTTTTATTTTTAAAGTGTATTTTTAAAGCTGTAAATATTGTACTGATATTAAATGCAAAAATTTCTTCATACAGAAGATGAACAGGCACACAAAGAGATTTCTGTAAGGACTAATATTCATCATGTCAGTGGGAAACATCAGCTTTGTAAAAGAATTTGTCATAGTCGGCTTTCCTGGACTTCAGCCTCATTACTATGGCCTTGTATCAGCACTTCTGTTTTTTGTCTATGTGTCTACTTTGATGGGAAATGCTGTATTTTTTACATTGTTTGTAATGACTAAGAGCCTTCAGAAGCCTGTTTATTATTTCATTTTAAATCTTGTTGTTTGTGATGTATTATTCAGCACCACAGCATTACCAAAGATAATTAGCAGGTATTGGTTACAAGATGGAACCATTTCGTTCTTGGGTTGCTTTGTTCAGATGTTCTTTGTGCATTATTTAGGTGGTGTCTGTTCATTAATTCTAGCAGTAATGGCTATAGATCGCTATGCAGCAATATGTTACCCACTTCAATATCATAGTATCATGACAAACAGAAATGTACTCATTTCAATCCTTTGCTCTTGGGTTTTGAGTTTAATAGCACCCTTAATGATAGTCATTCGAGCATACCCTATTCCTTATTGTGCAGAAAACACCATTATCCACTGTTACTGTGATCATGTTTCCATTACAACACTGGCATGCACAGACAGAGCACTGTATAGTGTTCCAGCCCTCATCAGTGCCCTTGTAACATTGATGGGGTCTCTTGTTGTTATTATTTTCTCATACTTTTCCATTTTTGTGGCAGTTATACGAATTTCAAGCACTCGAGGAAGGATGAAGACTTTCTCCACCTGCAGTCCTCAGCTCATCATAATTGCTCTCTATTTTCTACCCAGGTGTTTTATTTATTTGTCTGGCAACATCGGCATAAAGTTCAGTACAGATTTGCGATTAGTCATTATTATGATGTATAGTCTGTTACCACCCATGATCAACCCTCTCATTTATTGTTTAAGAACGGAAGAGGTAAAAAAGATTTTAAGACGACAATTTCAAAAGAGGCAAATCGGTATTTCTTTATTTTTCTGATCTGCTATATTTAAAAGGATAGTTCACCTAAAAATGAAAATTTTGTCATCATTTACTCACCCTCAAGTTGTTCCAAACCTGTATGAGTTTCTTTCTTCTGTTGAACACAAAATAAGATATTTTGAATAATGTTGGTACCCAGACAGTTGACGGTAGCCATTGAAAAAAGAACAATCTGAGGGTGAGTAAAATGACAGATTTTCTTTTTTTCTTTAATAAGTTAGACCAAAATTTTGCAGAAGCAAATGTGTTTATATAATGTTTATACACCTTTATATGATTTCCACATACGCACCAGATAACTAGACATATATATATATTTTTTTACTTTAGTAAATCTGTATTTATACATAATTTATTCAATAAGGCTTCCAATGTCACCATTCTACTGATAGATAAAGTTGGAGCATCATGGTGCTCAAAGCAACTCTCACATTTAGGCAGGCAATGAAAACAGCAAAAAACAACAGAAGCTTTTGAACTACATGTGGGTAGAGGTGGTTGGGATACATTGTTATTCAGTACATCACACATCTGCTGTAATGTCAGAATGCACCAGATTGTAGTTCTTCTATCGCATTTCATTAAAAAAAAAATTAATCCAGCATTAAAAGTAGCTACTATTAAATGCATAAAATAAGTCATAATTTTTATATAATGTGAATTGTATGCATCCTGTTGTTTTAATAGCTCTAACCAGTGTTGGGGGTAATGCATTACAATATAAGTGTTACGAACTGCTCAGAGACACAAAGTAGGAGATCCAAATGCAGCTTTATTGGCTGGGGCAATCCAGAGGCGTAATCCAAAGTACAGGCTAGGGTCATACACAGGCAGGTAGTCAAAACAAAGAAACAAACAAAACAAACAAAACAGGCAGGGACCAGAGGCAAGAGAGTAATCCAGGGACCAGAGGCAAGAGAGTAATCCAGGGAACAGGGCAAGATATCAAAAACCAAGAAACAAGAAAACCAGGGAAACGCTCAGAAATGCAGTGTAACACTTAACAAGACTTCGCGGTGAGTGAATGAATGAACAAGGTATAAATAGACTGAGACTAACAGGGTGATGGGACACAGGTGAATGCAATCAGTGATAATGAGGTACAGGTGAATGTGATGAGTGTTCAGAGATAATGAGTCCGGTCAGTGAGTATGGGAATTGTAGTCTGAGAGTGAACGTGAGTGTCTGATGTGGAGTGCCCTCTGGTGGCTCTCAAGGGCACTCCAGCTGGTGACCGTTACATAGCCCCCCCTTTAAGGAGCGGATTCCAGACGCTCCTAACTTGTCCAGGAGGGTGGTGGAGCGGAGGCAGACCCGGGGGCGGGATGGAGGGCCAGGCCCGTGCAGCGGAAGAGGACCTGAAGACTCCGGCAGGGCGGAAGGCCAGGGCGGAGCAGGCTGTGCAGGCGACCAGGGCGGATCAGGCTGTGCAGGCGACCAGGGCGGATCAGGCTGTGCAGGCGGCCAGGGCGGAGCAGGCTGTGCAGGCGGCCAGGGCGGAGCAGGCTGTGCAGGCGGCCGTGGCGGAGCAGGCAGTGCAGGCGGCCAGGGCGGAGCAGGCTGTGCAGGCGGCCGGGGCAGAGCAGGCTGAGCAGGCGGATCCAACGGTTCAGGAACATGAACGGGCTCTAGAACAGGAACAGACACCGGCTCAGGGACAGGAACAGACACCGGCTCAGGGACAGGAACAGACACCGGCTCAGGGACAGGAACAGACACCGGCTCAGGGACAGGAACAGACACCGGCTCAGCGGCGGCCATCTTTTCCGAAGACACTGGCTCGGTGGAGACCATCTTGTCCCGAGACACTGGCTCGGCGGTGGCCATCTTGTCCGAAGACACAGGCGTGGTTTCAGCCATCTTGTCCGAAGACACAGGCGTGGAGTCGGCCATCTTGTCCGAAGACACAGGCGTGGAGTCGGCCATCTTGTCCGAAGACACAGGCGTGGAGTCGGCCATCTTGTCCGAAGACACAGGCGTAGAGTCGGCCATCTTGTCCGAAGACACAGGCGAGGATTCGGCCATCTTGTCCGAAGACACAGGCGTAGAGTCGGCCATCTTGTCCGAAGACACAGGCGCAGAAAGAGGAAGAGGAACAGATTCAGGCTCAGTATCCGGATCAGATTCAGTCTCGGCGGGACGAGACTCTTGACGGGCGAACGTGACGTGAAGCTCAGTCTCTGGATCGGCTGACGTGACGTGAAGCTCAGTCTCTGGATCGGCAGAAGTGACGTGAAGCTCAGTCTCTGGATCGGCAGAAGTGACGTGAAGCTCAGTCTCTGGATCAGGATCAGCGCGCTCTGAGCTTGACGGGACCAGCGTCAGCGAGGGCTTTGAGCTGGATAGGACCAGCGGCGAAGAGGACTTTGAGCTGGACAGGACCAGCGATGAAGAGGGCTCTGAACTGAACGGAACCAGCGGCGAAGAGGGCTCTGAGCTGGGCAGGACCAGCGGCGAAGAGGGCTCTGAGCTGGGCAGGACCAGCGGCGAAGAGGGCTCTGAGCTGGGCAGGACCAGCGGCGAAGAGGGCTCTGAGCTGGACGGAACCAGCGATGAAGAGGGCTCTGAGCTGGGCAGGACCAGCGGCGAAGAGGGCTCTGAGCTGGACGGAACCAGCGATGAAGAGGGCTCTGAGCTGGACGGGACCAGCGGTGAAGAGGGCTCTGTGCTGGACGGAACCAGCGATGAAGAGGGATCTGAGCTGGATGGGACCAGCGGTGAAGAGGGCTCTGTGCTGGACGGGACCAGCGGTGAAGACTCTAGCTTGGCGGGCATGTCGCTTGCTGTCTCAGGGGCGGCGGGCATGACGCATACTGCCTTGGCTTCGGCAGATCTGGCGTGAAGTGCGGGCTCGGCAGACGTGACGTGAAGCTCTGGCTCGGCAGACGTGACGTGAAGCTCTGGCTCAGGAGATACTGTGGGTTCACGGAGCTCTTCCTCTACCCCGCCCACAGTAAACGATGAGCCACTCAACAAAAGGGCCAGGTTGATATACTGCTCTAAAGTCCCATGAGGATCATGCCAGGGCATGAATGAACTGAGCGGTTCAGATAGTCCTCCACGAAAAAATATCATTAGGCACTCTGTGGTCATTGAGGTAAGATGTGCCAGTTCAATAAACTCTTCGACATACCTCTCAATCGAACGATTCCCCTGACGGAGACGCAGGATTTGTGCACCTGTGTCCATGGTTGGCATGGCTGCTGGATCTTTGTGTGGCGAAGTCTTCTGTTACGCACTGCTCCGAGACACGAAGGTAGAGATCCAAATGCAGCTTTAATGAGGGGTAATCCAAAGACGAAATCCAATAAACAGGCAATGGTAGAAACACAGGTAAGCAGTCCAAACAAACAAATAAACAAACCAACAAAACAGGCAGGGACCAGAGGCAAGAGAGTAATCCAGGGACCAGAGGCAAGAGAGTAATCCAGGGAACAGGGCAAGATATCAAAAACCAAGAAACAAGAAAACCAGGGAAACGCTCAGAAATGCAGTGTAACACTTAACAAGACTTCGCGGTGAGTGAATGAATGAACAAGGTATAAATAGACTGAGACTAACAGGGTGATGGGACACAGGTGAATGCAATCAGTGATAATGAGGTACAGGTGAATGTGATGAGTGTTCAGAGATAATGAGTCCGGTCAGTGAGTATGGGAATTGTAGTCTGAGAGTGAACGTGAGTGTCTGATGTGGAGTGCCCTCTGGTGGCTCTCAAGGGCACTCCAGCTGGTGACCGTTACAATAAGATTACTTTTTTGATGCAACTAGTAAAGTAAGAATAGTTACTTAACTAACTAGTTATTTTAGTTAGTTATTAAACTAGTTATTAGTTTACTAGTTAAACTTAGTTATTTTAAGTGCTTAAAATTACTAAGTAATTTATAAAAATACACATTAATATTTGAGTTATTTTTTATATAAAATAATTTATTTTCAGTTTAATTCCTTTGCTTAGACATTTTTAAAACTACTGAATTAAAATTCTCTCTCATCTTCACAAAGTACTCACTTCCAACAGTAGTCACTTCAAACGGAGAAAAAAAATGCGTAACACATTACGTTCAACTTTCAATAAAAATAGTTGTACAGTAGGGAGTCAATTTAACGCGTAATATTAAGAGATATTTTGTATGGCATATGTAACGATTGTTGTTCTTAATGTGTCCTTTACACATCCCCCACAACCGTCATCAAATCGAAATGGACGACGCACAGGACTCTGGTTCTCTGTTATCTTTATTCTCCGCAGCAATGATGATCGTGTCTGAAGAATACATCGAAATGTATCAATTTACTGGGTGAAAACACTGCAGACATAAATTACCGCAGCAGTGTCAGCCATTTCTGCTGAACTACCAATAACTTGTAACAATTCCACATTAACAAAACAATTAGTACATTTGAAAATCACATACCTGAAGAATACACCGAAATGTATCAATTTACTGGGTGAAAACACTGCAGAGCAGACATAAATTACTGAAATAAAGAAAAACATAAAAATCAACAACTCATTCTCATTGAGAGTAAATGAACTATTTAGCCATCCGGCGCTACATTAGCAGCAGCACATGTTAATTTCCTATATGAGACAGGAGGCAGAAAAGTAATTACTCAACAAAGTTTCATTGGACATATAAACCCATCCAACGCAATGTATGTTTGTTGACAATCACTACAAACATTTACATCTCAAAGAACTCATATTAAATACACTTGTATCACATTTTTAAACCCAATAAACAGGAGAGAAGAGAAACTTAGGTAAAGTTGGTTTTATATTCGATATTCGCACATTCGCGGACTTCCGCGTTCAATAACTCGTGAACTAAACGTTGTTGCTACAGAAAACACCTATCACATATAACTACAGATAAAACACCAGAAGCTACAAAATAATTTTCCTCAAAACGATCTTTCCTTCGCACTGGACAAAATACATTATCTCTATGCGCAGGCTGCTAAGAAGGGACCATCTGCAAAGTGCAAACCCGAAGGAAAGCTTGTTTTGAGGAAGATTTAAATATTAAAACAATGTTATTTGTGTAGTAACAATATTCAGCTCACAAGATATCGAACGCGGAACTCCGCGAATATGCAAATTTAAAACCAACTTTACCCAAGTTGCAGACTTGATCATGTAGGACCTCAGTACCACATACGTGGACAGCACCATGAACATAGTCAAGTAAAAAAAAAAAAAAAAAAAACAGTTGCCAACCAGGGTAAAAATAGTTTCAGGTTTGATATTTGCTGCGTATTCACCTAGACTGCTTTAGTGTACTTTTGTGTAGGCTACTGTACATACAGTACGCAAATATGTTTTATGTAAAAGTTACAGTAATTCACCAAAGGGATTTTTTTCATGTTCCAAAGGTAGTGCTTTCCTATTGACCAGACTGACTTACTACAGGTGGAATTTTGACAATACCTCCTTTACTGTACGTACAATAAACAAATAAGTTTAAGAAAAAATTACAGTAATTCACCTAAAGTATTTTTTCCTGTTCCAAAGGGTGTAGTGCTTTCCTAGTGACCACACTGACTTACTACAGGTGAAATTTTGACAATACCTCCCTTACTTTAAGTATAGTACAAACATATTATTATTTAAAAAATACTGTAATTTCCAGATCCAGATCCACCAAAGGAGGGAGAGCATTTTCACATTTAGCTCCGAAACTCTGGAATAGCCTTCCTGATACTGTTCGTTGCTCAGACTCGCTCTCCCAGTTTAAAACTAGATTAAAGACGCATCTCTTCAGCCAGGCATTCATATAACATTTTAAATCTTACTGTTCAAACTACAATCTGGCCTCTAGTTCATAAATGCCAGAGGAGAACTGGCCCCCGACTGAGCCTGGGTTCTCCCAAGGTTTTTTTTCTCCATTGGGTCACCTGATGGAGTTTTAGGACACCATTAGGTCACTTGATGGAGTTTTCGGTTCCTTGCCACTGTTGCCTTTGGCTTGCTCAGTTGGGGATATTTTGGGGATATTAATTTAATTTTATCAATCAATAAATTTACACTAGAAACAACCTTGTTGTGTTATTTTGGTTTAATGCTGTGAAGCTGCTTTGATGCAATCTGTATAGTGAAAAGAACTCTATATATACACTTAATTTCTCCTTTTTTCATGTTCCAATGGTTATAGTATGGTCCTAGTGATCACTCAATTAACTTTGATAAATGTATTAGGTAAAAGTATGTATTAGAACTGCTGTTCCTTGTACAACACAATTCTTTCATTGATTAAAAAAATGCAGATATTTTAGGTTAATCATATTTTCAACGTTATAAATAAGCAACACCCTTATTGTAATGATTCAAGTTAAGTTTTTGTTATGAAGTCCTGAAGAAGTGGATTCTGGAACACACTGCTGCTTCAATGTATATCTAATGAGTGATTATAATCAAGGTATTAATCAATAGTTCCCTTTCGTTGTCACTCCGAGTTACGTCGGATGACGACGAATGGGGTTTCGCTTAGAAAGCCTTTCAGCTTCGAGTATATAAAACGAGCCAATGGCAATGAAATGCCATGGGTCTGCGGAATTTGCATAGCGTATCTCCGCCCCACGCAGGGGGTATATAAGGAAGTGCGCGAGCAACATGCAGATATGTTTTCGCTTCGGAGCCAAGAGTTTTCTTCACTCCTACAAGCCATTCTGTATCATCTTCACTCTTCGAGACGAGCGGCTCTTCAGTGTGTTGGTGTGACGGCGTGTTCCAGCGAGATCGCATTGCCTGCTGCTGGTCTGTGCAGTGATCTGCCGACAGTGTGTGTGTTTCTCCCTGGGCGCTTCAGCACTCTGCTGAGCTTTTCCTCTCTCTAAAAGAGCTGCATGCGGCACGTCTTTTTCAAGACGGCTCGCCCGTGTATTACTGGATGTGGGCGCGTGACTCATCTGTTTAACGGTCGCGAGCGCTGTTTTGCGTGTTGGGCTTAATCACGCTCGGCAGCGCTCGTGGATGAGTCATGTTTTCATTGCGGGAACATGACCATCGCGATGTTTATAGATCGAGACTCAATGATCTCCGTGTGGGTAGAGTCCCCTCTGCCACACCCCAATCTATCTCTTCCTACGAGTGGGGATACTTTGGCTGGTGGCCAGGGTGATCTGAGAGTTACAGTGTGGCATAATACCGATGAGCATTCCTCGGGCCACGCCCCCCTCCACATCGCAAACCGTGGGGCTTCCGTGTGTGCCTGGTTCCTCTCGGGGACCCAGTGTTTTCATTCGGGGCTCCAGCAGGTGGTGTCATGTCACTCACAGCATCACAAGGCGGGCTTGATTCCTCTGGAAATGAGGATTCGACTGCGTTGCCTCCCTCTGGAGTGTCAGCGTTAGTCGGGTCAGATCCAGAGCTGATGGCCATGCTTTCCCGGGCAGCTGAAAGCATCGGTTAGAGTGGCGCCGCACTCTCCCCGAGCGCTGTAGGCTTCCCGGATGTACATCAGGGCGCTTCCGGTCCGCGGGAGTCCACGTGACTTTTCGCGGCCCGCGGGCATCCTCCGCCTTCGCTGCCCTTGATCGTGAGGCGATCTTGGTCTGTATGTTCTCTGTCACTATTGTGACACAGGCATGCGGTCCTGTGTGTCGACTTCACCTTCGAGGCAGTGCTGACTCGGGAGTTCTGTCAGAACCGGCCGCAGTGGAACGCTAGTCCTTCCCTGGCCAACACTGACAGAACGCGGAATCTCGACCACTCCCCCTTGCTGGGACGCTATGCCTCCCATGCCCGGCCTGGTCGTTCCGCCGCGCACACTACTGACCTCGCTCTCGGGCGACATCGGTACCTGCGTGATCCCGGGGTCAGGTGATGTCCACAGCTGTGGTCCAGGAATGGGCTCAGCCAAGTTGATGTGAGGGGATCTGAGAATTCATTTTCTCAGTTCCCCTATGTCCCAGGCTGGGCTCCTCGGCGGTGTGGTTGAGGACTGTACCCTACAGTCTTTTGACCCCCCCAGAAGCAGACTGAGGCCTTCTGGACCAACGGTCATCCGTCCGTGTGGTCTCCTTAGTCTGCTTCCCGCCGAGGCCGCCTCCCTGCGGCCCCTCCCCTCGAGCCTTCACTGGCCCCGAGTAGGAGAGAGTTGCAGGAGGGCGGCACCACCCGTCTCCGCCCCTTAGCCGGCCAAACGCCAGGCTAAGCAGCACTCTCGAGACGGGTGGCTTGCTCGGTGGTGTGGTTGAGGACTGCGCCCAACAGTCTTCGACCCTCCCCTGAAGTGGACTGAGGCCTTCTGCACCGACGGTCATCCGTCCGTGCGGTCTCCTTAGTCTACTTCCCGCCGAGGCTGCCTCCCTGCGGCTCCTCCCCTCGAGCCTTCACCGGCCCCGGGCTGGAGGGGGATGCAGGAGGGTGGCACTGCCCGTCTCCGCCCCTTAGCTGGCCAAAACGCCAGGCTAAGCAGCACTTTTGAGATGGGCAGCTTGGAGTTAGGGCTCAGTTCTTCTCAGGAGTTGGTAGCAGGGCCACTCCGTCCCCCGGTGGAGGGCCGGGGGAGAATCTCTTGTTTCAAGAACTGATGCCCCTTCCTCCGAGCCCCAAGAGGTTGTGGATGATGGTGCGCTCCGCTCACGAGCCTCACCACTCTCGTCCCCCTCTGTCGCCAGACCCCTGCCAGAGCACGCCCCCGTGGGACGCTGGTCCTCCCCTGGCCTCCTCTGGCAGGGCGCGGCTAATGACCGTGCCCCCACACCGGGCCGCTATGCCACCCACGTCCGGGCCGGTCATTCCGCTTCGCTGCTCCCTCAGTGTACGTCTGGTTCCCTTGACCCCGCTGGTACAGCTTTTGGAGCTTTCCCAGACTGTCCCGTTGGGTCGCGAGAACCATCAGGCTCGGCTACGCGATTCAGTTCGCGCGGTCTCCTCCCCGCTTCAGGGGAGTCCACTTCACTATGGTCGGTGGCAATACCCCTGTCATGAGAGTGGAGGTCGCCACCCTACTGGCGAAGGGTGCGGTCGAGATTGTCCCTCCAGCCGAAATGAAGTCCGGCTTCTACAGCCCCTACTTCATTGTACCAAAGGCAGCGATCGACCTGAAGGACGCCTACTTCCATGTCTCCATTCTTCCTCGACACAGACCGTTTCTTCGGTTTGTTTTCGAGGGGCAGGCATACCAGTACGCGGTTCTCCCTTTCGGGCTAGCCCTGTCTCCTCACGTCTTCACGAAGGTCGTCGAGGCAGCCCTTGTTCCCCTACGAGAACACAGGGTTTGCATCCTGAACTATCTCGACGACTGGCTGATCCTAGCTCACTCTCGAGACCAGGTTTGCGAACACAGGGATCTCGTGCTTCGGCACATAGCTTGTCTGGGCCTTCGGGTCAACTGGGAGAAGAGCAAACTCTGTCCCGTGCAGAGGATCTCTTTTCTCGGTATGGAGATCGACTCAGTCGTCATGTGCGCGCAGCTTACGAGCGAGCGCGCGCAGTCACTGCTGACTTGCCTTCGTCAGTTCGAGGGCAAGAGTGCGGTTCCACTGAAACTTTTTCAGAGGCTCCTGAGGCATATGGCATCCGCAGCCGCAGTAACGCTGCTCGGATTGCTTCATATGGGACCGCTTCAGCTTTGGCTTCGCGATCGAGTCCCGAGGTGGGCATGGCAACACGGCAAGCTCCGAGTTCCAGTGACTCCGACCTGCCGTCAGACCTTCACCCCGTGGTCGAACCTCAATTTTCTTCGGGCCGGAATGCCCTTAGAACGAGTTTCCAGGCATGTTGTTGTATCGACAGATGCCTCCACCACGGGTTGGGGCGCCATGTGCAATGGACATGCTGCCGCGGGCTCCTGGACAGGACCCCAGCGCCTTTGGCATGTCAGTTGCCTCGAGTTGCTGGCTGTACGCCTTGCCCTGCACCGCTTCCGTGCGTTGCTCAAGGGTCAACACGAACTAGTCCGATCAGACAATACCGCCACAGTAGCGTACATCAACCGTCAAGGTGGTCTACACTCCCGCCGTATGTCGCAACTCGCCCGCCACCTCCTCATATGGAGTCAGAAGCATCTGAGGTCGCTTCGAGCCATTTATATCCCGGGAGACCTGAACCAGGCGGCCGACGAGCTGTCTTGGCTTCGGCCTCTCGCTGGAGAATGGAGACTCCATCCCCAGTCGGTTCAGCTGATTTGGGATCAGTTCGGGGACGCACAGGTAGATCTGTTTGCCTCCCACGACTCGTCCCATTGCGACCTGTTTTATTCCCTGACCGAGGGCACGCTTGGCACGGATGCACTGGCGCACAGCTGGCCGCGGGGCCTCCGCAAGTATGCGTTTCCCCCAGTGAGCCTTCTTGCGCAGACTTTGCGCAAGATCAGGGAGGACGAGGAGCAGGTGATTTTGGTTGCCCCGTATTGGCCCAACCGCACCTGGTTCCCAGAACTAGTACTCCTCGCGACAGCACCTCCCTGGCCAATTCCTCTGAGGAAGGACCTGCTTTCTCAGGGACGGGGCACCTTATGGCACCCTCGTCCCGATCTTTGGAACCTCCAAGTGTGGCTCCTGGACGGGACGAGGTAGGTTTGAGTACCCTACCACCAGCGGTGGTGGCTACCATCACTTCCGCTAGAGCATCGTCCACGAGACATGCCTATGCGTTGAAGTGGAACCTCTTCGTCGACTGGTGTTCTTCTAAACATCTAGAACCCACGAAATGCCCCATCAGTGTCGTGCTTTCCTTCCTGCAAGAAGGGTTGGAGCGAAGGCTGTCTCCCTCCACCCTGAAAGTGTATGTTGCCGCCATTGCCGCACATCACGACGCAGTTGATGGTAAGTCCTTGGGAAAGCACGACCTGATCGTCAGGTTCCTGAGGGGAGCGAGGAGACTGAATCCTCCTCGTCCTCCCCTCGTACCCTCTTGGGACCTCTCAGTGGTTCTAACTGCCCAATCAGTGGAGCTTAAGTTCCTGTCAATGAAGACAGCGCTCCTGGTTGCATTGGCCTCCATCAAGAGGGTAGGAGACCTGCAGGCATTTTCGGTTGACGAAGCGTGCCTGGAATTCGGACCGGCTAACTCTCACGTGATCCTGAGACCCCGGCCTGGATATGTGCCCAAGGTTCCCACCACACCCTTTCGAGACCAGGTGGTGAACCTGCAAGCGCTGCCCTTGGAGGAGGCAGACCCAGCCTTGGCACTGCTCTGTCCAGTACGCGCCCTCCGTGCTTACGTTGACAGAACGCAGTGTTTCAGGACCTCAGACCAGCTCTTTGTCTGTCATGGTGGGAAGCTGAAGGGAAAGGCTCTCTCCAAGCAAAGGTTGTCTCACTGGATAGTGGACGCCATTGCTTTGGCATACCAGCAGCAAGGTCGACCATGCCCCCTTGGTGTGACGGCCCACTCCACTCGGAGTGTGGCATCCTCTTGGGCTCTAGCGCATGGCGCCTCGCTAACAGACATCTGCAGAGCTGCAGGCTGGGCGACACCTAACACGTTCGCGAGATTTTACAATCTCCGAGTAGAGCCAGTTTCTTCTCATGTACTCGCTTCAACTAGCCGGTAAGAGATTCTGCTCAGGTGTCTTCGCTTGCTCGCCATTCCTCTCCACGGACGGGATACGTGCGATATTCTCCTCAGGTGAGCCTAATAAGCCCTGAGTCTCCTCCAGCACTGACAACGTCAATGCCAGAGTTATGCCACTGGCAGCTTTCGCGCTTGGCTAGGTGCCTCCATGTGCATGGTTCCCCCTCCGGGCGACCCCCACATGTGTATTTCCACTGTAAGCCTCTCTGAGCATGTGTCTTTCCTTTGGCAAGCCACCTTGCCACCCCTGGGGTTGAAATATTCCACCTGCGGCTGGACACCCCAGTGTTACTCCGTATGCAGCCCTTCGGGGTCATATGTGTATTCTAAGTCCCCCCCTTCGGGTTGGGCATGATTGCATATTTCCACTGAGATATGCTTCCCAGTGTACCTTGGTATTCCTGTGTTAAGTAGGAGTCCTTCGTCCGTGCCAGTCTCACGACAGGGAGCTCAGACTTACGCAGGGCACTGGAAGACAGTCGAGAGGTGGCGTGATTACACTGGGAACCCCATTCGTCATCATCCTACGTAACTCAGAGTGACAACGAAAGGGAACGTCTCGGTTACGTATGTAACCCTCGTTCCCTGAGTAGGGAACGGAGACGTTACGTCTCCCTGCCACTTCCGCTGTACCGCTGGAACGCCTAAGTTCAGTCTCGGCTCCTCAGCGAAGACATATCTGCATGTTGCTCGCGCACTTCCTTATATACCCTCTGCGTGGGGCGGAGATACGCTATGCAAATTCCGCAGACCCATGGCATTTCATTGCCATTGGCTCGTTTTATATACTCTAAGATGAAAGGCTTTCTAAGCGAAACCCCATTCGTCGTCATCCGACGTAACGTCTCCGTTCCCTACGCAGGGAGCGAGGGTTACATACGTAACCGAGACGTTTTCCTTCTATATATCAAATGAGTTGAATGACTTCTCTAGGCTTATGAGATTTTACTTTGTTATAGAAATTACCAGTGTGATTATCGAAAATGTTATTTCATGTATCCTTTAAATGTCTGTATCTGAGGTGTAACGTAAGGGTCTGGCCCATGCCAGGAATGCAGTAACAGTGCTTGCTCATTTAGCCTGCCTTCCAGAGATGAAATATGGACTTCTTTAACAGGTGTCACTACATCCATCTGCTACCCTGATAGCAATGGTCTCAGGAGTCATTGAAACCTATAGTTGTCACGAAACCACACACAGGAACAGGAAGATCCAATAGCAGTGTTTTTATTTTAAGGGTAATCCGTACTCACAACCAGTCCAGGCAAAGGTCAAATCCAAAAAGGCAATCCACAGGCAAACAGACTTAGAATATCAACAGAAGTGTGGGGACAAAGACAAAACTGACAGGGTATATATACACAAGTGCTAAATGAGGTGACGAGAAACAGCTGAACACAATGAACACTCAGTGACAGACAGGATCATGGGAAATGTAGTAACAGAGTGTAGGACACCGTGTGGGAAGAGGACCTCTAGTGGACACCCAGGGAACACAAACCAGACACTGTGACAATAGTTGAGAGACCATTTCTTAGTTAAAGTCTTTACTTTACAGTTAGATTTAAAGTATCCTCTCCTTGAGAGAAAGAACATGTTATCTTAATGTTTTGAGAAGACTCTCCTCCTCATCAAATCCAATCTTGAAGAAACTGTGTCTGTGTGTGTGTGTGTTAGTATTATTGGTTACAGGTTAAGGAACAAGTGGAAATATAGCTGCAAGCAGCGAAACGGGGCCAAGCCCCTGAAGCAGCAGCAAGAGCAGGAATAGTAAAAACAGCAGAAATTGAAGAAAAAACAGATGGTTTAGAAGTATAGGTGAAAATGAACTCAAAATGAACAGTTCAGATGAGAATGAACATAGAATGAACAAGACATACATTAATCCAAGAGGAAGAAAGATTAGTACAACGTTGAATAATAAAGGAATTAACATGACACAACATTACACACAATTTTTTTAAATCATGCCACGTGGGGCTCGAACCCATTATCTCTGGGTCAGATACCTGTCACTCATATCATTGCGCCACTGGGAAGTTGTGTTTTTGGCAAGATGAAGAAGGTCCAATAGTTCAAGTGAGAAGCAATTCAAAATGAATAATTTTTGTATAAATTTGCTGCATGTTGTATTTATCGAGTTCGTTCACATATAGGCACCATGTCTGGAACAGAAGCAACTTTTCCACGACTTAAGGCCACAATACCTCTTGCGATCTGGGAATGTGCCACACAGCATTCAAACCCACAACCGGAATGGTTCATGGTTCATGCTAACCAATTAGCATGCTAAGCTAACTACCATAAGGCAACAAATACAGGTCAAATTTGGAGAAAAATATATCGGGAACGGTAGCAAAAATCAAAAATCTGTTCAGTCACTTCTGTGTGGCTCGGTCCAAAGATCATCTGAGACAATTTTCGTAAAAATTTAACAAAATTTGAATGAGGAGTAGCACAAAAAATTGAACACTGTACTTTTCAAAATGGCCACTACTGTAATGGGCAGAGTCTTATTGTAAGATATTGATTGTGATTACCATAATGAGTGGAATCAGGTGTACTAAGTTTCATTTTACATCTATTTACATTCACATCTACATCAAAGGGTTCAAAAGCTATAACCCTTTTAATGTGGAATTTTTGAACTGGTGGTGGCGCTATAGAGTTGGTCCTACAGACTCAAAAATTGGTCCAATTACTATTCATTACAATCACTACAAGTGTGGAAGGTCACGACGTGCCTAAATTCAGGGTCCGAATGTCAGCCGCATAATTGATGGAGATATGCTTCAGTCTATCTATGTGTAGAAAAAGTGTGATTATTTATTAGCCAATCAGAATCATTCAACCTGAAGCAATGACAAAGCTTAGACCTTGGTGAAGGGTATAATTGCTGTGATTTTTGCAAATGTAAGGGGAAGCGGCCTACTTTTGATCACTGGAGTAATCACTCCTTGTGATTCTTGAAGCTGACTTCTGCTAAATTAAATTAATTACAACTTTTATGTATAATCCCAGTGGTATTCCATGAACAATTAGAAAGATAATAGAAATAAAACAGTGCACTGTACAGTATCTTGAATGCCTCCATGATCTTGCTGTTCATTATCTGTCAGATTTGCTGCACCAGTGCGTACAGGTTCAGTCACTACTGTTAATAATAATGTAGCCCCTATTAATGTACTACAACCTTAAACAAAAAAAAACAAAAATGACAGTATTATATTATTATGTAAAACAGTATTATTAGGTATTGTCAAAATTTCACCTGTAGTAAGTCAGTCTGGTCACTAGGAAAGCACAGCCTTTGGGACATGAAAAAATACTTAAGGTGAATTACAGTATTTTTTTTATAAACATATTTGATTATTGTACGTACAGTAAGGGAGTTATAGTCAAAATCTCACCTGTAGTAAGTCAGTCTGGTCATTAGGAAAGTACTACAACCTTTGGGATATATATAAAAAAAAACACTATAGGTGATTTACAGATAATTTCATATACATATGTAATAAACATATGTAATAATATGCTCATTACATAAACATATTTGATAATTGTACAGTAAGGGAGGTATTGTCAAAATTTCACCTGTAGTAAGTCAGTGTGGTCCGTAGGAAAGCACTACAGCCTTTGGAACACGAAAAAATACTTAGGGTGAATTACAGTAATTTTTTCATAAATATATTTGTCAACTGTACATACAGTAAGGGACTTTTTGTCAAAATTTCACCTGTAGTAAGTCAGTGTGGTCACTAGGAACATGCTACAACCTTCGGATAGTAAAAAATCCCTTTGGTGAATTAATGTAATTTTATTCTAAAAATATTTATGTACATTATGTACAGTGAGGCAGGTTTCCTAAATACAATCATTATAATGCACTTTTTATTGTTGCTAAAGTACAATCAATAGCATTAGAACACATAATGTGAGAGATATTTGCTGGTACATCTGTACTTTGCAAAAATTTAGTTGTCTGTTTGCACACAATGAAAAAAAAATAGAACTTTTTAGACGGTCCCTATCTTCTTTACCACACACATTGAATGTTCAGTGAACAGTCGTAACTTTGTATGCCATTAAAACAATATTTGCCCATTTTGATCGACTGTGGAGAGTGTTGTAGTTCACCATCTTTGTCCTAAAGATCATGTAGCTGCTTTTATTTTGCAAAAATGTGCTTTATTGCGCTTGTTATTGAGACAGTTTTTAAGCAAAAAAGTGTGAATGTGCGAATATAAAACCAACTTTACCTAAGTAGAAGAGAAGCACTCTCACCCGCAGCACTGTCAGCCATTTCTGCTGAACTACGGTGCGCAATTGCGGACAAAATAACAAACGTCTACAGTATATTAACCACTAGGGGGCACTAAAACACCATTTGATGTAGCTTCACTTCTAATTTCATGTAATTGGACAATATGAATAACATTAGAATTAATGTTCTTTTTTTAACTCTGTTACATTCACCCCCACAGAATTACATGAAACTCAGGCAACACCAACGGTAAAAAAATAAAATAAAAAAATAAATAAAAAAAATCACATAATAAGCAAGAAGAACCTCCCATAAAAGGACAGTCAATATGAAAATGATCCCATAAGGATGAATTGATAAGAGAGTAGCGCTAAGCTCCCATATCAACAATCGACAGTAGAATGTCCACATACATTCTACAATATTCTTCCAAATTCTCGTATTCACTGAATACACCAATAAATGGAAATGAGAAAAAAAATAAAATAACACATTTGGGTGAATAAAGAGGCCCCCCAACGGTCAACCAAAAGTACCCCTCATCCTCAGGTATATTCGAACATGAACCAAGGACCTTAAAACAGTCCAAACAAGATAAGAAAGAGAGAGAATAAAACACTTTCTTGAATGTGCCATAAAAGGAGATTAACTTTCTTAATTTGCTAAAGCACGAAACATAGACCTGCAAACAGCCTCGACATTATGCTTTGCATCCTGAACCACAGCCTGTTTTGACATTGTCTGAATCAACCGGTCAACTGGCTTTATGACACGGCCAAAACGTGATCTGACCTGTCTGACGGAGCCAGAGTCAAATGGCACAGGATTATTCGGAGTCACACCAGAAGGTGAAGTGGACTGTAAGTGAGCTGGTCCAGGTATAACAGTACATTCAGAGTCTATGCTTCCTGAAGCAGAACGGCATTCATCAGTGATAGTCCCATCAACCGTTACATCATCTGACTCAGCAGATACCCATCCAAAAGACATTGCAGGAGCAGACTCTGGCGTCGGGTTAACTATGACGTCACCAGAGACTACAATCGAAGTAGGTTCTTGACTCACAACAGGTAAGTGAGAAACCCAGGTCAATGTTCTACCAGAATTGTCATTCACTTGACTGGTCAGAGGAACATTCTCACAAGCAATGTCATCAACCATGTGTGTAGGTGAGGCTTCACTCAACATGACGGAGCAGTCTTTCAGGCTAGACGATGAACTTGAAGGCATGTCACTACGGGGGTCACTCACAAGGGGAACCGGACAATCTACAGAGATCACTTCAGGCACAGGTAGGAAGTCAACCAACAACAGGAGATTGCGATGAACCACTTTCTCTTGACCCGTGGCAGGGTTCAAAATCCTGTAAGTGTGAGTTTGAGGCTTGCAGTCCACCACAGTGTAAACAGTGGACTCCCACCGGTCAGCAGTTTTTCTTTTTCCCCTCTCGGCCTTATTCGCCAACAAGACTTGGTCACCCACATCGATGGCGAACCCCTTCACTCGACGGTTATAGAGAGCTGCATGTCTCTTCTGTTCTTTGGTGGCATGTTGTTGTGCAATCACCATGGCCTCTCTTAGATCTTTAACGAGAGTCAACTGGAAGGCGTGGTACCCTTCCAAACATCAAATAAAAGGGTGCATATCCTGTAGACTCGTGTGTCGTGCAATTGTACAGGAACGCCAACGTCTGCAAACGTCTCGGCCAATCCCTCTTGACATCTGGAGATAAAGCACGGATCATGTTGCCCAGCGTCCTGTTAAAACGTTCCACACTACCGTTGCCCATTGGGTGGTAAGGGGTGGTGTGTGATTTCTCCACCCCTGAAACTCTGAGAAGTTCGCCTATGAGCCAACTTTCAAAACTTGCACCTTGGTCACTGTGGATACGTTCTGGCAGGCCATAAATACAAAAATATCTGTCCCACAGGACCCTGGCAACTTGCTTGGCGGATTGATCTCGGCACACAAAAGCCTGAGCTAGCCTTGTAAAATGGTCGGTTACAACTAAGACGTCAATGGATTTATTCTTAGCATCTTCTGCAGAAATCAATACAGACTAGCTCCAGTGGTCTTGTAGACTTTATGTTCTCCAAAGGAGCTCTGCTGGAAGGGTCAGGACTTTTACTTATGATGCAGCGTTGACAGTGGCGCACATAATCATGTACTCTATGCTCCATGTTTAGCCAGAAGAAACGCTGCTTCGCCAAACTAACACTCCTGAATTGACCCTGATGGCCACAGTCATCATGAACACTTCTCAGAATTACATCCACCAACGAGTCTGGGACAATATATTGAAAGTGTTTCGTCCTTGATGATTGGTTATGAGACACCCTGTAGAGAATACCATTCCTCACAATCAACTTCTCCCAGTGTTTGAGGTAACGAAGCACTGCTGCTGACTCTCCTGCTCTTTCCCGTCTTGTAGGTCTTCGGCGACTCTCAATGTAAGACATGACTCTTGACAATACTCTGTCATTCATCTGCTTGTCACGCAGATCGTCCACAGAAAATGCTGGCAATGTGTCCTGGCCTGTCGGAACCAATTGAGGCAGGTGATCCACGACTGCCATAGCCCGTGTATCAGCACCAAGTTTCCACTCCACATGTGAAGCCAAGACAGCAGAGACATCCGAGCTTGCAACAGTAAGAACATCCATGCCAAAATCATTATTGACTGTGCATAACTGTTGTTGTTGGATGACACTTTCCTCTTGATCTTTGCCACAGGAACATCTGAAGGCATCCTGCACAGAGCTAGTTGACATCCCTTTCATATCGGTTATCATGGTATCATAGGGCACTTGAAACAGCCTTTGTGTCACGCCACTCTTGACAAAAGGAACTCTGCTGAGGGAATCAGCAATGACATTCTGAGGGCCAGGCATATACTTTATATCAAAGTTGAAGCTGGCCAATTTGGCTACCCAGCGCTGCTCACAGCAGTCCAGCTTAGGCTTTGTGAGTATATGAGCAAGCGGATTGTTGTCTGTTAAAACAGTGAAATTGTGTCCCTTTAGCCAGTGGCCAAACTTTTCACAAATGGACCATTTCAGGGCCAAAAATTCCAAAAGGTGCGCTGGATAGTTCCGTTGTGAACGAGAAAGGGACTTGCTGGCGAAAGCAACTGGTCTAGCTCTAGTCTCCCCTTCCTGGACCTGTGACAACACAGCTCCGATACCATCCAGGGAAGCATCAGTTGCCAATATGAAGTGACGTGAGAAATCTGGGTGAGCTAGAACAACACTCCCAACCAGAGACATTTTCAGCTGCTCAACCGCATCATGCTGTGCTTGAGTCCAATCTTCAGGTCTCAACTTCCTGTTTTGGCACAACACATTCTGAGTCTTATTCTTCCGTCCCCTGACCTTCTGGCCTCGGAGAAGATCGAAGAGAGGTCTTGCCTTGATAGAATAATTTGGAATGAAATGTTGATAATAGTTCATCATCCCCAAAAATGATCTAATTCTCTTTTGAGATGGTGTCTTCCCGTCCGCTTCCATCAGGTCAGAACTGTTCAACTTGGAAATGCACTCCACCTTATCAGGGTCCGTAGACACTCCGTCTTTGTCAATCACGTGCCCCAGAAACTTTACTGACGCCCTCAGGAGGTGACATTTTTTTGGAGCGAGTTTCAGGCCATGGGCTCTTAGCCTTCCGAACACCATCTCCAAACGATCAAGAACAACTTTTTCATTCGGGCCAAAGACAATCAGATCATCTATATAACACAAAATACTGAGAAAGTTTTGATCGCCAAAAATACTGTACATCATCCGCATAAAGCTACCAGGGCTATTGCAAAGACCTTGGGGTAGCCTATTGTACCCAAACAGGCCCATTGGGGTGGTAAAGGCAGTGAATTTACGATCGTCCTCATGCAGCGGCATGTTGTAAAAACCTGACGTGAGGTCCATCGTACTGAACAGAGCGTTACCACCAAGCGCTGCCAGGCAATCTGCCTGATGTGGAAGAGGGTGGGCATCCTTTAATGTTCTTCTGATCAACCAACGGAAGTCGGTACAAACTCGAAGATCCCCATTCTTCTTCCACACTAAAACAGGTGGAGATGCATACTCACTCGTAGAACGACGTATTATCTCTCTTTCCTCCATATCCGTCAAGACCTGGCGCAACTTGTGGTACTGGCTAGGGGCTACTCGCCTGAATGTAAGTCGGAATGGCCTGGGATCCGAAAGGTGTATTCTATGTACAAATCCCTTAGCTTCTCCACAGTCAAGGTGATGTCTTGAAAAGATGTCTTCATAAGTCAAGATCAAACTGACTAATTGCTGCCTGCACTGTTCAGAGACATCACATGACTCTACATCAAGGTCAGACAGTCCCATGGATTTCAACCTCTCACTTGCAGATATTGACTGGGCCTTGCATTCAGACAAACCCATACGACAACTTACGAGAGGAGGTTCAATTGTATCCATGCTATCAACGTCCTCTAGGGCAATGCAAGGATACAGATCAGCCAGTTTTGCATTACGTCTCAGCAGCACAACTCTCCCTGACGTGTTGATCACCTTCAAAGGGACCCATCCGTGACTCCACAACGATGTGACAAGTCTAGCCACCATGACACCTCTGGGAATCGAATGAGAAGTGGTGGGCTCTGTCATGACTTCACTGCCTGGTGATGCAACAGCTGATTTCGATAGTCTCCCCCACACCAAATATTCACAACCAGGCTCAAGACAAACAGCCGAATTGCATCTTACTGTTCCAAGTTTATCAGGCATGTCTTTACCTCTCCAGCGATTTAGTCCAGCGAGCATGGACAAAAAGCTCTCACATTCAGGATCCTTTGATGTAGGGCCAGACACAGCTCTCCAGAAACCCTCACACTGCTTGATATGTCGCAGAATATGTTTGATGACATTAGACCAGGAACCACTAGAGTAGGTACAAGCATCTTCAAACCATAAACTTCCATGGTCAGATTGTAAACAGATTTAGGCTTGACACGCAATCCACCACAGCCCACAAGGACCACATCGGTGCTCAGCTCACTGTTTCCATCAACTTCTCCCGCTTCTCTCAGCTTCATCTCAGCTGTGTCATTTATGGTGCATGCCATTGATCCACTATCCATCATGGCTCCTAAAGTCAGTTTTTCTCCAATTTTAACAGGTGTATAAAAAAGGCTATCATGTCCCCCCACAACATGCGTGTTCTGATACACAATATTTAGTCCATCAACACTGTTCTCAATCAAATAACGTTCATCTTCACACTCGGTAACAACTTGGGAGTTGCAAGAATGACCCGTACTGCCTCCCTCCAAATACAGGTCCACTAGTTTCCCTCCATACCGTCCTGTACAGTGGAAAGTTTTGGACAATCACGTTTTGCATGTCCGGGCGAGAAACATTCGAAACACAACCTATCAGTTATGCAGTGCGTCACAGTGCTGTGCTTGTTGTCATGACACACACGGCATGCATTTCCTGTCACGGATCGCACAAGGAAGAGGGCAAAGCGGATCCAAAGTGCAGGGATGAGTTTATTATATAGGGCAATCCAAAATCATAGTCAAAACAGGCAGGGTTCAAAGTCCAGACAGGCAATACAAAACAATAAACAGGCTACAGGCAAGAAACACGGGAACACAAGCGAGGTGACATAAAACAACGATCCACACAGAACATGAGACAAACAGGGCATTAAATACAAGAACAACGAGGGAACAACGAGAGACAGCTGGGTGATTAAAAATACCAACACCTGGGTGTAATCACGCAGACAGGGATAGTGGGACATGTAGTTCCTGTGAATGACACCGTGGGGAAAAGGAGGACATCTAGTGGATACCCGGGGAAACACAACCAGACACTGTGACATAACCCCCCCTCTACGGAGTGGCTCCCAGACACTCCAAGACAGGACACGGAACAAAACAAGAGTTCAGGAGGGAGGTGGCACGGTGGAGGATCAGGGGGAGGGACGGGGGGCCAGGTCCATGAAGGGAAACAGAAACAGGGGGTAACAGACTCAAAGGGGGCCAGGGTGACACAGACAGTCCAACGGCCGACCAGGGCGGAGACGACAGTTCATCGAGGGGCCTGGACAGAGGAGACGACCCCTCGGGCGGCCAGGGCGGAGACGACCCCTCGGGCGGCCAGGGCGGAGACGACCCCTCGGGCGGCCAGGGCGGAGACGACCCCTCGGGCGGTGTAACTGACACCAACGGCTCAGGCACTGGAACTGGCACCAGTGGCTCCGGCTCTGGAACTGGCACCACCGACTCAGGCACTGAAACTGGCACCACCGACTCAGGCACTGGAACTGGCACCACCGACTCAGGCACTGGAACTGGCACCACCGACTCAGGCACTGGAACTGGCACCACCGACTCAGGCACTGGAACTGGCACCACCGACTCAGGCACTGGAACTGGCACCACCGACTCAGGCACTGGAACTGGCACCACCGGCTCAGGCACTGGCACTGGCACCACCGGCTCAGGCAATGGCACTGGCACCACCGGCTCAGGCAATGGCACTGGCACCACCGGCTCGGGCACTGGACCTGGCACCACCGGCTCGGGCACTGTAACTGGCACCACCGGCTCGGGAACTGGCACCACCGGTTCGGGAACAGACACCACCGGCCCGGGAACAGACACCACTGGTCCAAGTGTGTGCGTAGCCCACACACACCACATGGCTGTGGCCATAATGGCCAGTGTCGCGGTCACTGAGGGCTCAGGAACAGACGGCTCCGACTCAGGAACTGGCAGCACCGGCTCGGGCACAGGAACTCGCACCACCGGCTCGGGCACTGGAACTGGCACCACCGGCTCGGGCACTGGAACTGGCACCACCGGCTCGGGCACTGGAACAGACACCACCGGCTCGGGCACTGGAACTAGCACCACCGGCTCGGGAACTGGCACCACCGGCCCAGGAACAGACACCACCGGTCCAAGTGTGTGCGTAGCCCACACACACCACATGGCTGTGGTCATAATGGCCAGTGTCGCGGTCACTGAGGGCTCAGAAACAGACACAGAAACAGACACAGGCTCAGAAACTGGAACAGACTCAGACACTGGCTCCGGCTCAGGAACTGGAACAGACACAGACACTGGCTCCGGCTCAGGAACTGGAACAGACACAGACACTGGCTCCGGCTCAGGAACTGGAACAGACACAGACACTGGCTCCGGCTCAGACACAGACACTGGCTCTGGCTCAGGAACAGACACTGGCTCCGGCTCAGGAACAGACACTGGCTCCGGCTCAGGAACAGACACTGGCTCCGGCTCAGGAACAGACACTGGCTCCGGCTCAGGAACAGACACTGGCTCCGGGGTGACAGCAGGCTGTACGGGCACGGTCTTGGACCCGTGGTCGAGGCCAAGAGGTTTCCCCCTCCTCCGCCGTCTCTGATGGCGAGTGGACGGCTCTGGACTGGGTGGAGCCCACGGCGGAGGGACCTCTGGATCAACGGGCGGCCAGAACGGGTGATGGGACTGAACTCCCTCCCGACCCCCTCCGCCTCCTCTGCGACCTCCACGAGTCCCGCGGAATTTAGCCAGTTTGGTCCCCTCGAAGGACTTGTCAGGGCGGGGGGCGTGGTCCGACCCGAAGCTTGCTGTGGGCTGGGAATCAGGGGTTTTGATGAAAAATCTTTCGTCCGTCCTACGAGCCCACAGCGCAAAGCAGTCAAAAATGTTCATTCTGGGCTCTGGCTTACTGTCTGATGGTGCTGGCCATCTCCTCTCCTCTCCTCTGGCAGCGGGGAAATTGCGGCGGCCACTCATCCTGCTTGGATCCTAGTGGTGGTGGATCGTTCTGTCACGGATCGCACAAGGAAGAGGGCAAAGCGGATCCAAAGTGCAGGGATGAGTTTATTATATAGGGCAATCCAAAATCATAGTCAAAACAGGCAGGGTTCAAAGTCCAGACAGGCAATACAAAACAATAAACAGGCTACAGGCAAGAAACACGGGAACACAAGCGAGGTGACATAAAACAACGATCCACACAGAACATGAGACAAACAGGGCATTAAATACAAGAACAACGAGGGAACAACGAGAGACAGCTGGGTGATTAAAAATACCAACACCTGGGTGTAATCACGCAGACAGGGATAGTGGGACATGTAGTTCCTGTGAATGACACCGTGGGGAAAAGGAGGACATCTAGTGGATACCCGGGGAAACACAACCAGACACTGTGACATTTCCGGCATAGCGCCGCTGCAATCTCGAGTTGACTCTGCGAGTGGGAACGTCACGTGACTGAACTCTATCCATCAGCTGCTCTAACATCTCCATCATACGTGAAAGCACTTGACTTTCAGGCTGCTGTGTATTCTGTGTCATGGTTTGGACAACAGGCAGGTTTGAAGCAGAACATGACCGACATTGAACAGTACTGGGCTCTGCTGAGAGCTCTGGCTGCTTAAATGTATTTGGCGTCAATGGAAAACTCGATGCATCCTGAATAGCAGACTGCGAAAAGCTGACGAGGTGATTATGCTCAGTATGCTCCTCATTAAGCACAGCTGAAGTGTGGCTCTTTACATATGCACCAGCACGACCCATGTATTCACTTTGATAGTCATCAATTCTGCTCTGTATGTCTTTAGCTCTCCACTCATGAATAGGTTTACATTTGAATACACTAGTCAAACCTGGGTCTGGACAGTGCTTGATGAACATCCCTGTCACCTCTTCACTCATATCAGCCAGCTGTTTTCCTTGTCTATGAAGGCCATCATTCGCCAGATCAGCAGCCTTGTTGATCCGAATCCAATAGTCTACTGGATTCTCTCCAGCTCTGGGAAGAGTAGCATAGAAATTGGCAAGAGGTAAGCAAGATGATGTCTCACTGAAATACTGTAGCAGAATATTATAAATCAGCTCAGGATTCTGCTTTACATCAAGCGTACAATTGCTACGCAGACTGATTTTAACAACATCTTTTGCTTTTCCTGCAAGCCTGCTCATAATTTCCTCAGCTTGTTCTGAGATGGGACATTTCTGCTTTCTTATACAAGCTTTGGTTCTATCAACCCACTCGTTAACACAATACTTGTCAGATCTGTCACCACGAAACATGTCATGTTCTGACCCCACATGTACTGACACTTGTGGTACCATCATAGACATAGACTGTTCAGGCCTCGTCTTTGGTTGAGTGTGTTGGTCTAGGGAATCGCTCTGGCAGTTATTGCTTGCATTTACTAAGCCTGCTGAAAGCAGCCTGGAGACAATTGATTCTCCAATCTGTGTACCTAACTGGCCCATCATATCTGTGAGGTGACTAAGAGCATCCCTCTCAGTATTTGGTGTCGAAGTACAAGGGAACTCAGCTGTGGCATGACCAACAGGGGAATTATCTGTTGTTAAATGTAAACCACGACCCCCACTGTGGTCATTGTGAGACCTTGACTGACCCACCCCTCTACTGCTACTTTCATTGAAAACACCATTCCCAGAAGCACCAATGAGCCAACCACCCCTCCCTCTGGGAAAACCGGTGGCTTCCATGAATGACCTATCCATATCTGTATCACAATAATTTTTTTTAGTCATAACTCAGTCACTGTTACTTACAAGCAATAAAGAAAATGAGTATATATATGTATTATAGACTTAAACAATGAAAATGATGGGACACTGAAACACAAAGTTCAAGATGGTAATATCAGTATAAGTGTGCTCAAAAGTCCATATTCAAACTGTGTAAAGTGATTGTCAGTCACTCAGCTGTGTAGCAAGTGTATGCGTTTACGGTCTTTATCCACGAAAAAGATCCAATCTGGGTACAACCACAGCCGATGAGCAGCAACCACGGTCGATCTGCGTCAGGCTGATCAGGGCGATCCAAAGGGTCACGGCACCAGTGTAACGATTGTTGTTCTTAATGTGTCCTTTACACATCCCCCCACAACCGTCATCAAATCAAAATGGACGACGCACACAGGACTCTGGTTCTCTGTTATCTTTATTCTCCGCAGCAATGATGATCATGTCCGAAGAATACATCGAAATGTATCAATTTACTGGGTGAAAACACTGCAGACATAAATTACCGCAGCAGTGTCAGCCATTTCTGCTGAACTACCAATAACTTGTAACAATTCCACATTAACAGAACAATTAGTACATTTGAAAATCACATACCTGAAGAATACATCAAAATGTATCAATTTACTGGGTGAAAACACTGCAGACATAAATTACTGAAATAAAGAAAAACATAAAAATCAACAACTCATTCTCATTGAGAGTAAATGAACTATTTAGCCATCCGGCGCTACATTAGCAGCAGCACATGTTAATTTCCTATATGAGACACGAGGCACAAAAATAATTACTCAACAAAGTTTCATTGGACATATAAACCCATCCAACACAATGTATGTTTGTTGACAATCACTACAAACATTTACATCTCAAAGAACTCATATAAAATACACTTGTATCACATTAAACCCAATAAACAGGAGAGAAGAGAAGCACTCTCACCCGCAGCAGTGTCAGCCATTTATGCTGAACTACGGTGCGCAATTGCGGACAAAATAACAAACGTCTGCAGTATAATAACCACTAGGGGGCACTAAAACACCATTTGATGTAGCTTCACTTCTAATTTCATGTAATTAGATAATATGAATAACATTAGAATTAATGTTCTTTTTTTAACTCTGTTACACATACATTGCTCTAGGGTCCAGGAAATATTCTATGTGGTCAGAATATAATAATATTCTAAATGTGTTTTTAAAATAAAATTAAGATGTTTGTTATATAGGCTAGGCCTATATTGTTAATTACATTATTGCGCGCACACACACACACACACACACACACACACACACACACACACACACACCAAACACCTGCAAGGCCTGGAAAAGAGCGAACCTTAAGCCAGGTGACAAAAAGTATCGCAAAAGTACTATAACATTATTTTCCATAAAAAGAAAATATGTAACAACACTGGCTGTAGCACACAAGTTGAATGGCTTTTGTGGATGCTTTATGGTGTTTGGTTCTATTTGACAAGTTCCAGACCGCCATAGACAGTGGAAGGAGTCACGTCTCATGCATCACATCTAAAATTTCGTATCAATTCAGTCACAGGTGACTTACAAAATTGTCAGAAGCTATATCAGCTTCCGAATACATCATGGTCGGCCTCTTTGTCATTCTCGCGGAGAGATCTCGTTCGAGTGTGCACAGCTTTTGGGTTGGCATTTGCTCCCCGCTGTAGCACACCTATGGAGAAAACAAAGAAACGCAATTTTGCGTTGGAGTTTATTGGATTCATCATTGGATTACATCGCAGTCATCTTTGGATATTGGATTGGATTGTTTCAGACCCATTGGCTATCCAGGATCTTCACAAACACGGTGTTCTGGCCACTGTAGTTGATGCGAGTGTTGTGAGAACTTATAAAAAATTAGGTTATCAAGATCTTTCAGGACATGGTACCAAATAAAAAAGTGTTGCTGTAAATGGAACAGGTAAATATAAAAATGTAAAACAGCAAATAGTTTCTGTTATTATCAGCAATGTGTAATTGTGATGTTCTATCAAAACATCTACAATAAAGTCTAAAATGTATGTGAGCATGTGCTGTCTTCTCTTTTAATTGTATATTTTGTAATAACTGGATAATTTGTGTTAACAAGCAACCACCCCCTTAGTGCCCCTTTTTTTGGTTTAGGCCACTGCCCCTCAGAATGTCTGTGCACGGCCCTCCACCCACGCGCGCATGAGCGATTGACATGCAAATCATCCACGTGAAGGAACGCAGACCTGAAAACGCCCATTGCCTCAAGAACAAAGAATCAGAGACTTCAGTTCTCCTCTGCTTTTCATCGAGTTTGGAAGACACGTTGTGTTTGTGCTGTGCTGTTTACCTTGGATTTACCTTGGAAGAATTAGAAGAACGCGATTTGAAGATGAGAAAGATTTTTAAGGTAAGACATGTCCACTCATAATAGTAAGCATGTTATTGTTGCATAAACTTTACATTGTAGCAACTAGTCAAACTGGTGCCAGACTAAAATGTATGTTATGAAATGAGATTGGAGTAAAAACATGAAGCCTAATGCTAAATTTATATACATGTATGACATGACGATGTTTTTATGTTCGATAATAAAACACAGCATGATATAAAAGTAGGCTAGTATGAGCGTTTACTCTAATATGGTGAATATTATAATGTTTAGACCAGTGTTTACTGTTAAATACTGTGTTTGTGGATATCTGCTCAAACGTAGATATGTATAATGTGGTAAAAATAATGTTTCATATGAGGAGCGGCTCGATCGCTTCAGTAAATGGTCTCTACACGTGCTGTGAGTTTGAGTCACTCGCGCTGTGCGTTTAAAAAGCAAAACGCACCAAACATTAGGCTTCATTTTTTTTACTTACTCCAATCTCATTTCATAACGTCATAACAAATGGAAACATTTGAAGTCACATATGATAATCCATTTATTTTTCTCTAGTGCAGTGTTACTGAAGTGTTCATTTTTAATGATTTATAGGCTGCATGCACTCATCAGTGGCATCTGGTCCCAAAAAACAAACAAAAAAAACAACTGTGAACATGCTAATATGATATATGTGTGTGTATTTTGTACATTTTAAATCACAGTTTTAACCAGAAAAATCTAAAATATATTCCCAAAATCATGCAGCCCTATAGTTTCTCTTGATATTAGCATGTTCACAGTTGTTTCGTTTTTTTTTTTTTTTTACAGGGACCAGATGCCACTGATGAGTCCTGCTGACTTCAAAATTCACATGAGTCTCTGTACATGAACATTGTAAAATGAAAAATCAATCAACATGGAACTGACAGGTGTGTACTATGTTTCAGGAATGGCACAAAGGTGTGTGACTGTTCAAGTCTCTGTCTTTAGATCTGTGAGTTCAATAATGTGCTTTTTTGTCCTTTGTTGTATATCTTTGGTTTATGTTGTGTTGTAAATAAATCCAAACAATCAAAAAGCCATTCTTTTTTAAATCTCTCCTCATTCTTTGTGCAAGGTTCCTCATAATGATAGGGCCTGATAGCACCTGATAGGGCCATTATGGGAGGGTCTTTGTCTTTCTCAGGTGTGAAACACATCAATATTCATGATGATTCAGGCCAAGCTTTCTTACACAAAACATGCCTTACAAATTTTAAATAAATATAATGTTTTATCTGAATGAGTATGCAGGATGATTTTCACATAGTTTTGAAGCAAATATGTACTAGGAAGCCTACTACAAATGGGCTACGTAATACAATTTCAGACCCCAGAGGGTTAAGGGCAGGGAACCTAGCTGATCAGCAAAGGTAGGTGACGTGGGAGAACCTACAATCAAAACCTCAGTTTTACTCTCATTTAATTGGAGAAGGTTGTTTGAAAGCCTAAGCTTAATGTCACTGTAATATTCCTGTACTTTGTCCAGCTAACAGGTTTTATCTAAGCTCACAGGAAAATAAAACTGAAAATCGTTGGTGTAACAATGGTATGCGATACTATACTTCTGAAAAATAGTGCTTAGAGGAAGCATATATAGAGAGAACAGCAACGGTCCCAAAATCGACCCCTGAGGAACATCACAAACTAAAGGGGCCAGTGTGGAAGAAAAGTCTCCCACATTCACAGCAACTGTCCTGTCTTTTAAATACGAGGCAAATCAATGAAGGACTTTACCCTGGGACACCAACCCAACACTCCAGATGGTTCAGAAGAAAAATATCATGGTCAATCGTATCGAAGGCAGCGCTTATAATAAAACTAGAACAACATGTGATCCTGAGTCCAACGATAATAATATATCATTAGTGACCTTAAGCCAGGGGTGTCAAACTCAGTTCCTGGAGGGCCACAGCCCTGCAGAGTTTAGCTTCAACCCTAATTAAACACACCTGATCAGCTAATCAAGTCCTTCAGGCTTATTTGAAAACTGCAGGTGTGTGTGTGTGTGTTGGAGCAGGGTTGGAACAAAACTGTGTAGGGCTGTGGCCCTCCAGGAACTGAGTTTGACACCTGTGCCTTAAGCAATGAAGATTCTGTGCTGTAACAGGTCCTAAAGCCCAACTGGAATGTGTCTAAAATATCAAAAGTATTCAATTCAATTCAATTTCAATTCAAACAACTTTATTTATCCCCGTAGGGCAATTCAGTTTTAGCCTACCAGTCGTATCAACAAGACAAGAAGACAACACTTAGTCAAGCATTCAGAAACACTGTCAATGACATCATAATGCATTTGGGCACCAAAACAAAGCAACAAATACACAGGCCACAATACATAGGCTAAGCAGCGACCACGTTCAAGTAGATAAATAAATAATAAATAGAAAATAATACTAATGTGGCGATACGAGGGGCATTGAATGGTTGAGGGGCAAGCTCTCCCATACAGAGCTATAATGAATCACGACTACGCCACCCCAGCATTAACCCAGCTGGGGAAATACCCATAAGAAAAAGGGCACACAAGTTCGCTTCTCCCTCCCACAATCACCAGACACTGAGACGTGAATACGTACAAAAATATATATAATTCTTTAATGATCATAAATAATTTAAAACAGGGTACTAGAGTCAGTCAAACAATGGGGCTTGATGGCAAGGCCACTACTTTGTATATGAGCAGCGAAGTTCAATCAGTACAAAAAAAGACATGTTGACCCTCGTGATGGAGCTGAATGGCAAGGCCATTACTTTGTACATGAGCAATGAAGTTCAACCAGTAAACAGACAGGTCGACTCTCGTGACGGAGCTGGGGTGTACCATTAGCTGGACAGGCTGAGCAGTAGGCCTCGAATCAGCCCGCAAAGAGTACACCATGCCCAAAACTTCCAACGCACCCACACACTTGTGAAATCCACTACAAGAAAGCCTCTACCGCACACTCAAAAGAGAACTTCTGTTCGCCATGCACCGGACGGCTAGCCTGCCCGCTTTTGGGTCACCCCTGCTCCGATCGGCCGGACTTCCGTTCGAATATCTGGCAGACCATTCCCTCATCCCATTTACTCACGCACCGAACAGTAAAGTTGCAGTCTCTCACAGCACACCGGGTTATACGTGCGATCGATTCCCTTTTCTACACTGGAACTACAGCAGCAGTGTAGGGGAACAAAAACCCTTGAGCAGTACGCTCCGTACCTCCACGCAGACACCAGCTCACGCACCGAGCAGTAAAGCAGCAGTCACTCACAGCACGCCGGGTTATACGTGCAATCGGATCCCTTTGCTACACTGGAACTATAGCAGAAATGTAGAGGAACAGCAAAACCCTTGAGCGGTACGCTCTGTACCTCCACACAGACACCAGCTGCGCGGAAAAGTCAGCTCATACAGAGCAAGCGAGCACCAGCAACCATGACACCCAGATGAACGCAAGGATGACGCCATATCCTACCACTCTGGAAATGCCCTTTATAAGGCCCGCTAAATAATCAGGGGGCGGAGTCATGCTTAAAGGAGCACTTCACCACAATCTACCCCCAATTTATGAATCGTTGCCCCGACGATTAGGCCCCAGACCCAAGAGACTCACCTCTGCTATGGGACCTAACAAACGCTAAGGGAGACCCTCATTACAGATCTTCTTGCCATAACGGCTACACAACGAGAAACACTAATTAAAAGTACTCTTGCCATGACGGTTTAAAAATGAGAAACAAGTGATACACAAGTTATCTGCCTTGACGGCTATACAGGCCCCAGACCCAAGAGACTCACCTCTGCTATGGGACCTAACAAACGCCAAGGGAGACCCTCATTACAGATCTTCTTGCCATGACAGCTACCAATGAGAAACACTAAATTACAAGTGCTCTTGCCATGACGGTTTAAAAACGAGAAAGTGATACACAAGTTCTCTGCCTTGACGGCTATACGACGAGAAACACGAAATGCTCAGGCAGTGTGTCGGTATCTACAGGTTGAATGTACCGACACATGGCCCAGGTATCCTCGGGGGGGTCACTACTAGGAACAGGCGAACTGACCAGGGCTTGATCTTGACGCAACTTCAAATTGTCAGCTCTTAATTTAGCTACTAACTCTCTTAATTCCTGCGGTTCGTCTTCCATTGTTAATTCACACAATAGAAGGGAAACTTACCACCATTTTGAATAGAGAATCTCACACGTTAAGATGGAATTCAGCTTACTACAAAAAGCACACTCCCAGCCTAAATGAACACTGCTGTTTTGTTTCTAAAGGAAAAAAAATAAAATAATTAACAAACAACAAATCAACCACAACAATGCAAATACAAATATCCACATCTCAGATCAGTATGTGGAGAAGGAGAATCCTGCCGACTACACCAGATGTGGCGTTACGAGGGGCATTGAATGGTTGAGGGGCAAGCTCTCCCATACAGAGCTATAATGAATCACGACTACGCCACCCCAGCATTAACCCAGCTGGGGAAATACCCATAAGAAAAAGGGCACACAAGTTCGCTTCTCCCTCCCACAATCACCAGACACTGAGACGTGAATACATACAAAAATATATATAATTCTTTAATGATCATAAATAATTTAAAACAGGGTACTAGAGTCAGTCAAACAATGGGGCTAGATGGCAAGGCCACTACTTTGTATATGAGCAACGAAGTTCAATCAGTACAAAAAAAGACATGTTGACCCTCGTGATGGAGCTGAATGGCAAGGCCATTACTTTGTACATGAGCAATGAAGTTCAACCAGTAAACAGACAGGTCGACTCTCGTGACGGAGCTGGGGTGTACCATTAGCTGGACAGGCTGAGCAGTAGGCCTCGAATCAGCCCGCAAAGAGTACACCATGCCCAAAACTTCCAACGCACACACACACTTGTGAAATCCACTACAAGAAAGCCTCTACCGCACACTCAAAAGAGAACTTCTGTTCGCCATGCACCGTACGGCTAGCCTGCCCGCTTTTGGGTCACCCCTGCTCCGATCGGCCGGACTTCCATTCGAATATCTGGCAGACCATTCCCTCATCTCATTTACTCACGCACCGAACAGTAAAGTTGCAGTCTCTCACAGCACGCCGGGTTATACGTGCGATCGATTCCCTTTTCTACACTGGAACTACAGCAGCAGTGTAGGGGAACAAAAACCCTTGAGCAGTACGCTCCGTACCTCCACGCAGACACCAGCTCACGCACCGAGCAGTAAAGCAGCAGTCACTCACAGCACGCCAGGTTATACGTGCAATCGGATCCCTTTGCTACACTGGAACTATAGCAGAAATGTAGAGGAACAGCAAAACCCTTGAGCGGTACGCTCTGTACCTCCACACAGACACCAGCTGCGCGGAAAAGTCAGCTCATACAGAGCAAGCGAGCACCAGCAACCATGACACCCAGATGAACGCAAGGATGACGCCATATCCTACCACTCTGGAAATGCCCTTTATAAGGCCCGCTAAATAATCAGGGGGCGGAGTCATGCTTAAAGGAGCACTTCACCACACTAAGTAAATAATAATGAATTATAAATACAGAAGTTTGCGATGCCTGGCACCTATCTAGTTGCTGCTGTCAACAGTATTTAAAAACCTGATGGCAGAGGGAATAAAAGAATTTGCATATCTGTTAGTTTTCCTTGGGGGGGGCAAGGTAGCGTCGTCCTGAGGGCATTAGACAGAATTCCTGACTAAGAACATGGTCAGGATAACTCATGACCTGTCTAGCCTTCTGGAGCACCCGTTTTCTCCTGAGGGAGCTCAGGTCTGTCAGCTGAACTCCAATGATCTTGGAGCAGATTTTAACAATACTGCTGAGGCTATTCTTGTCCCTCACAGACAATCCATTAAACCAGCAGATGAAAGAAAATGTTAAAAGGCTTTCAATAAATGAATAATAAAAGTTGCATAAGATCCTTTGAGATACATTGAAAGAATTTAGCTTCCGCATCAAGTGGATTCTTTGTTGTCCCCGCTTAGTGATTGACTCTGTGTTTTTAATCAAACTTGAGGTTTGAATCAAACGTGGTTCCTAAGTACTTATACGTCAAATATGAATATAGCTGTGAGTAGACCACTTTCTCTAAAATCTTGGAGATAATAGGCAGTTTAGAAATAGGTATATAGTTGTTATATACTGTATGATCCAAATTAGGTTTTTTAACAAGGGATGGAGAATTTCATGTTTGAAACTGTTTGGTACTACTCCATTCATCGAGGAGCTGTTAATAATAGCTGTTAGGCTAGAACTCACAGAAGGAAAAGCATCTTTAAAAAGATGAGAAGTGAGAATATCCAGTCTGAAGCTACCTCCTTTCATTGTCCTCCATTCATTGCAGTTGGCAGACAATGTCTGCCAATTGCGCTGATGAGACTGGTTCAAAATTAGTGAAAAGGTTAGACAGGGCAGGAATTAATGAACGGGAATGTGAAAGTACAATTGCACTTCTGATCTTCACATTTTTTTGAGTAAAAAAATAATAAAAACTCGTCACAAGTCTCTTGTGTAGCATCTCTAATAACATTCCTTGAGGAGATTAAAACAGATTCAGTTATATCAAAAATTACTTTTGGACGATTTGCATTACCTCTAGATAGTTAGTCAGAGACACTTTTAACATCTCAAACGAAATCTGAAGCTTATCTCTCTTCCACTTTCGTTCAGCTTTTCTGCACTCTTGTCTAAGAGAGCTGGTGATATTGCTTAGCCAAGATTGAGAGGTTCCCTTATGTTTCTTTAATTTAAGAGGGGCAACACAATCTAGGGCAAGAGTACATGACTTAGTAAAAGCCTCAATCAGCACTTCAGTGTCCTCTCCACCTAAGACTTTGTCTGAAACGTGATAAATAACCTTAGCAGATCACCTTAGCAAGCTGTCGACAACATGCACTGTCTGTTATCTCATGTTGCTACCTTGGGTCTGAAGGTGAATTTTCAGAAAATCTGCCTAACTCCATGTCAGTCAGTCTGCTTTCTGGGCATGCAGTTGAATTCTAGGGCATTGAGCTACCCTCACGGAAGGTAGAAGGCAGGTATTGCAGACAACCTTAGCAAAGTTCCAGGTCCATTGCAAGCTGCCCTTTATCAACTTCCTAAGACTGGCAGGCCTTACCACAGCGGCTTCATCCGTCATTCAGCTAGGCCTGTTGCATCTTTGTCTGTTCCAATGCAGGTTGATAGCCAAACGTTTGTCATTGGTTCACAATCGACACACGCTGGTTCGGGTCATGAGCAGTTGTGCTGCTTCTCTGAGACTTTTGAGGAGGGACAAATTTCTACGAAGGGGAGTGCCAATTGGGCCACCTCCAGCACGCAGGGAGGTGGTAACCACAGATGCCTCCCTCAGTGGGTGGGGGAAGACTTTGGCAGCACCGAGGTATACGGGGCAGTTGGGACCCATGGTTAAGTGGACAATTTTAGCAGTTTTGAAGTTCAAGTGCTTAAGATAAGTACAGAGGATGCCCTTCTCTGTGCCTTGATTTATCGACCACCCATTATAATAAGATAATAATTTTATCTTCTCTGGTACCTTTTTATGACAAACTATTAATTGTTGGTGATTTTAATATACATGTATTGTCCCTCTCATCCTTTGGTTAATGAATTTCTGCAAATTATTGACTCTTTTAATTTCATTCTACGCATAAACAAGGCCATACTCTTGATTTGGTCATTTCAGTAGGTCTCTGTGTCAGTAATATAGAGATTTATGAATTCTGTCTATCAGATCATCAGCCACTATTGTTTAACACTGTGCTCAATACTTCAATGTACTGAAGTATTCAATACATTGGTTAATGTCAAGTCTTGTTGTCGTCCAATCCGGTCTGTTAAATCTGCTACATCTAAACAGTTCAAAGATGCTTTTGTTAGGGATGCTTGCCCTATTGTGTCTTTTTTCTCAGAGCTGTCTGTTGATGATCGACTTTATTCTTTTAACACTCTGTGTGGCAATGTTTTGGACTCTGTTGCTCCACAAGAAACCCAAATTAAAGACGCAACCTTGGCTTAACAAGGATGCTCTTGCCTGCAGATAGAAATGGAGGAAAGCTAAAAAGAAAGTGGAAGAAAGATAAGCTCCAAGTATCCTATGAAATCATGAGGGATTGCATGGTGAGCTACCAGCACTCTGTTATGGCTGCTAGGGAAAAATATTTTTCTAACTTGATAGCAAAGCATGCTCACAGCCTATGGATTCTGTTTACAATACATAATGTACAATACATAATGTACTAAATCCCAATATGCTTTCATTCCCTAATGCTACATCTACAATCTGTGATAACTTTGTGAAGTTTTTTTGTTGATAAAATGAATACTAAAATAATACTATTTGATCTTTTATCCTCAAATTTGATATTAACTCATCTGTTAATGACCCATGTTCAGTCTACTTAACTGAATTTGAGCCTATTTCCTCTTTTTTTTTTTTTTTTAGCTTTTTAGCTTTTCTTTTTAGCTTTTCCATAAAATGAAGATTTCTTCTTGCTCCTTTTCTCTTGGATGTAGTGCCTCCTCGTCTCCTTATGGACGTGCTGGGTGTAGTTGAAAATTATAAATAGTAACCTATCTCAAGGCACTGTTCCATCAATCCTGAAACATGCAGTAGTGAATCCACTTTGTAAAAAGGCCAATTCAGATCCTTATGTTTTGGATAACTATCGAGTTGAGTAACTGCCTCTTATCAACTCTAACAACTGGTCCGCCTCACCCCCTGCCACCGCGGAAGGATCAGCTGTCACAGATGGATCGGGCACTGTGGTAGAGGTCTGCAGGACCCGCGGGACCCGACCAGATATTTTGCGCCGCGGGATTAAATTTCCGACTAAAAAACGGTAGCGGTCGGTAACTCTGGTGTAATTTGAACGGGAGCGGTCGGTCATTCAATATCACGTTCCCGACGCCGACGTTCTTTCAGAACAGCATATCTTCACTTTACCTAATCTTAATCTTATCGACCACCCGGTATAGGCTACAGTCTGCCCTACATATTGTTCGGTTAAGGCCTACATATTTTGCTTAATGACATGTCATATTTTCTTTCTTTCTCTGACACTTTTCCTGTGTTGACAGCAAAATGTTACGAATTTTGATAATACGAATAAAAATAATAGCCTACACTTCATTTTTTTTTCGCTGCGACATTTTTTCCCCTACTGTCTGCAGCAAAATGTTACATTTTGTATATTGACAAGGCGAATAAAATAATAATAAAAAAATGTTTGTGCAGACTACATTTTTATTTTCTCTGTGAAAATGTAGGCTACATGTGAAATTCTGGGAGATCTATATTAAGCGGGATGGTCGGGTCGGGAAGAAAATTATTCTAAGCAGACAGCGGGTGAACAAATAGTGTATATATAGCGGGAACGGGTGGGTGCGGGATATAACCCCAGCGGGAGCGGGAGGGAGCGGGACTTAAAAAACAGTCCCGCGCAGACCTCTACACTGTGGCATCCCTTTCCGGACAGGCAGAAGCTGTGCATCTGGCCCCTGGGGTTGAGAGGGTGCTCTCTCAGTGTTCAACAGGAGTAAGGAATACGGTTATGAATGCTGCCTTCAACACGTCGCACAGATCGTGCTCTCATCCAAGTTGATTGCCCTATTAGTGAAGTGTTAGACTTCCTGCAGTACTTGTTGGATGCTGTACATTCTCCAGCCATGCTTAAAGTGTTTGTGGCTGCCCTGTCAGCTTATCGGGATCATATGGAGCAGGTGTCAATTGTAGCAAATAGGTTAGTGGTGGCTTTTCTAAAGAAAAGAACCTACGAACCAACCTCGGTTAAAGTCACATGTGACTGAATTGATACGAGATTCTCGATGTGATGCGTGAGACATGACTCCACCATTGACCATCTCTGACGGTCTTGCACCATTCATAGAACCACGGTTACGTCAGTAACCAGCGTTCTTTATGGAGCTTGATAAATGGCTTTAGTGGTTGCTTTATGGTGTGTTTTGAATATTTTTAGAGCTTGATAGCTGTGACCACCAATAACTGTTATTTTTTAGTATTATTTTTCTTTATTCATTTACATAATAATTTCAAAATATATTTTATGAGTCAGAGTATGTTTGTACATGTGTGCTGATGAGAGATATGGGATAAGTTATATATTTTGCTTAGAGGTACGTGTGCAATGCAACGTTCACTGAGCAGAGATGTTCCACTAATGATGATACGTCAATTGTGTACAGTTGGCATGTTCTTTACAAGGAAAGGAATGTTTCAACTGATGCAAATGTACCACTATGTATACACTGAGGGATAGTTTCTTAATGTGGAAATTGGATTGTACCATGTGCAAGCATGAGGTATAAATTCCATTTTAAACATAAGCAACTTGTTTTTCTACCTAACAAGGAAGTTGAAAGTTGCTCAGTGGTGTATATAAGCTCAATCCTTACTGTGCCACCTCTGAGAAACATAGAGGCATGACGGGGTAAGAGGAAAGAGAAACATACAGGCATGACAGGGTGAAAGGAAGGGTAAACATAAAGGCATGAGGGGGTGAGGGAGGAGAAACCCAGAGAAACCATTTACAATTGGCATGATGGGGTGAGGGGATAGAGAAATGGGGAACAGAGAAATCTGGAATGAAGACCACCTCTCATGTGGTCCTTATTCTTCTATGCCTGTTTCTCTCCTATGTCTGATACATGTATAAAAGTAATAAATAAGAAATCTCATGGCAAAAGTAACTGGTGTAGCTTATGATTCAACAATAATGGGGAAAAGCATGATTTTCAAATCTACACTGATGTTATGGGAAAGAGTTGGGTGAAAATTCTTCAGGATTGTTCCCTTAAAGGGATACTTTACCTCTGGAGAGATGAATGTGTATTTAAAATGGGTCATTTATGTAGTAGAAATGTGAAATTATTTTTGAATTTGGAGCCTTCTAGACTGAGAAAAGCCAGAAAATGTATTTTTGGCTTATGTGGATGAAAGACAACAACTCCCAGAATGCACTTGCTTCGCTGCTCTACGAGGCCACTCCCAAGCCACGCCTACCGGTAAGAGCGCGCAGTTAAACAACAAGACTAGGCTACTAGTGAGTCTCCGTGACGAGTCTGCCCGGGATTTCGAGATCGCCCAAAATGTCCGGGATTCGGCTTTTGCGTTCTACAGTCGCCATTTATTATGTGTACTGTGGCGAGCAGGACGAGGCTGAGGCTGTAACCCCTACTACTCAGCTTTCTCCACAGAACAAGAGCCTGCTAGCATAGCTTCCAAAGAAAGACGGCTGACACTATGTGTACATTCTGTGAGTGAGATCCCACCCTCTATGGGCGGGTTGAAAACATGCATAACAGCCCCTACTACTGGCTGTAGTCTTTACTGCCCCTTATATACTTAGGTGCCCCTTATATACTTCCTGGTTGCACTGATGTCATAGGCTGTTGCTGGCCAATACAATTGCCATGATTTGACAGTTGCTTCAGATACCAGTCACACTGAGCGTTCCCCATAAGTGTCTCAGGACGCAGTGTCTCATTCCCTGTTCTCAGGGAACAAGCTTTACAGTCATAACCCGAGACATTATTTTGGTGAACTCAGAAGTAATGCAAAAGTAGTGTGATGCATTACAATTCAGACAATTCAGTCTTTAGCTTCTGGCCAAAAACTTTTTTCCAGACAAAAAATACATAAATTTCTCGTCTCAGGGGGACATGAGGGAGGAAAGCACGGTAATTCGAAAACACTACAGGTTTTCTACTGATACAAAGCTTAATGCTAAATCCTGAAGTATCCCTTTAAGCTCCATGTATAAAATGGTAGAATATGGGTTTGGATTGACGTGGGGGTGCGTAAATGTCAGAATATTCATTATTGGGTGAACCATTTAAGAGATGTACCCTATTTGACATCCTTATTCACGTTAACAGTGTTGGGAGTAACGTATTTACAAAAGTAATTATATTACAGTAATATATTACTTTTTGCTGTAACGCGGTAATATTATACCCGTTACAATCTCAGTAATGCGCGCTACAACACATTTTTACCCCGAAATCAAGTAGTTATTTATTTTTTATTTTTTTAAAGAATTTACCAACACCGCAAGACATTTCAGCACTAGAGAAAAAAATTTGCGGGTAAAAAATAGCACGTCTGTTTCCTGTAGCTGGAATTCGATGGTTGAGATGACTGCAGAGACAGATTCTACATTTATGAGATGGACAAATTCCCATTATTTTCAGTTTGTCAGAGACATATTGTCCCCCTAAAAGTGACAGGCCAGGGTTCCTGTTAGACCCCTGGCCATATTCCCTTAAAGGAATCCCTTCCCAGTGAAGATGTTGGTTCCAAGCCCTTGAGCGGCATTTGAAGCTTTTTGATAAGGCCTCCGCTTATCTTAGCCAGATAATGATATGTCATGCGTTCGGCCCTCTGAGAGCTGCATTGAAAATCAGTGTGTTGGGTGAGTGCCGAAGCCACTGCTCTACTGAGCTCATTGTGGCATGATAGCTCGGGCAGTGGCCATAGGGAGTATTGTCAATGACAGTCTAGTGTGTGACCAGAATTGGTGAGTGGTTTTGGCATTTCCGCTTGAAACTGCCATTATTGTGCAATAGTCTCAGCCATTGTTTTGGCATGCACTCCCCTCAGCATGGGGGCGAGGGTATTTCTCAGGACGCAGTGCGAGTTCCCTTTTGAAAGGGAATGTCTTGGGTTATAACTGTAACCCTTGTTCACTGAGAACAGAGAACGAGACACTAAGCCTTGTTGCCATGCCTCCGGGCTGCCTGCACAGTCCCTCAGACAAGAAGTGGATGACATATTCTCTAGGTGCCCCTTCCTGGTTGCACTGATGTCATAGGCTGTTGCTGGCCAATACAATTGCCATGATTTGACAGTTGCTTCAGATACCAGTCACGCTGAGCGTTCCCCATAAGTGTCTCAGGACGCAGTGTCTCATTCCCTGTTCTCAGGGAACAAGCTTTACAGTCATAACCCGAGACATTATTTTGGTGAACTCAGAAGTAATGCAAAAGTAGTGTGATGCATTACAATTCAGACACAGTAATATTGTAATGTATCTAATTACTTTCAAATGACTGTAACTAAAATATAATGTATTACATTTTGGAAGTAACTTGCCCAAGTCTGACAGTAATTGCTGAATTTGTTAATGCTCATCCAAGTCATAACTTTGAGGGTCAGCTGGTAAAAAAATGTAGCCCATCTACAGGTAAACACACAACTCTAGGTTCATACATATAAGAGGTTCAGACATGCAACACAAATTAATGGACGAATTCACTGTAACAGTTTCAATGTAACTTTAGTAGGAAAATAATATTGTATAGAGTCACAAAATAATGTAGCCAGCGTACAAATAAAATGTAATAAAACCCCTTTTTGAAACGAATATTGGTGTGTGCGTTTATCAGTGTATGTGTATTGTACATGACCAGTTCGGCAAGTCTTTCAAAGGTAGTCAAGCATCAAAATTATTTTCCAATGTCTGTTAAATTACTTGTTGGTAACAGTCCGTCTACCACGTAATGTTTCAGAATTTAAATATCAAGTTTGTGGAGACTCCAGAAGATCCAGTTGGGTGGCTCGCCATCGACGGTTTCACACTCCTTACAGATTAACGAACATAATTCCTGATGAAAAGACCCGACCAAGATACACAGGAACCCGATCAAAATTATGTGTATATTATTAATGTGTAATATCTTTTTCAAATAGTTAAATAAAATAGAAAAATAGTTCCAACAGATTTTGCTGTGCTGAAATTGGTACAGAGAACCGTAAAATTTTAATGGTATCAGTACTGACTATTGGAATTTTGGTATCGTGACATCGTGAACATTAAATAAGATTAATAAATGTGTAAACAATAAACACCCATTTGAATTACACAACAAAATTAAATTAACTAATAAAAATGCATATTTGTGAGTAATACATAGCTGAAACAGGGAAGAAAGAGGTAAAAATTCATGGCATAGTTTATTATTTGCATCTATTTGACTTCATTAAATAATCATTTTTTTAAAATGCATTTATTAAAATTGCTTAGCAAAAATCTGTTCACTGTGACAATTAAATTTACTCAGTTAAAAGGTATGAACATGATTAAAATATGGCAAGCTGTAAAACAAACAATATTCACTTAGTCAAAATATATTAGATAATGCATGCTGATTATAAAAGTGAAAGAGTAAAATAGTGCATGTACATTGTAGTTGCTTTTATTTTTTTCTTTATTTCCTGGTGATGTTTGGCTCATTTGGTAATGGGGATTGGAAGATTTCATTGAACAATCAGGTGATTTTTTTTTTTTTTTTTTTTACTGTAGGCTGTCAGCAATTGTGGCTACTCAATATAGCATGCCATTTAAGGTATTATGAGGGTTTATTTTAAACTACAACAAGACTCAAGCATGTTAGTGTTGTCAAAGAAATCAAACTGTTTCCATGAAAAAAAGAAAACCAAGTGGCAATGAGACGGGATAAACTCCAAACAACACGTCACCCTGTGGGGAGGTGTCTTTGGTTTTGGAGAGTGATGATAAGCAGTCTTTGTCGTTGTCAGATGGATGAACAGAGAGACAGACATTTTTATTTATGCCATACCTATGGCATATGCACATGACAGATTATTTTTTTGTTTGTGCATTAATACAATTGGTGATTCAGTGAAACTTCTCCAGTTTGGTGGTCAAAGTCAAATTAATGTAAATTTAATAGATTATGCTATTCACATCTAAATAGTTTCCACAGAGGTATGTACTGTATGTGAACTATAGCGTATCAATATAATCTGTACTTTATAAAGTCAGTAATTGTTAAAAATGTTTGTATGTTGCTTTATTTTGCCTTGACAGTCAAATGCTTTTGTAAAAGTCAATGCTTTTTTACATTTTTGCTGTATGAGGTAATTGTGAAGCCGTATAGAGTCATGATCTACACCAATGTCACTGTCTTTACTGAGTTCTACCTGCTGGGATTTCCAGGACTCCATCAACAGTATTATGGAGCTGTGGGAGCCCTTTTGTTCTTTGTCTACTTGACACTGGCAGGAGGAAATATCTTTATTATTTCTTTTATTTCTTATGAGAGAAGCCTTCAGAAACCCACCTATTTAATCTTCTGTAATCTTGCTGTGTGTGATCTTGCTTTTGGAACTGTCACGCTGCCTAAAGCCATTGCAAAATACTTTTTTAATAGCAGTGAGATATCATTTTATAGTTGCTTAGTGCAGATGTTTTTTGTTCACTACTTAGGGACTATTAACTCTTTCCTAATGCTATTAATGGCCATTGATCGGTTTGTTGCAGTGTGTAACCCACTGAGATACTGTGTCCTTATTACAAACAAAACTATTTTTATGGCATGTGCTGTGATTTGGGCAATCTGTATATCGTGGATGTCAGTCATTGTTTTTAATGCCTTCAATGAACCCTACTGCTCTTCTAATGTAATAACCCAAAATTACTGTGACCATAATTCAATTATTAATCTGTCTTGTGGAGATGTTAAGCAGAAAATTTTTGTTACATTTTCATGTGCTATGTTTGTTCTTTTGGGCCCTTTAATTTTCATTATATTTTCTTTTATTGCCATCATCACTTCTGTTTTCAAAATCTCAGACATTCAGGCCCGATATAAAACATTCTCAACTTGCACTCCTCAGCTTATTATCATTTGTCTGTACTATGTGCCCAGATGTGTTGTTTATGTGCATGATGTGACAAATGGGAGAATCTCACCTGGCATCCGGGTTATGTTAATAATGTGGTACAGTCTGCTCCCACCTGTTGTCAATCCCATGATATACTGCTTCAGAACCAAGGATATCAAAGATGCATTAAAGAAAAAAATTAGAGATATGAAAGTGAGCATATGAATAGAGAACAACCTATGACATTTGGAAAAAAAGATTGAAATTGCTTAATTGCAGTAATACTGTTATTTTGGCTGTGCTAGCCCCCTTTCAATCCGAATCAATTACATGTTTGTGAAATTATTTTGTTTAATAAAATATGCTAAATGTAATTTTAATTTTCCTGATGCAATAACTAATTTATTAAATAAGTAAATATTATTGCCCTCTAAATGAGCATCAAAACGCGTCAAACTATTTTCTTTAACTACTTTCTAAACTATTTTCCAAACCATTTAGAATTGAGTTGTATGGTTTGGTTTTAATTTATATATATTCCAAATGTGAATTTAACTTTTTAAAAATAGTACAACATTACATGAAATATCAGAAATGTTATCTTAAATTTTAACAGTCATCATGGCTCAAGCCATTATGTGGTATTATACAGAACAATTTAGTAAAAGAGAAAGTAATTTACTCATAGATGAGGGTGAAAATATGGAAATTGAAATGAAATATAACAGCCAATATTACAAATATTAATAACCGATAGGATTTCTAATTCTGCCTTGTGATATGCATAAAAATAGTGTGGGCCTACTGATTTTGTAAATACAGTACATTATTCTGTTATGTGACATGCATATATCCATTTAACAGAGACACATGAAATGTACTCTAATAGGTTCAGTAGGTTTAATGAAAACAGTAGGATGACAAGATGATTTTTTTAAACATAAGATAACTTATTTACCATCATTTCCTCATATTAATTCTGATTCAAATAATACAGAAAGTGCTCAAATTTGTAGATGAGTGACACAGTTCCTCTGTGTCTTTGTTCATGAACTCTTATTTTGACATTGCCTGCATTCAGTTCCTGTGTGTTTAGTTCCTGTTTTCGTGGTTACCATAGTTATTCATTGTTTCATTGATTATGTCTTACGTGTTACTCATCATCCTGTGGATTTATACCCTGTTATCTTCTTTTCTTTGTCTTATGTTAACTTTTCATGCTGGTGTTTCTCGCTAATGTTCCTTGTGTTTATTAAATGTGATTTTATCATTCTTCTCTGTCAAGCCTTGTGAATCTGGATTATCATCATCTCTAGCCAGCGCATGATAACGAGATGGAGATGAAAGTGGAGGAGTGAGAAAAATGCCAAATCCTTCTCCACTGAACTTTCCCTGGCATACAGTGAGAATGACCAATGATCAATTCAGTCAAATATATTTATACGTTACTATATATGTACTTTACTTTGGAGAATTAGCGCATGTACCCCACCAGTAACAGCCTTATCTCTCCAAGTCCTTCTGACATTTGTCTCTGGCTCTGATGTCTCTGTAGTGGTTAAACATGAGCTAATTCATTTTGGGTATATCTAACAGGCAGTCTTTGATCTCATGAATCTATTATTTGTTTCTGGGCAAATTTGTTCTGTCTCAGGGCAAAGTTAAGTTTAATAACTTTATATTTTTATTTAACTTTAATGCTGTACTAGAGCATATATGCCTTTGTACATATGATTGTTTGTGTATTTTATTGTACAAACTTATGCTTGGATCGTGGATATTATTGTTCATTAAATATTATTGTTAAATAAATAATATTTTATATAAAATTTAAATGTTATTGGTGTACCTGGTATTGAGAAATAATAGAATGAATTTTTCAGCGACTTCAGTGCTGGTTACATTGGTAGCTGGTGGCAAGGGACTGTCTTTATGAGCGAGTTAGCGGACAATTCTTTCAGTCAAGTAATTAAAAAATGCTGATTCATTCAGAACAAAACAAGGTTTTGAGCAAGGGAATTATTTGAACTTTTCTCACCACCTATTAAGAGGCTCAATTGTAGGTATGAGAGCGAATCAGACAAAGATGACTTGTTCAAACTAACCAAAAGAGATGAAACTCAGGACCATAAATCAGAATATCCTGTAATTTTGGTATCAGCCAGTCTAAAAACTCCACAGCTAAGTAATGCAAAGACATTCCAAGCTTGTAAGAGATGTTAGGCAGTTAAACCAAGACAAATGGGACCGAAGAGGGAACATCTTGGCTATCACTGAGAAATGAATGAGTTAAGACCCAAAGGTGGGGTAATTCCCAAGACAGAGACCTAAAACAGACCTTCCTTTTGAGACTTCTTGGTGACCTCTTGGATGCTGGACTGAAATCCTCTCTAAAACCCACAGAGACTATCTTTCAATATCAAAATGCAACAGATTATCCCAAAATTATGCTAAGAGGACTTATTGTTAAAATCATTTAATTACATAATTCTACATAATGTCTGTTGATAGCATAAAGACAAAATAAAGTCTCGAGTGTTTGCATTCAAGTTTCGAGTCAAGTCCCGAGTCAAGACAGAAGTCCAAGTCAAGTTGCAAGTCCTCGAGTTTAAGCTTCAAGTCTTAAACAAGTCATTAGTGCTTTTTGCACAAATTAGTGTCTGTTATTACTATAGTAAATTAAATGTATTCTTATTTATCTCAGGAAGGCTTTTAAAATAGGTTCATGACTTAGCAGTTCAATTTCATGATTGCGATACAATTTTCACTAAGGGCACCCATCTATCTCAGTTCAGTTTAGGGATTGTTCTTACTTGTGACAAAATAAGGAAAAGGCAGTGAAAAAAAAACTATTTTATTGGTAACCGAGTAACAAAGGCAAAATCATTTAATAGAAATAACTGCTACACATTGAGTATGTGTCACGGTTTGGGTTTTGTTTCTTGTTCCTGGTTCTTGTCTGTCATGTGATCCCCTGTTCTAGTCATGTGATTTTTGCCTTGTGTTCCCCTGTCTGTTGTGTCATGTTGTCATTGGTTGATTGTTTAAATGTTCACAGGTGTGTCTTGTCATTAGTCCAGTATGTATTTAAGCCCTGTGTCTAGTTCAGTCTTTGTGAGTTCTTGATGTTGTTAAGTGGATGTTGGTTGTTCTGTTCCTGAGTCCTCCTGGTCCTGTATTTGAGTTTGTAAGTCTGGAGTTTGTTTAATAAACTGTGCTGCATTTGGATCCTGCTTCCTCCATGTTTCAACTGAATGGTAACAGAATGTGTGTGTGATTGAGAATGTGACTATTAGTGTATCTAAGCCATTATTTGGAACCTAAAATAAACCGAATAAGAAAAAACATCTGTGAGAAACACAGATGCATAAGAAATAACTGCTACCATAACACACTTTACAAGTGAGAGAGGAAACATGCAACATGGATGCAGACAAACTCATGAAGACACGGCGCGTCCCAATTCACATACTATCCGTCCAAAATAGAATTCGAAAATAGAATTAGTATGTCCCAAATCGTAGTATGTTGAAATGAGTGTTCCAAAGATACCCGGAAGGTCTACTATTTCCGGTCAGAATCCAAAGTGCAGATCGATGCGCACTCTAACGGCTAATATTGCCCACAAACCATCGTGCGTTAAACGAGGATTCGATTAGAACTACAAACACGAGTGAAAAGTGTTTAAAAACTACAGACATGGAGGACGCGCGAGTCCGGCGGTTATGTAGAAAGGTTTAGATAAAGGGGTTTGAGTGATTATCACTAACCTGACGAAAATTGATTTATTCAATGTTGTCTACATTATATTGCATCTGCAGCAGCATTGTGAACTTTTGTAAAGATACGTTTAGCTATTAACTTTTAAATGCATCATTATATTCAAATTGCAAACACATGAGGAGAGTCTCTGCAGATGATAGGGTGGCCATTTCCATAACACCAAAAAGGAGGACACTTTGCGGGATTTAGTGAGGCAAGGATAATTGCATAGGACTCTGGTGTACTTGCAACTACAATACAATACAATACAAAGTGCGCAGTGCCTGAAAACATAACATTTCTGGACTTCTGGAAATAACAGAAATACATAAACAAATAATGAATGCGAAAAATAAATAAATATATATATAAATATAAACTTCAGTTCTTAACAAAGAAGTTCACACTCTGCAGCAGCTCAGGTGACACCAGCTCCTCTAGGGTCATCATGGCCAAATTCATGCTCTTTTGTCCATTCCGGATGAAATGAGGTCTGACGTTTCGGCATGTTAACGTTATGATATGACGTAGCCAGCACGTGGACTCCACGACTTGGAGGCTTGTTTCAATTTTTAACCAATGATATATCAGATATTTATTTGACAGTGCTTTCAGCCATTAATTGGTTTGACCAGAGATCTTACGACATTAAAAAAGGGAGGACAAATGACTTTACATAAGTTGGCAAATCGGGACGCAGCATCAGTCATTTAAAAAATGCTGTGCTACCATACTTAAAGGGGTCATCAGATGCAAAATTCACTTTTATATGCGTTTTTATATGCGTTTGCATATAAATGTGTCTTTGAAGTGTGCGCAACCATCATATAATGAAAAAAAATCCATTTACTCCTTTTTTATCCTCAAAAAGTCTAGACACACTCAATAATCAAGCCGTTAGGATTTTCTGAGCAATATGATGTCATATTGCTCATGCCCACGACCACTGACGGACTGTCCCATATTAGCATATTTCCGTCCTTAGCCATTTGTATACAGTCTGTCAAGGCAGAACTTTATGTGTCTTGTGTCGACACCCCCCATGGAAGAGAGGGGTGGGGTGAGCAGTTGCTCATTGTCATTTAAAGAGAGATGCACCGAAATGGGTCGCTGTGAACAGAGCTGTTTTTGAGGAGGTAAAAAGGGTGTTTTTTACACAACCATTAAGGAATTTTAACCAAAGTATGTTAGAAACTTTACATAAAAGGAACAAACCGATGATCGACTTTGTGGTTGTTTCATGCGACCTCCGGCCGTATGTCTTGGACACTCGGGTGAAAAGAGGGGTGGAGCTGTCAACTGATCACCACCTGGTGATGAGTTGGATCCGATGGCAGGGGAGGAAGCTGGACAGACTCGGCAGACCCAAATGTACTGTGAGGGTCTGTTGGGAACGTTTGGCAGAGTCCCCTGTCAGAGAGATCTTCAACTTCCATTTCCGGCGGAGCTTCGACCGGATCCCGAGGGAGTCTGGAGATATTGAGTCTGAGTGGACCATGTTCTCCACCTCCATTGTCGACGCGGCCACTCGGAGCTGTGGCCGCAAGGTCTCCGGTGCCTGTCGAGGAGGTGGATACCGGAAGTAAGGGATGCCGTCAAGCTGAAGAAGGAGTCCAATCGGGCCTGACTGGCTTGTGGGACTCCTGAGGCAGCTGACGGGTACCGGCAGGCCAAGCAGACTGCGGCCCGGGTGGTTGTGGAGGCAAAAAATCGGGCTTGGGAGGAGTTCAGTGAGGCCATGGAGAAGGACTACCGGTTGACCTCAAAGAGATTCTGGCAAACCGTCCGGCGCCTCAGGAGAGGGAAGCAGTGCCCTACCAACACTGTTTACAGTGGAGTTGGGCAACTGTTGACCTCAACTGGGGATGTCGTTGGATGGTGGAAGGAATACTTTGAGGATCTCCTCAATCCCACCAACACGTTTCCTTTGAGGAAGCAGAGGCTGAGGGCTCGGAGGTGGACTCATCCATCACCCAAGCTGAAGTACTAATAATAATAAAAATAGGGGGGGGGTTTGGCTCGAGGTCATGGTGCAAAGGACCCTAGGTTGAAATTACTCCGTACCATCCCTTTAAGAGATCTATTTCAAAAGAAACAAATTGGTATTCCTTTACAGTTGCGCTAATGTACTTTATTGCTTGAGCTGTACAAACT